>NW_028270148.1:47225833-47532528 GCF_037043375.1 Chiloscyllium plagiosum | reverse complement strand
TGGGTTGTTGCAGTGAAGTGGAGAGTAGGGGGAAGGTGTGGAAGTGGCAAGTTGTCAGTGTGTTTTTGGAGTGAGAGTCAATGGACAGGTCAGGGCTCAGATTGGTGTCTGTCTAGTATCTGTGGGAGATCTGGGGTCAGGTGGGTGGGCCGTGCTGAGTGTTCTTGGAATGAGGGTCAGATGTTTCTGGGATCAGAATACGGATCTTAGCTGTGAGTTACCGGGGGAAAAGATTGAGTGTCATGAGTTGGGAAGGTCAGTTTTACAATTAGCAAGTTAGAGCTATTCAGGAATGTCACAATCCTCTGAATATGAATCCAGACACATGGGAACACCACTACCTGCAAGTTCACTTCCAAGCAACTCACCAACCTGAACTGAAAATATATCACTGTTCCCAGGTTGAAATCCTATAACTCCCTACCGAATGACATTGTGTGTCTACCTACTGCAAATGGACTGCAGTAGTTCAAGAAGGCAGTCACTACCTTCTCAAAGGCAACTAGGGACAGGTGATAAGTGCTGGCCAGCCAGCGATGCCCATGTCCCACAAGAAAATAAAAAAATTCTCAGCGTTGTGGCCTTTGTCAGTGTGTTCCAGAGACTAGGTAATTGCCCATTGGGAGTTTCTTTTTCCTGGGGAATTTCTGCAGAATCGTCTGTGTCAGGACTTCTACATGATGCTAACATATAACTCTATGCTTCAGCATTATCATCTCCCTATTGGAGGTTCTGAACCATTTTCTTTGCTGTGGCTGAGAAAGGTATAATCTATAATATATTAAGTGGTGTTGTCCAACCTTTCCACATCAGGGTCACAATTCAGCCTCTCTTGCTCGGGGAACAAAGAAGATCATTTCAGAAAAAGAAGGATTTCCACAACAGTAAACATGAATTTCAGGAGGAAAAAAACCAATAAATCGATAATTTAATCCAATAGTAATTAATAAAAATGATGATTCAAAGTACCAAGCAGCGAAACAGTGGGGAGGTAGTTGTGTTGTGATATTGTCACTGGATGTGTAAGCCAGAGACCTAAGCTAATTCTCTGGGGACATGGGTACAAATCCCACTGTGGTAGATGGTGACATTTGAGTTGAAATTTCAAAATAAACTAGTCTAATAATTAACTAATGGAAGTATTTTTGTGTTTTTGTTGGTTAAAGAAACAGGGTTAGAGAGAGAATAAGACAAGGCCCAAGTCTTGATCAGCAGGAAAGGGAATGAAGCTGGGGCCAAGCAAAAGAATTGGGTTTAGCTAGCACTGGCCTTGGTGCTAGTTTGGTGGGGCACATTCCAAGCTGGCCTCGGCAGAATTCACACTGAAGTAGAGATCACAATCTGGTTGTCATTCAGCCTGGGTTCTCCTTCACTCTCAGCCTCCTTTGTATATGGTTTAATAGAATTGTAGAATCCCTACATTGCAGAAAGAGGCCATTCAACCCATCAAGACAGCACTGACCCTCTGAAGAGCATCCTACCCAGTCCAAGATCCCCCCCCCTACTGTAACACCACATTTACCCCACCACATTTTTGAGCTAGTTTGTTAATGTCTTGCCAAGCAGTGGAAACTATCCACCACTATTTGCCTATCAACATGATGTATTTCTATCTTAATTTTTGATTTGGAGATTTTTTTAATAATTCATTTATTATAATTAGTGAATCTAGCAACTAGGCAAAAGTGAGGACTGCAGATGCTGGGAACCAGAGTTTAGATTAGAATGGTGCTGGAAAAGCACAGCAGGTCAGGCAGTATCTGAGGAGCAGGAAAATTGATGTTTCGGGCAAAAGCCCTTCATCAGGAATGGAGGCAGGGAGCCTCCAGGATGGAGAGATAAGTGGTTGGGGGGGGGGGGGGGGGGGGGGGCGGGGTTGGGGGCTGGGGAGAAGGTACAAAGAGTACATTAGCTGAATGGGGGGGGGGGAATGGAGAAGAGAGGACAGATGGGAGGGTGGAGCAGATAGGCGGGAAGGGAGATTGGCAGGTAGGACAGGTCATGAGAACAATGCTGAGCTGGAAGGTTGGAACTGAGTTAAGGTGGGGGGAGGGGAAATGAGGAAACTGGTGAAGACCACATTGATGCCCTGGGTTTGCAGTGTTCTGAGGCAGAAGTTGAGATATTCTTCCACCAGGCGTCGGGTGGTAAGGGAGCGGCGGTGGAGGAGGCCCAGGACCTGCACGTCCTCGGCAGAGTGGCAGGGGGAGTTGAAATGTTGGGCTACTTAGTGGTGGGGTTGATTGGTGCGGGTGTCCCGGAGATGTTCCCAAATGGACCCCACCACCAGAGATATATTTCCCTCCTCACCCCTTTCCGCTTTCCGCAAAGACCGTTCCCTCCGTGACAACCTGGTCAGGTCCACGCCCTCCAACAATGCATCCTCCGGTCCTGGCACTGCAGGGATTGCAAAACCTGTGCCCACACCTCCTCCTTCACTTCCATCCAAGGCCCCAGAGGAACCTTTCACATCCATCAAAGTTTCACCTGCACATCCATCAATGTCATTTATTGTTTCCGTTGCTCCCGATGCAGTCTCCTCTACACTGGGGAGACTGGACGCCTCCTCGCAGAGCGCTTCAGGGAACATCTCCGGGACACCTGCACCAATCGACCCCACCGTCCTGTGGCCCAACATTTCAACCCCCTCCCTCCCACTCTTCCGAGGACATGCAGGTCCTGGGCCTTCTCCACCGCCATTCCCTCACCACCCGACGCCTAGAGGAAGAACGCCTCATCTTCTGCCTTGGAACACTTCAACCACAGAGCATCAATGAAGACTTCACCAGTTTCCTCATTTCCCCTCCCCTCACCTTACCCCAGTTCCAACCTTCCAGCTCAGCACTGTCCTCATGACCTGTCCTACCTATCAATCTGCCTTCCCACCTATCTGCTCCAGCCTCCCCTCTGAACCTCCATCCCCATCCCCATTCACCTATTGTACTCTTTGCTACCTTCCCCCACCTTCCTCTCTGACCTATCACCTCCATCCCCACCCCCATTCACCTATTGTACTCTTTGCTACCTTCTCCCCAGCCCCACTCCCCAACTTATCTCTCCACCCTGGAGGCTCCTTGCCTCTATCCTGATGAAGGGCCTTTGCCCAAAACATCGATTTTCCTGCTCCTCGGATGCTGCCTGACCTGCTGTGCTTTTCCAGAACCACTCTAATCTAGAATCTAGCAACCAGTCTGTCAGAATCATGGGTCAGTTTTATCTGGATGTAATATTGCAAAGCTTTTTGTTACACATCCTTGTTTTAACAAAATTGAAAAAGGTTTACAAAACAGATTTTAAAATATATTCAGTATTCACCATCAGTTGGTACTTGAATGGCAATTACATTTTGAAGAGCTCAGGAACTGAAAGACTGAAATAGGATCTTGGAGAATCACTGGGTCAAGTAGCTAAACGTAATTACCGAGTAGGGTTACTGTTTGTTTACCAAAGAAAAGAGAAGGCATGAAACAAGATCCCAAAAAAGAGATAGGGGTAAAGCAGAACTAACGTGTTCAACTAGTAAGTACAATGCAAAAGCATTAGAATTTTAGTTAGTCCCCTAGAAGTGGAGGAAAGTGAATGATGAAGAAGCCAAAGAGTAATATTAAGAATGAAAAGACTGTCATGAATAGGAAGAATAGAGAACAATGCAAAATCAAGGTCTGTTTGAAGGAAAAATTAATATCTTAAAGTTTATTTGCACTCAAAAACAGGTGTGCATGGGGACAGAGCACTCTCTGACGTGTTAATATTATCCTGAACTATCAAGTGGACATCTGTAATGGGGAAATATGACCGAAAACTGCATTTTTATGGCATTCTGTGTACTGTGTCTGGCAAGAAAGTAATATTTTGGATTAAGTATATTTATGACATTGGTCACAAGTGGAATAGACTCCCTGAAATACTATGCTAAACCATCCTTTATGGTTTTTACAGTTCTTCAAAATCTTGCTTTTGTAAAAGGCTGTCTAGGCTTTGTTATTTAGTGAACTAAGGCCACAGCGCGGCATGTCCTTGTGAAGCCATATCATAGCAATTAAATTGTGAAGTACTCAAAATAAGCAGAGGTGTAAGGATTAATTCTCAATGCTTTTTCTATCAGCTCAATGTGCTCTCTGCTTCACTTGATTTTTATTTTGACCCACGATGTTTAAATTGTGTAGCTATTTATTTCTTAGAGATATTTAACAAGAGATGCACTAATCTAGCAGGTCATAAATAGGGTTTGAACACTAAAGTATAAATTCATTAATCTGCATTCTGTTCGAATAGAGTTCCTTACCCAGAATATGAGATTAGTGAATTTACCCTATGGAGTTTAACTATGTGATTTATAACGCTTTAACAAAAATGTCATTTGTGAATAAGGATGATTTATATACATATATACAGTTTGAAATACTGAGTAACTTTTATTTAATATTGTTCTATGTTATTTTACACTTGCTTTGTTCCATCCAGCATTTACAGTATTAAGGATTGGGAGGAAAAAATAGGACTTAATTGGTTTCACATTACTGTACATTTAGCAATGATCCCAGGTTTCTTTGTCATTGTTACACACTAAGAGTGAACTAACGTATCCTTTTATCTTTACTATTTTAATGAACATAACATACAGCTACACTTGTACTCAATATTTGAATTTCATTGTCAGTTGCCCTTTTTTTATGCTTAGAAAGCCAGTTATCTTTATTTCCAATTAAATAGGCTGGAGTAATATCAGTTTGAGTAGAAATGGTTTCTGCATATTCATTTGTGATTCCTTTTTGTAAGGTTTTCTTTACACTGTTTTGTCAAAACAGATCTGGGCAAAGGTCCAAAATGAAAAATCCATTCCAAAGAACTAATGATTTTGGTATTATTTATGTGACTGATGAAAATTAATTTTATATGAGAGCTTTACTCATTTCAAGATAATTTTTGTAGTTGTCAAGCAGAAAATCCACACTCAATAGATAAATCATATCTGGTGGCAAAATACAAAGAATTTTAATACTGCCATTTAAAATATTTCCAAAAGTTTCAAATGGTTTCTAATGGAAAACTTGATTTGAATACAAGCCACTTAAGAAATTTAAAATATCCTCTTTTGTGAAATAATTTACTTTAAAAATTTTGACGGCAAAGTTATTTTACTTTTGAACTATAACTTGCCATCATCAATGGATCTATGCACTGCAAAGTATAGTTTGTCTTTTTTCCTTCTTATTTTAAAATGTATATACTCGTTGTGAATTGAGACTGTGATTATAGATATTAAATCTATACACAACTTAATGTCCAAAATAAGTATTCCAGTTTTTATAATAACGGCAGCACTTAAATCTGATTCATTTCTTATATTTCATAAGTCTTGGATAAATTACTAATGAGCTGAGGAGCAGGATACCTTTCTTAAAGGAATTAATGAAGTTGAATCACATGTATTGCCTTAGATATAGAGACAGCAATATGCAATATCAATATTGTTTTACTCTCCTACCATACTATTATCACTAATTTCAATGTTTCTATTCATTGTATGATTTTATTGTCAACTTATTAAGGAACTGTGATACATTTTGAGTTGGCTATGGCCTGTCTCTTTATTTAAAACTGATAACCACTGGTTATTCATATTTGGATGTTAGTTATTTCCCTTTGTAAGAACACTCCCATACTGATTGAAAAAAAATTAGTATTCTTGCTTTTGAATTCTGTGAATGCACAAGTATTTTATACAGAGTTTATTAAAAATTATTAGAAGAGCAGCTTTGATATTTCTTTCATGAAAGTGTCCATAAAATTCACCGTGTATGAATATCCCAGATGTGCTTTAGTATAATGCACTGAAGAAAAGTTATTGAATAGGCGTGACTATGATTGTTGGCAAATTGACAGTTGCTTATGCAGTGGATCACAGACTTAAATGACAGACGTTTGCATCTAATTATATTTTGTGGATGTTTCATATGCCGATATATGTTGAAATTATCTTAAATGCAGCAGCAATTCCAACAGGCATATCTATTCTTAGCTCTAATGATGGAGTTGTGACTCTGATGGATTAAGAGCTGTCCTATATTTTATGCTTGGATCAGCAGTATTGAAGGCAAGATGTAGAAACAAATGCTTAAGCATTACGAAGGAAACTAAAGTTCTTTTTTAGCATTAGCTTATTATTCATTATCTCCTGCTATTTCCTATTCTCTCATGTATCTTAAAATGTAGCATCAGTTAAGTGAAGGAAGGGGTAATCAACAGTGTTATCAAGCAAAACCTGCTTAGCAATAATCCGCACACTGACACTCAGTTTGGGTTCTGCCAGGACCATTCAGCTCCTGACCTCATTGTAGCGTTGATTCAAACATGGACAAAAGACTCCTGAGATGAGGTCAGAGTAACTGCCCTTGACACCAAGGCCACATTTAACTGAGTGTAGTATCAAGGAGCCCTAGCGAAACTATGGTGGATGGGAATTAGAGGCAAAACTATCCACCTGTTCTTGTCTTATCTAGCACAAAGGAAAATGGTTGAAGTTGGAGATCATGGATCCAAACTCCAGGGCATCATTGCAGGAGCTGTCAGGGTGGTATGCAAGCCCAATCATCTTTAGCAGCTACAATAATGATCTTTCCATTATAAGATTAGAACTGAGGAAATACACCGATTGTGCAATGTTAAGCAACTCCTCAGAATTTGTCTGTGTCCAAATGCAGCAAAACCTGGACAATAGCGAGACTTGAGTTAACAAAGGGCAAGTAATACTTGAGCCACACAAGTGCCAGCGATAACCACCTCCAACAAGAGAGAATTGAAGCATCACCCCTACACATTCAATGATATTATAATTACTGAATACCTTACCATAAATATTCTAGGGGTTACAATTGACCAGAATCTGAACTGCAGTCGTCATAAAAATATAACAGCTACAAGATCAAGTTCAAGGCTAGGAATCCTGCAGTGAGTAACTCAACTCCTGACTCCTCAAAGTCAGCCATTTCAAACCCACAAACATTACCATCTAAGAGGACAAGGGCAGCAGATACATGGAAACACCACTACCTGTAAACTTCCCTCCAAACCATTCAATACTTTGACTTGGAAATATATCACGGTTCCTTCACTGTAATTGGATCAAAATCTTAGAACTCCCTCTGCAACAGCATGGTGGGTGCACTTGCACCAGATGGACTGCAGAGGTTCAAGAAGGGAGCTCACTGCCACCTTCTCAAGGGCAATTGGGAATGGTCAATAAATACTGGATTAGCCAGCCACACCCTGAATGAACTTTTAAAAATTATCCTAACTGTTTAAGTTACCATTGAGAGCATATGCAATAAATCAAATAAAACCCACATGTATATGTCCAATGTATCTTTTCATTGTGAATAATGATTCTGAAGAAGAGTCACACTGGATTCAAAACATTAACTCTGTTTCTAACTCTATAAGTACTGCCAGACCTGTTGAGCTTCTCCAGCATTCCCTCTGTTTCTCATTATATACTGTGTTCCCTTCATTATGGCAATTACTGGAGATGGTAGAGATTTGGAATAAAAATAGAAAGTGCTAGAAATGCAGCAGCTCTGACAGTATCTGTTGAGAAAAAATAAAGCCAATGTTTCAAATCCAAGTTTGGACCTGGGTATACATCGATTTGCTATTATATTCCTTCCACCCCAAAAATCATTTGATGAAATTTGTTCTTTCAATTGAAAAGGAAATGAACAAGTGGCAAATATATTTGGCCAATTATATGCACTTTATTTACTAAGAACCAATCCACAAGATCATAAAACATAGGAACAGAATGAGTCCACTCTGCTGATCAAGTCTGCTTCACCATTTGATCATGGCTGATATGGAGTTTTTCAACTCCATTCTGTTGCCTTCTCCCCATAACCTTTGAACCCCTTACTAATCAAGAACCTATCTATATCTGTCTTAATCATACTTAGTAATTTGGCCTCCACAGCCTTTCTGTGGCAATGAGTTCCACAGATTTACCATCCTCTACCTGAAGAAATTCCTCCTTATCTGAGTTCAGAAGGATTAGCCCTTTACTATGTGGTTGTGCTCTTGAGTCCTAGTGTCTTCTACTAGTTGAAACATCTTCTTTGCATCCACTCTATGTACATCTCTCGGTATTCTGTAAGTTTTAGAGAGATCCTCCCTCATCCTTCTAAACTCCATTGAATACAGACCCAGAGTTCTCAACTGCAGCTCATATGACAAGCTCTTCATCCCCGGGATCATTCTTGTAAACCTCCTCTGGACTGCCTCCAAGGCCACCACATCCTTCCTCAGATATGGGCCCAAAACTGCTCACAGTATTTCAATATTGCAGTCTGACTAGAACCTCACACAGTATTAGCAGTACGTCCTTGTTCTTGTATTCTAGACTTCTCAAAGTGAATGCTAAAATGTCATTTGCCTTCCTAGCTGCCTACTGAACCTGCATGTTCTGAATCCTGAACTAGGACTTCTATTTCCCCTTGAGGTTCAGATTTGCAACGCCTTCCCCAAATAGTAAATAGTCTATTCTTCCTGCCAAAGTGCATAACCTCACAATTTGCAACATTGCATTCCATCTGCCACTTCTTTGCCCACTCTCCTAGCCTTTCTAAGTCATTCTGTAGCTTCCCTGCCTCCTCAACATGACCTGTCCCTCCACCTATCTTTGTCTCATGTGAAAACTGAGCAACAATGCCCTCAGTTCCTTTGTCCAAATTGTTAATGTGTAACGTGAATAGTTGTGTTCCCAACACCGACCTCTGCAGAGCTTCACCAGTCACCAGCTACCATCCTGAAAAAAAATCCTTTAACCCCACTCTCTGTCATCTGCCAGTCAACCAATCCTCTATCCATGCCAGTACCTTGCCAATAATACCATGGACTCATTTTATTTAGTAGTCTCCTATGTGGGACTTTGTCAAACGCCTTTTAGAAATCCAAATAAATCAGTCCACTGCCTCTTTTTTTTAAATCTTCCTCATTACCTTCTCAAAGAATTCTAACTGATTTGTCAGGCATGACCAACCCTTGATGAAGCTATGCTGACTCTGCACTATTTTACCATGCATTCCAAGTACTCCTGCAATCTCATTCTTCATCATGAATTCTAAAATCTTACTAACAATCGAGGTCAGGCTAACTGGCCTATAATATTCCATCTTCTGCCTCCCTCTCTTCTTAAATAAGGGTATGACATTAGCCATATTTTAGTTCTCTGGGATCCTCTCTAACTCCAATGTCTGAAAGATCACCATCATTGCCTCCACAATTTTCTCAGCTATCCTCTTCAGATTCTGGGTCATCCAATCCAGGTGAATCGTCCACTTTCAGACCTTTCAGCATCCCTGGCACCTTCTCCTTAGTGATAGCCACTGCACTCACTTCTGCCTCCTAACTCTCTCAAAGTTCTGATATGTTACTGATGTCTTCCAAAATCTTCCACCTCTGCTTAATTACTCAAAGACTTTGCTTCTACTTGCTTTGCAGGAAGAGATTTTCAAATCCTCATGGCCCTCAGTGAATTTGTTTTTGTTTTCTGTCTGTTTTAAATGGATAACCCCTTATTTTTAAACCGTCATCCTTAATTCTAGATTCTCCCATGAGAGAAAATATACTTTCCACTTCTCCCTTATCAAGAACCGTAATGATCTTATATGTTTTGGTTAAGTTAACATTTAATCCTCTAAACTCCAATGGATACAAGTCTAGCCTATCCATTCTTTCCCCATAAGACAACTGGTATTAGACTATAAACTTTCTCTAAACCATAATGCAGTTACATCCTTCATTATGTAAGGTGACATGTACACTGTGCTCCACATGTAGTCTCAACAGTGCCTTGTATAGCTGAACAAAGACAAGTGAGACCTTGGTTTAATATTCTGAAACAGACTGTGCAGCAGTGAAGCTTTATTCTTGTTCTCATATCTCTGGAGTGGGACTTGAACCCACAACCTTCCGGGCCATGATTTTAATGTGCAGCAGTAACCACATCCATGAGCCAAAAAGTCAGGGAAACACAACCTTGACCATTTCTGGGAGTCCCTTTGGATTTTACATCTATCAGACAATTAACTATCTGAATTAGAGGCTTCCACTCCTTGAAGAGGCAAAATCTACCTCCCCAAGAGCTGCCAATCAATTAGAGGCCTGCAGATCCATTTCTGATAGTGCATCAGGGGTGGTGGCAGTTGTACCCAGTCCAGAGCAGCAATAAGGGTAATTCCATGGAAATATGGTTAGGGGTGGTGCGCTGAGTGAAGTGTCTGGAAGTGAAAGAGCATTTTGTTGCTGTCATCAGGAGAGCCCTACATGACGCCCAATCAAGTTGACTCCCCCACTGAACCCCAGAAAAGCCAACTAGACATATATATCTGAACTCCCTCCATGAGGGTGGCCATTTCTCACTTCCCCACTGCTGGTAAAATACCAGCAAACTTGGGAGGATGAGCAGCAAGCCAGACTGGGCACTCCTTCTCTATTGTTTGGCCATCCCTTCCTCTCAACCCATTGCCTGAATCTCTGCAAAATCCCACCCTGTGTATCAGAGGTGAGAGTGCTGCCAACTGAAGCATGACTGACAAGTTGGACATTGCATACAATGTTCTGTGGAATCTTAACAAACTATCGAGCTTTTTTTTAAATTTGTAAACTGGGTGAATTGGAATGACTCTAAGTAGATTCTAGTTCAGACTGTCATTTCACATATAAATCAAAAGATCTAAATCTGATTTGATTTGAGTACAGACTCAAACCACAATTTCATAATTGATCATTTTTATTTCTTCACTCATGGGACATGGACATCACTGGCTGGGCAGCATTTATCACCTGTCCCCAGTTGTCCTTGAGAAGGTGGTGGTGAACTGCCTTCTTGAAATGCAGAAATCCACATGCTGTAGGTTGACCCACAATGCCCTTAGGCAGGAATTTTGATCCAGCGACAGTCAAGGAATAGTGATGCAATTCCAAATTAAGATTGTGAGTGGCTTAGAGGGAACTGTAGGCGGTGGTGTTTCCATGTAACTGCTGCCCTGTCTTTCTAGATGGAAGTGGTCATAGGATTGGAAGATGCAGCTACTCTGATGAAGTCCTGCAGAGACGTTCTGGAGCTGGGGTGACTGACCTCCACAATACCTTTCTATATGCCAGATATTACTCCATCCAGCGGAATGGGTTTTGCTAGGGTTCCTTATGCCACAGTGGTTTAAATACTAAGCCAAATGCTGGGGTTACAAACATTAGAGTTATAATTTGGGATAAATATCTGGTCCACTAGGTTTCTGCCCAAGTTAAGTTTCATTTGTAATCCCAACCTGATCAGGAGTGAAGATAGATGTTTGCTCAGTCTACAATCTCCTCATGTGTTAGCAGCACTTGGAGATCATTCCACAATCGTTGGGAGTTTCACTCAACTGAACTCGGTTAGGCCCTAGAAGATCCCATTCTTTCTGAAATTTTAATTATGGCCATTCTGAAAGCCTTGAATGCATATGCACTAAAGATAATTAATCCTGTAGGAGAATTAAAATTAATTAAATATTTTAATCTTTGAACTAATGAGATCTCAGGTTCAATGTTATCTCCCATCTCTTTAAACTTTTGGTGGCAAAGTGGAGAGGGTGTCTCTGTTGTCCATCTTCAGGTACAAGTCACTGCTCCAATACTTAAGTGATCCAACAATTTGGGACAGGGTCAAGAGGAGGACTTTTAGTTTATCTACTATCAGGACTGTAATGCTCATTTGGATTTCCCTGATTCTTTGCTTCAGGTCGTTAAATGCTTTCTTTCAACATATGACTCATCCAAGATGGCAGCAGTGTAGCAAGGCTGCATGCGGGCACTTGCCTGAGCCTCATCTGCTTTCTTTATTTTATCTTTTGTTTTACTTCTCTTTTTACTTTCGTCTCTTCCTTTTGGTTTTTTTATTTTCTTGACAGGATAGTCAGCAGCATCAGAGTGGCAGCTACAGCAGGCCATGCACAGAGTGGCAGCAGCCTCCTCGCAGTTGGAGGTAGTGATAGCAGCAGACACAGCACCTCCCAGCAAGAACGTCATCCCAGTATTCAAGGCTGGTAATGGCGGCACCAATGGCAAAGCCCCTCCAACAATTGGAGGTGGTAGTAGCAGCAGACTCTTCAAGATAGCAATGTCGGCAAGGTGACATCTCAGAGGAGGGTGGCTGGAGCGGGATTCTTAGCAATGGAGCCTGGCCTGGCAATGAAGCCAGGGACTCCTGGTTGTAGTACGTCTAAGACAGGGCTCTCCTGGCATTGAGAAGGTGATGGCTGCAGTGGCGGTAGCATGATATGTCCTGAGAGGGGACTCCTGGCATCATTTGAGGTGGCAGCGGAGCCAGAGAGTCCTGTTTGCAGTCATGATAGACATGTTATAGGAGTAGGGACTCCTACTGGGGAGGCAGCAGAAGCAGCGGAGCCCGGGACTCCTGGTTGCAGGGTGAGTATGGTATTCAGTGGCAGGGTGGGACCCCATGGCGAGATAGGCCCGGGGTGAAGAGGTGGCACCTAAAGTGTGGTAAGTCCTATATTGGTGGGTCCGGTGCAGATGATGGCGAGGTGATAGAGGGATGATGGCAGTGCCAATGTCGCTGGTGAGCAAGCTTATGACTCAGGACTTATTGTAGAGGTGGTGGAATAAAGATAGATTCTCTTTCAGTTATATCTATTTATTCTTTTTATTCTTAAACTATTCAAAATGTTGGTGAATTGTGGTGAACCATTGAAGCTTTTCACTGTATATTATTGTATTATTCACTGTAAAATGCAAGTGACAATAAACGAATCATTCAAGTTCCTCGTTAGTCCCTCGCTGGCTGTTGTTACTTACGGTGCTTCTAATAAAACCTCAATGCACATTTTGTTTTTCAGCTTTATTGTGCTGTCTGGATACTAGACAGAAATACATTTTCTCCAGTTTCCTCTGCCTTCATCATAACTTTTCCTATCAGAACCACTTTCCACTCTTTTGATCTCATTTCCACATAGCTGCTGAGCACACAAATTTATTTCCTGCTCCTACACTGTAAACATTGTGAAAAGTTCCTTCTCCTCTGGTACTGTCCTACTTTTTAAAAACTGCAGCTTTGCCTTCTTCCTTTCTGAAAAAAATATCCTGTCTTGTTCTCTCTCCTCCTTGCTCTTGTACTTTATGTCTCCATTTATGAAACCCAGAATACCGCATGCTTAATTAACAGCTCTCTCTCTTTGTCCTGTCACCTTTAATGACTTATATACATGTACACTTCAACCTTCCTTTGCTCTTGCACACCTTTGTTACCTTTATTTCACTTTATCGCTTTGATCTTTATTGCATACTTCACACATCTCCACACTTCATTATCCACTTATCTCCCCAGTCCACCTGAGATATTGCCATCTTCTCATGTCTTGCAATTAAATCTGCAATCAGATTTCTGCCCTTGCTACTGTATTCAAGTAATCCCCACTTTATATGAATTAGTAATTGTAGTGCACTATTCTTTCTTCTGACTTCTCGGAATAGTATCAACATCATTATTCTCATAGCATATACACTGTGAGCATGTCTATTGTTTCTCAAACCTATTATTAATTTTAGCTGCACTCTGGAAAACCTCCAGTCCATATTTTCTTTTTCTGCAGCCATGCCTCAGATATTTATATCATCGATTTCAACTGGTCAGTAATCCAAAAATTTGCAAAGGATACTGTGTCCCTGAATAACCCTCCTGCTGAGGGAACTCTAAGGCTTTTCTTGCTTTGAAGAAACTTTCAATGACTACACTGTTCTGCTGTGACTCATATCCACAATATTCTCCTCCACGATTCTTTACCACTGCCCCACTTATTCAGTATAATTTCCTAGAAACATAGAATGGGTACAACACAGAAAAGGGTTGTTCAGCCCATCAAGCCCGAGTCAACAATCAGCAAAAGCAATTTAACAAGTCTCAACCACACCCTTCCTTGTACTCTAAAAATATTTTCCCATTCAGATGTTTGTATTTGAGAGCCATAATTGAATCAGCCTCCACCATCCTTTCAGCAGAGGATTCAAGATTGCAATCATCTGCTGTATAAAAATAGTTTTTGCTAATGTGCATTTGATTTTTCTTACCAGTCCATTTAAACCTGTTCTCTAGATCCTAGTTCCTTCTTCCCCTCCACACCTATCTCATCTCCCTTCGTCCTCTTGCTCTCTTTCTTCTTTCCTTCCCTCTTCTCCCTTGTTAAAAAATTTGAATTATAGTATGGTTCCAGCACAGCTTGGATAGAAAACGTTCAGCCTACCATCTCTCTGCTGGATCTCTGCAAGAGCAATTAACCAAGTGCCACTCCCCTGCGTTTTCCCCATGGCTGTGTAATATTCTCCTGGTCTGATTATGATCCAGGTCTCTTTTGAAACCCATGGTTTAACCTACCTCTACCTGACTATCAAATAGCGCTTTCCAGATCTTGTGTAAAAGGTTTTTCATCATTATCTTAATTTAGTATATAATGTCAAAGAATAGAAATAGAAATCATACTAAAATTCTCAAAATGCTGTACAAAGAGGACCACAGTATTTTTTTTTTAAAGTGTCATACATCCAAACAAACAAAATTTGTAATATTTGCATTAATTACCATCTCAGCATGGTGCTTTTATCATTTACTATTGCTTCTGAGTAAAGAATACTGATTTTTCTTTGCCTATTAGCACTAAACACCCTAAACAACTAATAATAAGAGAGGCAGTTACTGTGCAAATCACATTATGTATGTGAGGGCTCTGGGGCATGGCTAGGCATGATTAAAGTTTCCTTTGATCCAGTGTTACGCTGCTTAATCCAGCTAATTTTCGATGGAAATTTTGAAAATAAATCTTTTACTTATTCCAGTTTGCTTATATTTTTCTAATAAAGGTTGTCATGTTATAATATTTTGATAAAGATAACACCCTGTGCATAACTGTTCCAGAAGTTGAGTGAAACTGAACCTTTATGAAAATTAAGAAGTAGTGTCATTGTATTGTGTAATCTTAGAAATGAATTTGATAATGTGCTCTTTCATCTATTATGAAGCAGAAAAGCTTTGAATAACCTATGAATTCTTCAATAGAAAGCAATTTTCATTGGAATCAGATTACAATTGATACATTTAATAAGTTATTTCCGTGTAAAATATTGTGATTAATATCACAAGATTACATGGCAGAAGTTCGTAGATTTAGTGATATACCATTTATAAACCATTTTTGAATGTACTACTCACAAAAAAGAAACAGATTTTTGAGATATGTGTGCACTAAAGTATGGTTTGCTTAATTCAAACATTCAATATTTTCTAATTGTTGCGTTACTCCTAACTGATGAAATAAAGTAGTTGAGATGATCACATAGATCCTGCAATTTCTCTTCATGAAAGTTTTAAGGTACTCTGTAGGCAGCAAATTGAAGACTTTTGTGTCTGTGATTGCAATTTAATGTTCAGTTTCTTTCTGGGGTGGTTTAATAGTTTGCAAAATCTCATTCCATTCCAACTGATGTTGAATTCCTCATGAACTGTAAACAGTACCTACAGGTCGAGCAACAACTTCTTGGTATTATCATTAGGCTGTTAATCCACAAACAAGGTAATGTTCTGAGGACATGGGTTTGAATCTCACCATGGTAGATGGTGAAATTTGAAGTGAATAAACACCTGGAATAAAGAGAATTCATTTCATTGATAGAAAAATTCATCTGGTTCGCAAATGTCCTTTAGGGAAGGAAACTGCCATCATTGCCTGGTCTGATCTACATTTTACTCTAAATCCACAGCAATGTTAGTGAGTTTTGAGAAGATTTGTAGCTCAGGTTGAGGATCTGGATGTAGTTTTGCTCGCTGAGCTGGAAGATTCGTTTTCAGATATTTTGTCACCATACTAGTTAACATCTTCAGTGAGCCTCCGAATGAAGCCTTCATTCCGAGGCTCATTGAAGATATTACCTAGTATGGTGATGAAACATCTGAAAACAAACCTTTCGGTTCAGCGAGCAAACCTACATCCAGATTCACAGCAATGTGTTGGACTCCTCACAGCCCTCTGATTACTAGAAAGACTCAAAAGAGACATAAAACTGGAATGTCCACCTACCATTGACCTATGCACTGTAAATGGCAATGGCAAAAATTATCCTGCCACCCCTGCATGGTCCTCCTGTATGGGCATTAATGCCAAAAATGGGAGAACTGTCTTATAGACTACTGAAGCAACAGTCATACTCACAGAATCATACCTCACAGACAATATCCCAGAAACACCATCACCATCCTTGGATATGTCCTGTCCCACTGGCAGGACAGGCCCATCAGAGATGGTGGCACCATTGGATGCAATTGGGAGGGAGTTGCCCTTGGAGTCCTCAACATAGACACCAAACAACATGAAGTCTCATGGCTCCTGATCAAACATGGGCAAGAAAACCTCAGATACTGAAGAAATTCATGCAACAAGACCTGGACAATATCTAGGCTTGGGCTGAAAAGTGGCAAGTAACATTCATGCCATATCGATTACAAACAATGACCATCTTCAATAAGAGACAATCTAACCATTGTCGCTTCACATTAATTGGGACTATTATAATTTAATCCACCACTTCAATATCCTTGTATTACCATTGACCATAAACTGAACTGCACTAGCCATATGAATACAATGGCTACAAGATCAAGTCAAAGGCTAGGAGTCCTGCAGGGAATAATAACTCACCTCTTGACTCCCCAAAGCCTATCCACCTTCTACAAGGCACAAGTCAGGTATGAGATGGAATACTCACTACTTGCTTGAATTAGTCAGTTCCAACAATACTCAAGAAGCATGATACCATCCAGGCCAAAGCAGCACACTTGGTTAATTGCCACATCCATAAACATCCACTTCACCTATCACCAATGCTCAGTAGCAGCAGTGTGTATTATCTACAAGATGCATTGCAGAAATTCACCAAAGATCCTTATACAGAAACTTCCAAACCCACAACTACTTCCATGTTGAAGGACAAAGGCAGCAGTTACATGGGAACACTGCAACCTGCAAATTCCCCTCCTAGCCACTCACCATCCTGGAAATATATCACAGTTCCGTCAGTGACGCAGGTTCAAAACACTGGAATCCCTCCTGAATACATTATGGATCTACTAATAGCAAATGAAGTGCAGGTGTTCAAGAAGGCAGCTCACTGCCACCTTCCCAAAAGCAACTAAAAAATGGCAGTAAATGCTGGCCCATCCAACAATATCCAAGTCCCATTGTAGTAATCCAAGTACATTTTTTCTCATGTTGCTTTCTGCGTAGATTGCTTTTTCACTATACTTTTCAGTATTTGAGTTGAAAGTGTGAAAGGTGAATTTATGTTCACAATGCAAAATTTTAAGAAATTAGTGGCATGGAATGTTTCCCCTGCTTTAAGCTTTCACTTTCACAATAGAATGTTGAGTACTATTCTGATTTTTTTTTAAATATGGCAATATTTGTTCTTTGTGTTTATAGTACAACTGAATGATGAATTGAATGTATTCAATTGTCAATTTGATAGAATGCGCCAACACTTTTGCCTCCAAAAGTATTCACCAAATCTGGAGCATTGGAATGTATGAATGTCATATATTTTGATGCTCAATATGGTGGTCCAAAATTGATTGTGGCCAATAAATATACATGCCCTCAGCTGATTGTTAGATTTGCTCTTAAGTGCTTAACTTGCAGAAAATTTTGGATTTGGAGATAGAAATAGTGAAGCACCTTCTGCAGGACGTCTAATATCTGTGTAAACAGGGCAAGTAATCATGCATCTGTCTTGACAGTGTTCTACTTGAGAACTTATGAAAAAATTTAACTGTTCATTTTTAAAAGGCAAAGAAAATGGGTAATTTACCTTGAAACAAAATGGAACTGGTGATATCTCCATTCTCTGTTAGCATACATGAAACTGCCCAGACTGAAACAACCCTGAGTTAGGTACTCTGCTTTCTCTCCACAGATGCTGCTAGATCTGCTGAGTTTCTCCAATAATTAATGTTTTTGTTTTAGATTTCTAGCAACCACAGTTCTTTGTTTTTAGGAAGATGCCTGCATGATTGGACAGTTAACACTGTTCCAGTGAAGTGACAGTAAAAGCGCAAGTGATCCTACCTCTGGAATTAATAGCTGGTTTTGTCTAAATATCAGCAGAAACTGATGTACAGTGGTCACACGGACTTAGTGGCTGCAGATTGAAATTCCACAAATGGGTGTGAAAAGATACCATTCTCTCACAAGCAAATGCAAATAGCTAAAATTCAAAACTATCAAAGAACTGCAGATGCTGGAAATCAAAAACAAAAACAGAAATTGCTGCATAAAATCAACAGGTCTGAGAACATCTGTGGAGAGAAAACAGAATTAATGTTTGGGGCGGCACAGTGACTCAGTGGTTAGTACTGCTGCCTCACAGCACCAAAGACCCAGGTTCAATGCTTCAGTCCACAACTCTTCTTCAGAACTCAAGTTCAGTGTTGTTTTTCTGAATCTTGGCTATTTGCATTTACTTGTGAGGGAATGCTATTTTTCCCACACTCATTTGTGGAATTTCAATCTGAAACGCAGTTCTGATGAAGGGTCACTGGACACTGTTCGTTCTGCCTTTTCTTCACAGATGCTGCCATACCTGGCACGTTTTTACAGCAAAATCTGCTTGTGTCACCAAAATTCAAATGTCATTGTATGTCAATGATAACTTCATCAGGGACCATCTGTACAGACAATGGGAACACCAATACCATGATCATCTGAAAGAGACCAACTTGTAATAAGAAACACTTTATTGAGCAATGTATCAGTTCGCCTGGGAGATAAGGTGTCTCAAAGTGAAGAGATTCCTCAAAACTAAGGAAGAACCCTCCCTAAAGGTTCACACTAGACAGAGAAATAAGGTTATCCTATTACCTGCAGATTAACAAAGTCAAGCCATTTCTTCACTACAGTGGAGATTGACAACCGATATAATTGCTAAAAATCTGGAAAAACTAAGAAAAAGCTTGAAAGATTGAGCACTTGTAAACAGAAAGATTACTTTTGGTTGCTTGTCATTTTAATTCTCCCTCTAGCTCCTTTGCTGATCTGTCTGTCCACAGCTACTTCAGTCTTCCAGTGAAGCTAAGCACAAGTTTGATAAATAGCACCTCATCTTTCTACTCAATGGCTTTCTGGGCTCAACATTCTGTTCTAAAACATTACATTATATCCTCTGCCTCCAGTTTTTTCCAACATTTTTTCCCATTTTCTTTTGTTTCACTGGCCTGGTGTTTTTTTTTCTTCTCCCTTTCATGTGTATTAGATGGCTTTTATGAGGTCATTCACAACTCATTAAGAGACATGCTTTTTTTCTTTACTGTACTCAATTCCACCCTTTTTGATGTTGCATCATGAAATCTTTTGTCATTTAATCTCCCTGGCCTCCATCCTAAACACAGCCTGCCTTTTGTACTTGCAACCATCCTTTGAATTGGCTTAAAATTTAATTTCTATCTCAATGATAAAAGGCCATTCAACCTGAAACATTAATTTTGTTTCTATCCAGATGCTGCATAACCTTTCCAAGATTTTTAAATTTTATTATAAGGAAACTTGTCATTTCTTGAGAGCTAGAGAATTTAAAGCACTTTTTCTTTAAAACACAACTTATAATATTATACAAATCACATAAAGGCACAAAACCTTCAAGACAACAGGGTAACATTATGACATAAAATGAGAAACTGCTGGAGAAACTCAGCAGTGTCTACAGAAAGAAAGTAGAATTTTTGTTTCAGACCTTCAACTTTTGCAATTTTATGTTTTATTTTAACATTATTATCACAAAGCTAGTCCTTTTTTTACTAAAAGCTTTTCCTTGGCTTAAGGAGACTCTGTCCTTAATTTTTCTCAGGGGGCAATAAACCGGGCTGGGCTCCCATCAGTCTACTTTGTACAGAGATGACAAGGATTTTGAGAGGCCTTTCATTTATATGTAAACAGATGAGACTTCAGGCCAAAGTGGTCATGTTTTAGAAGGGACCTGTATAATGAAAGGGGAGTGGTCAGCTCTTTAGCTTAGCTAAGCTGAGCTGAGCAGTTTTAGTTCAGTTTTGAACTGGTTGGAAGTTCAACAGGGAGCTATGTGGAAACTCTCTCTCTTTTCTGCCCTTCAACTTCAACCTGTAAGCATGTGTTCCATTTATACTGTGTTTTTAAAGGGAGAGCGTTTATTGGGACCGTTGTGTATATTCAAAACAGCATAATTAAGTCAAGTTGGATAGGTTGAGTTCTGTAGGTGTTCTTTATTCTGTTCTTTGTGTTTCATTGTGTAATTTTGTGAATGATTTTTTGTCTATTTTAAACTCTAGTAGTCAACCTAGGTAGCTTACTTGGGGTAATGTTCACTGTACACTTACCAAAACAATTTGCAAAGTTATGATCTGGGGCTGCCTGCTTAAGAATGTTTTGAGTGGTCTGGCCTAGCCCATAACATTATGACATACATTGCTTTAGTATACATGTTCTTACTCTTACTATCAATCAGTTAAACAGTCAGACAGTTGGTTAGTTAGTCAATTGGTTAGTTATGTACATAATGTAACAATAATATGAGTAAATGTAGAACCCATATTATATGTTAGTCTAGGATATCATATCAGTGCATAATGTTAGTGTTGTTAATAAACTTCAAGACATCTTTCTCAACAAGCATTCAGTCTTTGTGGCAAATGTTACATGGGCTACCATACAGGAAAACAGCCATATCATATGCAGATAGTGATGGTTTCGTCCACATCATTGTGTCATCAGCCAAGCATTTTTCCATTATCAATGCCAAGAATAGATATTGTTCCATATATCTTTCTCTAGAGCCATAGCAACTACACTGAAGCCCAGAAAGATCATCAGCGGGCATCCCAAACACATTTAACATGTCCCTGAGCAAGCTTATTTCTATTCATTCTGAGATGATTAGGAAGATTTAGGAACGTAGTTTTCAAAATGCAAACACAGGATTATTCCATAAATTCTACATCAAGATATGTTTACCCATATGCACACAGATCACATGATTGCAGACAAAATCAACTAGTGATTGGCACATGAATCGATCTATTGAGCTGACATCAAAAGAACTAGAAACAACTGATCACATTGTGGGAAAAGTGTTAATTCCATAAACCACAGTAATCAAGAGTATCTCTCATTCCACATACAATTCCTTCTGAGCTGTGATGGAAGATCAATACTCATGTTTTTCATTTTCCAATGACACAGCTACTCTCTGTGAAATATTTCATTAACTTCCCTTTTGTGAGACAAAGCAAAGATATCTGATATTGACACATTTATTGCCATATTCATCCTGCTTAGTATTCCTTAACAAATTATGTCCCATAACAGTCCATATTACTCTAGGGGACCCAGAATCACAGAACTATGGAATTCTTATGGCACAAAAGACACATATTTGGCCCATCTTACGTGCACTGGCTCTTCAAATGAATGTTATTAACTTGTGCCAATCTCCCGCTTATTCCTGATATCCTTGTATACTATTTCTTTCCAAATCATCTCCAATATCCTCTTGAATGTCTTTGTGAGAGAGAGAGAGGAGATTTTCATCTATCTGGGCAGATTCAGTTGGGGATAGTGTCAAAATCAGGAAGGGATGGGGTTGGGTCAGAATGGGTCTATGTGGGGGCTGGGAAATAGAGACATTCTATACTCTGCTCTTACAATTACATTGTAATTTAATAGGTTTTGGAAGGAATTTCCTGTTTTATCCTCAATGAATCTCTCTCAAGTAACTGTCCTTTTGTTTAACAATAATTTTATGTAAACCTCATAGTGATAAATATGAAACTGACTTTTTTTTTGGATCATTGTAACTGTCAAAACCATGGTTGGTTGAGGCTTTTTCTGGCCTAGAAAATCGAAGGCTGACACCAGCAAAATTTCCAGTCAGCTTAGTTATTGTGGATGAGTTCCTACCAATGTCAGGCTGAAATCTTCTATTGGAGATGAGATATGTCATCCAAGATCTACATCAGTACCCTAAAGAAGTCCCAACATGTTGACTCCAGGGGAATTTCTTGGGAAGTTTGAACTTCCAATGGACATAGGTTAAGTGGATTGGCCTTGCTAAATTGTCTGTAGTGTCCAGGATTGTGCAAGTTTGGTAGATTAGCTATTGTAAATGTGGGTTACAGAGACAGGTGGAACCTAGATCTCAGTGGGATGCTCTTCGGAGGGTCGGTGCAAACCTGATGAGGCAAATGACCTCTTTACGCACTGTAGGGACGCTATGATTCTATTAACTCCCATCCTCCTTGGAACCCTCCACAACAATTTTTGTATCTGAGTTAGAGTTAGTGACTTCATTCAGTTCCAAAGTAATTACTTGAGTAGTTATCCAGGAAATGTTAGGAACATATTGGCTGAAGCCATCAAACGTTACTGGGGCAGGCAAGGGGTCGTAATTGAAAAGACTTTTGAAATGAAAAGGAGGTTTCCTCTTCCAAGCAGGGAGACAACAGAAAAAGTTCTCAGTAAGACAGGTTCAGTGAAAAGAAACAGTAAGGTATGTAACTTAAAGGGCATGGTTGTTATGCTCACTGGAATAATCCTGGAGAATGCAAAGAGCTTACTGGGTGCAGAGGGGAGAGTCACAGTGATGGTAGCAATAGGGACAAGGAAGGGTGAGAACTATATATTAAATATGGTGAACACAATGAGCCAGTTAGGCTTGTTGGGGATTGACAAACAGTAGGTGAACTGAATAAAGAGAGTGTAAGGGTAAGAAGGGACATGGATCCATATGAGATTAGGATTGGGGGAAGAGCAGGAATGTCAATGAGATAGTGAAAAAAATTTTAGTCACAATGGGAGTCTGAAGAAGGCTGAGTATACATCAAAGGAAAGAAGACTATCTACACTTATTGTGGAAAGTGTATTCTGGAGGAGGAGTGTAGAAGATGAAATAAAATGGAAGAAATGTTTAGAACATTTCAAAAGTTTAGAAAGTTTTGTTTCTCAAAATAGTTTCTTTTCAAAAATTTCAGAGACTGCACAGTGCAAATCAGAAGAGCCCCAGATTGCTTGCATGTGTTCCTGTACAATGCAAAACAGATAATTGGAAGATTCAGAATAGAAAGTTGAAAATACTATTGTAAGAGCACTTAGTTAAAAGGCTTAGCTTTGAAGGGAAACACTGAATGCAGAATAAAGGTAATAAAGTTCAATAAACTCCCTGCAAAAAGTATTGCATGCCATATCATTCATTAACATTTGCAAAGACCACATTATCTTATTTTTCTTTAGTTTTTGACTGGGGACCAAAACTTTTAAAAAGGCTGTTTTTAAAACCAAGCACTGTGGAAGGAATTGCTGCAGTTTTTAAAACAAATAACTTGAACTTGTGAGTTGTGTTTACGTTGTTGCTTTGTAAGTAGTGGAACAGTTGAGATAAGACGGCATGGTTCTGTGGTGTGTGTGCAGAGTGAGAATAGGCCAGTAACAGATAGCTGATTGGTTTCTGCAATTGTAATTATTTATGATGTCAAAGGTCATCAGCCTGGTGGCAATTTTATGATTGGCTCCTTAGCAATTTATGTGTGTGAATGATATAGGAGGAAATGTTTTTGGGCTGATGGAGAACAAGTTCTGTGCCTCTATGGCACTGTATTAAAAGCACCTGAAACCATGAAGAAAACCAGTTATATCCTCTCCCCGCTGGGATAAAGCTGTTGCCTTTAACCAGTAACTTATAGACTTTGTAATTAGTATACCAAGTGCTCTATGCCTCCTGCAAAGAAGAGAAAGAACTTCGAGAAAAGAAATTGAAGAACATAAGATATTGATAAGCAAAAGGAAAATCTCATCAATCCCTGTGGACTGATGCTATTGAACTGTGTTTGCCAGTTCTTTTTCCCTCCACCCATAGCACTATTATTTTTGTTTTGATTGCCTGCATCTGTCTGTTTTTGTGTGCACAGGTTTAAAAGGGGGTTAAGAGTTTTAACTAGTAGATCGAGACCTTGATAATTCATATCTGTTTGCTTGTAATTATAATTTATTTATTGGTAATAAACAGTAGTTATTTTTAAGTATGGGAATCTAGTCAGTGGTTTGTGTTAACATGATTGCATCGGACAGTCAAGTTGTGGACTTTGCATATTTTGATTGAATCTTTAACTTTTGTGGTGACCCCGGGAGTCATGGGACATGAGACTCAGTCCGCTTTCTGAGGAAGGGTCACTCGACCCAAAACATTAACTCCGATTTCTCTCCACAGATTCTTCCAGGCTGCTGAGCTTTGCCAGCAATTTCTATTTTTGTTTCATTTTCCCAAGTGGATCGATACACATTTGACAAAAAGGGCACCAAAGAGTGACCAGCAACACTGATGGTTCCAGGGGAGATTGACCTATATTTCACCATGGGAAAGTATTCTTAGGCCTGCATACATGAAAATTAAAGGTGTGGAGAAGAAATCATTAAGCAGGCTTCACATACCAAGTCGACAGAGTTACATTGCAATATTTAAACAAGGCCACCAAGAATCAGAGTATGCTGATTGCCATGATCTTTTAAAACAATGCAAAGGTCAAAGTTACAAAGGTCTAGCACATGGCAGCATCAGGAAGGTGCAAAGCAGTAATGGATCATGGAGATTGCACCTCATCACGTTGGGACAACTGAACAGCAGGCATTCACCAGAAACGTGAGTAGCTTCACAAGGACCCAAAGGATAGATTGATTATCGAGATCCCCAAAAAAACTAATGTTTTATATTTGTTCATAGATCAGTACTTGCAAGTCAGATAGAGTCATAGAATCATACAGCACTGAACCAGACCCTTCAGTCCAACTTGTCTATGCCGAACCTAATCCCAAACTAATCTAATCCCACCTGCCTGCTCCTGGCCCATATCCCCCCAACCTTTCCTATTCATGTATCCATCCAAATGTCCTTTAAATTTTGTAATTGCGCACACATTCACCACTTCCTCAGGAAGCTCATTCCACATGTGAACCATCTGCTGTGTAAAAATTTGCTCCTCATGTCTTTTTTAAATTTCTCTCCTCTCACCTTAAAAATGTGCCCCTTAGTCTTGAGATCCCCCCATCTTAGGCAAAAGACAACTACTATCAATTCTGTCCATCTCTCATTATTTTATACACTTCTGTAAGATCACCTCTCACCTCTCAACCTCTCCAGTGAAAAAAGCTTCAGCCTATCCAGCTTTTCTTTATAACTCAAACATTCCATACCTGGCAACATCCTGGTAAATCTCTGCTGCACCCTCTCAGCTTGATGATATCCTTCCTGGACACAGTATTCTAGATGAGGCCTCACTAATATCCTGCTCAACCTCAACATAACATCACAACTCCTATACTCAAACGACTGAGCAATGAAGACAAATATGCCAAGCACCTTTTTAACCATCCTGTGTATATGTGATGCAAACTTTAAGAAATTATGTATCTGCACCCCTAGGTTCCTCTGTTCTACAACACCACCCAAGGCCCTACCATTAATTGTAAAAGACCTACCCTTATTTCTGCAATAAATGCAATACCTCACATTTATCCAGATTGAACTCCATCTGCCATTTTCAGCCCATTGACCCATTTGATCAAGATTTTTTTAATCTTAGAAAACCTTCATCACTGTCTACTACGCCACCGATTTTGTATCATCTGCAAACTTACTAACCATACTTTCTGTATTCTCATCCAAATCATTTGTATAAATGACAAACAAAAGAGGACCCAGAACTGATCCCTGGGGAGCACCACTGGTGACAGGCCTCCAGTCCAAAAAGCAACCTTCTACCATTTCTCTCTGTCTTCTGCTGTTAAACCAATTATATATTTAATTGGCAAGCACACCCTAAATCTCAAGTGAACTAACTTTACTGTTTGACTGCTTAACCCAGGAGCTTTGTTAGTTTTATTAAGAGTTCTTGTTATTCTTTCATAGGATATGGGCATTGTTGTAAAAGCTAGCATTTGTTGCCCATCCTTAATTGTCTTTAAACTGATCTGTTTGCAAGGCTATTTTAGAGGGCAGTTACCAGGCAACCACATTGCTGTGGGTCTGGGGTCACATCTAAACGAGTCCAGATAAGAATGGTGGATTTCCTACTCTAAAGGACATTATTCAACCTTAATGCACCCATGGACTGGATGATGCACTGGTGCCACCCACACATAACCTGCAGATATTTACTGTTCCTCTGGATCTGGCTGTCCACAGTAGTTACCACTCTGGTTGTGGAAACTTTGATGTACTTTCATACCAGAGCCACAGGATCAAACAGAACTTAGACTGACTTCTCTGCTCATCTCTCCAGTCTGCACATGATCACTGGGATCTCTGCCTAATGGTCCCCTGCTTGCTTCTTCACCTCCATCAGCTCAATAAAGGTCAAGGCCAGAAACTCATCATTTGTGCTAGAATCAGCAGGGTCTGCATTCAAGCATTCTCTAAGTTTAAGAAACCTTGTTTGTTTCTTCCTTCTGTACCTATGGGACTGTGTCAGTGCTATAGTAACAAGAACCTTTCATTGAGCCTACTCGAGGCAGGTTATCCACCAAGATAAGTGTCTCTACACTGGTGAGGTTGGAAAGCATAACCTTGCCTATATGAGGCATGTGACTGTTCCTTTTTAGGGATGTGCTGCAAATTGCTGGCAGAGATTAACCTGGAATCCTGGAACTCCTAGATAATCTTCTGACAAACTTCTCAGAAAATGTTCCTAAATTGTGGTGCTGTTTTTTGCTAGGTGTTTGTCATCAGCAGGGATGGGTGGGGTGGTGAGCAAAGTTGAGTGATTCTCATGGGTTGCAGATAGTATAGTGCTGTTCAGGTGCCTTTTATAAATGGACCTTAGAGCTTAGAAGATCCCAGTGAGGAACGATAACTTCCTGCACAGAGCCTCAAAATACGTGATTTTGCACATGGTGATTGAGTGCCATAAGAAGTTGAATAATCATATCAGAGAAGATAAGAGTTATCATCCAAACCATCAAAAATGCACTGTGCTAAACACAACGTCCACTTACAATCATGTCCCCTGCTTAAGGGAATTTGAAGAACAACTTACCAATGGCAAATACATATTGTGATGGGATCCCGTAGATCTCCCACCTTCAAATGTTCCTGCAGTCACAACATAACACAATTGTACCTCACTTATAGACTGGTATACATACAAATGTTTAATTCCTTGGGCTGTCATTCCTCTTCGATGTACACTTTTACATGGGTTTGACATTGTCTTATTGCTACATCATTCTCACTTTTTGCATTTTACTTAAAAGACCAGATAACTCTGACATGAAAGAGAGATAGGCTATAGTTATGAACATAAACATCCGTTCTTTCAAACAAATCCTACTGGACAACTAATGAAGTGCCTTTTCCCTACTCAGTACTACATCAAGTTTCATTCTAGAGGCGTTATGGATTGATGCATATAAAGCATATAACATGGATAGGGAAGAGAAGTTGGAGGTTGAAAAGTTGAAAATGAAAACATTGCTGACTTGAAGGGTCAGAAAACTACTGAATCCTAGTCTACAGGTTCTGCCTTTAAATGAAGAATTCCTGTAGAACATCAGAAATATGTGCAGGCATTGGGGATGTGTAGCAGATGGTGGGTCAATTGGAACGGTCCATTACCTACATCTGTGACACTATGATAGATGACTTCCTAGGTCTGTAGCCCCCCATGAGCTTGCGGCCAATCTGCAGCTGTGACCCCCATGATAGAGATCCTAAGGGCAATCTTAGTTTCTGCTTGAGTGCTCAAATTGCTGCTGTAGAGGCCTTCGGCATCAAAGTGGAGAAGGCGGCTTTATCTTGCAGCCTCAACAGGCCTAGCAAACAATTAGAGATAATCATCTTAAAGGACTTCACTAATCTGATTACTAGCATTTTGTCTGTTTTCCTCCAGTTCAGTGGACATGCAGAGCTAGTGTCCGGTACCAGTGGCATAACAGGAATTAAATCAGTGTGTTACAGTTGCTCAGGATATGAGCATTGTGTGCCCCTTTACCGATCTTCATTACCTGTGCATATGGTGTAAAGGAAATGAGGTTAGGCCACCAATCCAACAATACATGAGATGTCATATGTTGCAGATCCATTTTTGATATAGCTATTTTGCGAAAAGTTCAATTCAGTCCCAAAAGATCCTGAGAAGCACTCAGCAGCCATTCACTTCCATCGTCACTGAATACCTATTTTAAGATTAGATTCAGTTTAAGATATCACACATAAGAAGCAAGAGAAATACTTGTATGGAAACACTTAAGCACATAGTGCAACTGATGTACAACATAATTAAATGCTGGGGAGGTTGTTATAAAGTAGAGCTAGTTTTACTGAATCTGGATGCACAAGCTTGATTGTGGTAGTGGTAGACGCAAGCTGCAGCTCGGCTGGCAAAATTAGGCAAAAGTTTGGAGGTATCCTTGGATCAGCTGGGTCTGTTTAAAATTTCTTCTTCAGTGCAGTAGGACATTTTCTTAGCTGCATTGAAAACAGGCACTGTAACCCGTCACATTCCATACCCCATTCGTGGAATCTCATTACCACCAAAAAAACACCCATGGTCCATTGTACCATCTTATGATTGCCCAAATAACCCACATAACCCCTCTAGCTCCTACCTCCCATCCCTACAATAATCATGGGTGATTTTGATCTTCATTTAGATTGGATTAATAATTTTTGCAAAGGTACCTTGGAGGGTAGTTCACTGAGTGTATTTGGGAAAATTTCTTAGAACAGGACATTCTGTAATAGTAATAATAAAACTGGATTAACTAATGTCCATGTAATAAGGGAAGTTTAGACAAGAGTGATCGTGCATGACAGAATTTAAGATTCAGTCTGAGGATGGGAAATATGGTTCTCAAATTAGAGCCTTAAACTTATATGAAGGTAATTAGGGAATGAAGACAGAATTGGCTTTGGAGACTGGGAAAATAGGTTAGAAGATAAGCTGGTAGGGAAGTAGAATTGAGGGTGATAAAAAAATTGAAACAAATGGTATTAAATTCTGTGAAGATTAGTGATAGGTCAGAGAAGTGGAAAATCTTTAGGAACCAACAAAGTGCAGCTGAATAGAAAGATGGAGAATTTAGTGTGTGAAAAAAACCCAGCAAAAATATAAAGACAGACAGTAAAAACTTCTAAATAAGTTTTAAAAGAAGAAAATAATAGTTGAAGTGAGCAGTAGTCACCTAGAGGATGTAACTGGTGAAGTAGTAATCTCAGTAGAGAGAATTAGCGTTTAAAGAGAGATTTAAATACCCCATGATTAATTGACATAAATTATGCTACAAAATTTCACATTTGTAAACAAAGGCAAACTTTACAATCTACACAAAAATAAGCATCACCATTAACAACCATTATAGTTTGTCAAGACTTAAAGAATAAATCCAGGTCTCATTTTACTTTGTAATTCCACCGAAGAGTTCCCATATATATTACGAGACTTTAAAGATACATTAACTTCTTTTAAAGAAATCCAAATTATGCCACAACTCTGCAGATTGAGAATTATTTCAGATTTTTTCCTCTAGTTCCAAGCTATGCAAAGCTTCACTTTTTTTTCTGAGAACTCTGTCTACAAATTGAGCATGAGCTTTCACATATTCCAAGCAGTGAACTAATAAATTAGTTTTTCTTTTTGCTTAAGGTGCAAGCCTGGCGAAAAAGTTAACTCTTATGCTCTCTTGACTCATTGAACTGCAACCTCCACCACAGGCAAGGTGCAACTGACTTTACCTGCTTCTGTGAGCACAGAATGGACATGGATAAAGCAAATTAAAATATATCACATGGCCTAACTCCATGGGAATAAGGGCATATTTTGAATATTCCAAAGTGAAATAAAAATTAAGATATATTTTACGTGCAAAACAATTCCATTGATTCTGGTTCTTACATGAGTAATTTTTATTATTTATTTCCTTAATGGCCCTCTCTCTGAACTCTTTAGCTTCACACTGGATTCCTTTATTTACAAAGATTCTCTTAGTTTCTTTGATCTGGGAACTATATGAATAATCCAAAATCCTTTATTGAAATAAAATATTCCATACTGTCCAGAATTATGCACATGCACATTTCTGGATTAGCAGATATGCATTGTTGTATATAGTTGTGGGTGTCAGCAAACACTGCCTTGAAATAATTGTAGCCCTATTGTCTTAACTAAAAGCTGAAAGGTAGGTTATTCATTGCTGAAGGTTTCTCCTTTCGAATTATGATGGCATTATATAAACATAGATTACCCTTCAAATGCTAATTACTCCACATCTGTTTGAATTGCACTTATTTCAGTGTTTCTTACTTTCTCAATCAGATGGTTTAATTTCTCTGACATTTAATACTTTAGTATTCAATCTAGAAAATATATTCCTGAAAACACATGAATTGTGGTATCAGATATTTGCAACGAAATGATAAAAATTAAAATGGCAGAGATTTTGAACAATTATTTTGTATCTGTTTTAACAGTAGAAGATACAAAAAGAATCCCAAGAATATCAGAAAATCAACAGACAAAAGGGAAGTCGAGCTTAAAACAATAATGATCTCCACCAATAAAAAATACGAGGAAAACTAATACTCTGGTCTTGATGGCCTGCATCCTCATGTCAAAAAAGAACTGGCATTAGTTCCAAAATTCCTTCGACATTGAAAGTTCCATTTGATTGGAAGACCATGAATATGACAACTCTATTCAAAGAAGAAAGGATACAGAAAGAAAGAAAAATTGTCTAAAAAATGGCATTGTATTCTTAAAGACAGTAGTAGCAGATTATTTAGAAAATCTTAATATGATCAGGCAGAGTCAACATGGTTTTGAGAAAGAAAAGATTGGTTTAATAAAGTTATTAGAGTTCTTTTAAGAATGTAGCAAGCAGAGTGAATTAGAATTACAGTTAAATTTTATTGTCACAGTAGTTGTATTTACAAGTACAAAAGGCACTTGATAAGGTACCACAAAAGATTATGCGACACAAGCTAAGAACTCGTCATGTTGGGGTCATATATTATCCTGCATTGCGGATTGCCAGGAAACAGAAAGTGGGATAAGTGTTGTCAGTTTCAGGTTGGAAAATTGTAACTAGTGAGTACCACAGAGTTCAGTGTTAGGACTTCAACTGTTAACAATCAAGATTAATGACTTGGATGAAATGACTGAGTATATTGAAGCCAGATTTGATGACGTTACAAGGATTGATAGGAAAGCATGTTTCAAGAATGATACAAGTTGCGAGAAGGAGTCATAAAATAATCTTGATAGATGAAGTGAATAGGCAAAATTTGGCAATTGGAATATGTGGGAAACTGAGATTGTTGACTTAAAGAGCCATTAGGACAGCCAAGGACCAATACCAATCCAAACTAGAGACCGAGACAGACACCCGGCGACTATGGCAAGGACTGAATTACATTACAGATTCTAAAAAGAGACAGTGCAAGAGAGCAGACAATGACATATCTCTCCCAGATCGTCTCAATGCCTTCTATGTTCGCTTTGAGCAGAATTTTGGCAGAGAGGTAACACCTATTCTGACCAGTCCAAACGAACCTCTCCTAACAGTCACTGCATCAAAGGTCAGATCAGTTTTCCTTCATGTGAATCCAAGGAAAGCGATTGGACCAGACAGAGTACCAGGCTGTGCATTCAGAGCATGCACAGATCAACTGGCAGAGGTCTACTCGGACATCTTCAACCTCTCCCTGCAGCAGGCTACTGTCCCTGCCTGTTTCAAGAGGGTCATCATCATCCCTGTGCCTAAGAAGGCTCATGCAACATGTCTCAATGACTACCACCCAGTGGGCCTAACTTCAGTGGTAGTCATGAAGTGCTTTGAAAGGCTGGTCATGGCATTTATCAACCCAGCCTCCCCACTTCTCTTGACCCACTCCAATTTACCTATCGGACCAATAGATCCACATCAGATGCCATATCACTTGCCCTTCACTCCTCCCTAGAACATCTTGACACCAAGAACAGCTTTGTAAGAATCCTACTCATTGATCAAGGTTCAGCCTTCAACACTTATATCCCCTTGAAACTGATTACTAAACTTAGTGATCTTGGACTAAGCCCAACTCTCTGCAACTGGATCCTCAGTTTCCTGACCCACAGGCCACAATCAGTGTGGGACAATGTTTCATCATCACTAGCTCTCAACACTGGAGCCCCAAATGGTGCATACTCAGCCCCCTACTGTACTCACTGTATACCCATGACTGAGTTACCAAATACCAGACTAATGCCATTTACAAGTTTGCTGATGACACCACCATAGTTGGTTGAATCTCAGATGGCGACGAAACAGACTACCAATGGGAGGTGGAAGACCTGGAAAAATGGTGCACTGGGAACAACCTAGCTCTCAATGCCAGCAAAACCAAGGAACTCGTTATTGACTTTCGGCGGGATGTTACTTATGCACGCTACACATTAACAGCATGGGGGTGGAACAAGTGGAGAGTGTTACACTCCTAGGAGTAGTCATCCACAACGAGCTTTCTTGGACTCTTCATGAGAACGCATTGGTTATAAAGGCCCAACAATGTCTCTTCTTCCTCAGGCAGCTGAGGAAATATAGCATGACGGTGAATACCCTTGCCAACTTTTATATGTGCGCCATCGCAAGCATTCTATCTGGATGTATCACTACTTGGTATGGCAACTGTACTATTCAAGATCAGAGACGGTTACAGAGTGGTGAACTCGGCCCGGACAATCACAAAGGCCAACCTCCCATCTATAGAATCCAACCACCAGGCCCGCTGTCAAGGAAAGGCTGCCAGCATTCTTAAAGATCCGTTCTACCCTGACAATGTTTTTCCACAACCTCTACCATCAGGGAGAAGTTACAGAAGCCTGAACATATGCACCAGCCGGTTTCACAATAGTTTCTACCCTACGGTTGTTAGAGTACTGGATGGAGTCACAAACTCTTAACATTTGCCTGTACCTGTGTTTCTGTTTTTGCCGCTGTTTACTTATTATATACTATCTATGCTACTTAACTATGATCTGCTCATATTGCTCGCAAGACTGGGATTTTCACTGTGCCTCAGTACACATGACAACAAATTAAATTCAATTCAATTCAATACAATTCAAATAAGAAGATTTATTGCATCATAGCAAAAAGTACAACTACATTTGGTCAGGCATAATTATATGGGTCTGGGAGAGCTGGTTTAGAGATACATGTACTCCCTCTGAAAGCTAGAATAGAACTCCTTGTCCCAACAGTGTATACGCACAGAACATGAAGTCCTTAATGGTGAACTTTCTTAAAGGCAAGACAAAGTGCAGTCACACCAATGCCCAGTACAATTATAGCACTTTAATCATTTTACACTCCAGCCCTCCTGCAATAAATGCCGGCATGCAATTTGCCTTCAAGAAACAATAGAAAGAAGAAAATTATTTAAATGGATAGAATCTGCAAAGTGCTATAGTCGAGGGATCAGAATGTCCACGTACATGAATCACAAAACATCAGTATGTGAGTGCAACTGAGAATGAAGGCAAATTGCATGCTGGCATTTATTGCAGGAGGGCTGGAGTGTAAAATGATTAAAGTGTACCAGGCATTGGTGTGAGTCCACTTTGTCTTGCCTTTAAGAGAGTTCATCATCAAGGACTTCATGTTCTGTGTGTATACACTGTTGGGACAAGGAGTTCTATTCTAGCTTTCAGGGGGAGTACATGTATCTCTAATCCAGCTTCCCCAGACCCATATAATTATGCCTGACCAAATGTAGTTGTACTTTTTGCTATGATGCAATAAATCTTCTTGTTATTTAAGAATACTGCTTCTTCTGTAGATGCTGTATGGCGGTATATATTCTATCGATAATAGATAGGTCCAAGACAAAGCATAGACTAAGGACAAATAGTGGCAGCAACCTACCTCAAATAGCCCTTACCCAGAACCGCATAATAATAGAAGTGGCAAATGCGGCAAGGTACCATAAGTGGATATTTGAGAAAATACCACAACACTCATCCCAAGTTTCAAAAAGCAGATTGGATTCATTTACTTTTTGTAATTTTTATGTGTTTAGAAGCTTCCTAACCCCACAAAGATATCTGTGTCATGTCATCTGACCTTTCACAGCACTTCTCCAAAATCATCTATCCACTTAAACATGACACAAAAAATTTGGCTTTGCTGAGGAGTGAGCAGATTTTCTATACTGTAGTCTCCTTGACCCCTGATTGGTACACTGCACCAGATGTTTAAGCAGGGCCTTGCGAAAATATTTATGAGGCTCAACCACCTAATTGAATCTGCTTTCCAACCATTTTCATTTGCATGTATCACCCTGCCTTTCACCTGCACAAATGAGTCACCTCAAAATTTACTCTATGATATCTCTGAATTTTGTAGTCCAATTTAATGGCTTTATCTTCATAATCAAATGGTGCTTTTTAATGTGTTTTCTGACAGACTGAAAACTTAGATTGCAAGGTTTATTGTAAGCTGAAAATGTGTTGCTGGAAAAGCGCAGCAGGTAACCTTCTGCCTGACCTGCTGCGCTTTTCCAGCAACACATTTTCAGCTCTGATCTCCAGCATCTGCAGTCCTCACTTTCTCCTAGAAGGCTTATTGTAATTCATGTTGCCATCATGGTATCTACTAGCCATCACTAAATATAATCTTTAGAAAGATTAGCAGAGCTATAAATGACAGAATTGCTGCTTAGATAACTACTTCTTTAAGATAAAGAGCAAGCATGATTCCCATGATTTCTTTTTATGAAATAACATATTCTATTGTTGTGGATCCTATGTATTAAATCATTGTAATAAATATGTGAAAATCGTTGCACTCTCTTTGACTAAATAGGTTATACTTAGTTTTCATTACATACAACCTGTTTCCCAAGTGTAATATCGATATTGAAAAAAAAATCAGGAAAACCAAAACAGTTTTTCCAAGATCATATTTTTTGCTATAAATGAAATTTAGTTTCCAAATTCAGGTGAACTTCTGTTCACCCTGACTTTCAAATAGGTGAGGGAGAGTGTGAAAAACAACGGTTCACCTAGCTAACACTATCCTTTATTGATGACCTTTGATTTTGGATGTCACAAAGAACATTATTTCCCTCTGAGTTATGTCCCAGTTGAATGAACTTTGGCTTCTGATGTCAAAATAAATACTGTTGCTTTCTGAACTAACTGACAGTGTAGCTGAAGTACTGGTAAATGACTCAAGGCAAAGGGTATGATGAAATAAATATTGATAGGACTTATGGCCATAAAATTGTATAAATATTATCCCTTTGGTTATTGAAGTGACCTTGAGTATTTAATGCTTTTAGCTTTTTTCTTGCAGCAGGATAACACCTTTGCAATCAACTCATTAATCCTTGATGCTTGATTTAAATAATACAGCTTTCAGAAACATGAAATAGTTTTGTATTATCCTGAACTGAAGTGAGGAATTACATTGTTAAACTTGCAAATGTATTACAATGAATTTTCAGAATCTTAGAGAAAAAGGCAAAGGGAGTACAATGATTGCTGGTAAAGTGAGTATGTGACTTCACGAATTTACAGTCAGCTACCAAATAATTTTTACATAATCTCTGCACAAATTTTACTATTGCAGGGAACACTACAGTCACATGTGATTATGAACAGAGAATAGAGAGAGGAGTAATTCTAAAAGGACTGCTTTGCCTTGATAGTGTTGAGCTTTTTGAGTCATGTTGGTACTTCATTCCCCAGCTAAGTGAAGAATATTCTATCACACTTTGGACCTATGCCTTGAAGGTGATGTTGTTAATCATCAGCTACAACATATTATTGGGAGAACAGACAAAGCTTTGCATTACGCTGAGAGACATAACAGGCCAAATGAGAGGAACATAAAGGAAAAGAAGAAAATATATTTGCAGAAGGGCCAGCAGAAAGAACAAATTGGAGAACAATATGTCATTGCTTTGGAAAGCAATAAAGAAAAAGCATTTCCAGCAGAGGGAAAGCAGTGCTATAATTGCAAGAAACTGAATCACTTTACATGCAACAGTTTAAGAAGAAAAGCAAGCCTATAAAGATAGATGTTGGAGAGATGGCAGCCAATGATTCTGATGAATCACTCTAGACCATACAACAAGATGGCATCATCAGATCTAAAGGTGATAAATGGTTTCTGACTGTTAGAATGATGACTGTTGAAGGAGATCAACAAATGATTGTGAGGTGTCAGATAGATAATGGTGCTTTGTACAACTTCATGAGTTACACAGACCAGTGCAAACTGGATAAGGCTGGTGACGCTAGAAGGTTACAAAGCTGTTTCAAATGTGTTCCTGGTGACCATTATCTTGAAGTAGGTTAGAGTGGGAGACCATCTCACCCCATGCCAAGGAGAGTTCCACCTGTTACTAAGTACAGCCAGAAAGACATGATAGAGAAATTGACAGCTTGGTTGATCCAAGTGGTCCAAAAAATGGAAAGAAAGAAAGGCCAGGAAATCAGAAAGTATGATAAGAAAAAAGAATGGAACAAGAAGAATAAGATGCCATTGAATGTGCCTGAAGTCAAGTTAAAGTCTATTAGCTTGAAGACAAAATAACAAAACTCAACAGTTACCAAAGGCAAGACAAAAAGAATTAATAATTTCTTCTGATCTATGCCAAGTTTCCACTTGCAACAAATTTATGATTTTAACACCTTAGATTAGATAGCACTTTGTTCCTTGATCATGCTATCATTCACAGATCTGCTGTCAAAAGTCTACTCAACTTTATGGCAAATATTTCACTTTTCCCACCATTAGTTTCATTCTGGCACAAAATATAAACAATCTCCTATTTCAAGCAATAGTGACATAGTCAAGCAGGAACAGAAACCAATCTCATTGAAGAATCTTCACAGACAGCAATCCTGGAAGTAACAAGCAGGTTTTTAATTTAACTTTATACTTTAATAAAGACATATAAATCCAGTTAAGGTAGAATCTGAAATGTTGTAAACTAAAAAAAAGTTTAATTATTTTAAATATTGTAATATTGTTTTAAAGGATGGAGAAAGACTTGATATTGCACAGTTCAAGAATAATTATGATTCATTATACAGTACTGTTAAAACCCCAGTTATACTTCACTCAATAAGTTAAAACCTTTTCAAATTTTTTTACATTGAGAATGATACTGTTAAAATTCATATCAATTTTGCATCTTGTGCTTTATTTCTGCTATCACTGAAACCAGCTTCTTCATTTTATTGGCTTAAATATGCATTTTCAGAAGTTCTGAAGTTTTATAATGCAATGATGATGAATGCTGATGGACAGTTTAGCCATCCTTGCAACACCAAAATCTAGCCCTACAACACTCTTTATAAAGGACATTTTATTTTAGATTTTAAGGGAATTTCTGGTCATATTTTCCATTTCAACTTCCTTTCATTCTTGTTCAAGATTTTCTCTTTCTTTTGCCAAAGTAGCAGTCCAACCCTTCTGATCCTGTGACTTATGAATATTTTCTCTCTTTGAGGCAAAATTATGCCCAAAACAGCAAATGTTATAGAATTTTGCATCTTCTGAGGAATGTGGAGCAGTATATGAGTTGGTTTGCCCACATAGTGAAACCTATTTCAATACTCCAACGGTATATCTGAATAAAGTGAAGGAATAACCATATTTTATTTTACTCTCTTATTAGAAGTTCTTCTCTAGTGTACATAGCCAAAGCTACAGAGAATAGTTGTCTAATCAGCCTCTTTTTGAAATAGCATTTTCACAATGGACCAGCACAGAATGAAGGCATTTTGACTGTTACCAAAAAACAGAATGTACTAACGAGTCAATAAGATTCACAAAAGTGGTAGAACTTATGCTAAGACACCTAGACAGGATTTATGTGGAGTATATTTTCTTTACTCATCCATATATTCTATTTGTACTATCTGCTGACATCTGTGCATTAATTAACTGAAAGCTCTTCTTAAGTGTCATGTTGGTTAGTTAGTTAGCTTGTTGAGGAGTCTCCTTTGCTTGATGGCCTCATATCCAGGTGGTGACTTTAAGGGTTACAAACCAAATTATTAGCAGGAACCTGAAGTGAGAATCATGAAACTAATTCAGCAATCACTTGAAACCATGTACTTTACATCACTGTACTGTTAAGTCATTTTCCTTATTACTTCTGAGGCCATAGCAATGTTGGATACCTAGTTTTCTAGATGTGTCTTGCTAGTGTTATCCTGCATGTCTGTCCTTTCAGCAGTGATGTATAATATGTATCCAAAGTACTTCAGATGGAAGCTTTTATCACCTATTCCAACAACAACCAAAAATAAAGAGTAATAGCTTATAACATTAATAGAACAGCTTTCATGACCTCATTATATCTTAAAGTGGTTTACAGTAAACTTAATACTTTTGAAATATTTAATGGAGGACACCTTATTCATGAGCATCAATATCCAACAAAACTAATGAGATAATAACCAGATTGTCTGTTTATTTTAGTTATGTGATTAAGGGAAAAATATTGGCTAGAAACAGGGGAGAACTCCCCTGTTCTTCTTCAAATTGTGCCTTTTGATCTTTTAGAACTATCCAAAAGGACAGATGGGGCATCTGTTTAACATCTCATTTGAAAATTGACACCTCTGATAGTCCAGTGCTCCCTCAGTAGAACAATGAGTTGTCAGCTTAGATTATGTGCTAAAGCCTCCAGAAATCAAAAACTTGAACTGGGCAGAAAATAGGCGGAGATAGTTGGGACTGATGTCTGCCAAATTTCACAGATCATTACATCCCGTCGGCAACCATTTTCAGATGTAATGAGTCTAAAATTGGCCCCTATAATTCAACTAACAGTATGACCCATGATAACTGAACACAAAGACAGTAGTAATAGTAACACAATTATTTATCTGACAATCTAACAATTTTTCTTTACAGGTGATAGACTGAGGCACTTATGTTTCAATTCAGTGGAGGTTACATACTTCAAAGTCTACATAGATGCTTTTTGATGCTTACTGTGGTGAATTGCTTACACTATATGGAGTGTCAGAGACCAGAGTGATATATTTGGAATTTTTGACAGAGGTTGGCTGATCTCATTTCACTGGAAGCTCTTAACAGCTATTTGGAAGAGGTGACCTTTGTCACCAACTCCTGGGCTGGATTCAAATCTCTACCTTTATGTATGAAGAACAGTGTCAGACTGTGTTCCTGGGGTACCACACTAAGCAATCCACTAGAGGAAAAATATAATGTTTTAAATAGAGCTGAAAAGAAAGAAAGATGGACTGTTCCGATTTGAACAGGATGGCAACTGTTACTACAGCAGCCGGCTCACAGCATCAGTTCTATATATTCTGGGACATTGGGGCCACATTAATTTTTGGTGATGTCTGTCCCATGTGCAAATTAGCATTCCTAGCACTGTAATCTGTCTTGTGTGAATGCCGTTTTTCTCATGAGTATTTGTATACCTATACACCTCTCTGAATTTAAAAAGGCAATGCTCAACTTTCATTAGATTATGAATTAATTCTGCTTTATTTCAAAAATGGAATACTCAAACTGGAAATTCAGTTGAGAATATTAAAACAACCTTCTATTCTCAAAGCATATTTATATGTTAAGATTTGAATTATTCCACAATTACATAATCTGATGGGGTCCACAATACCTTCCTTACTTTGAACTACATCACCATTCTTTCACTGTTGCTGGGGCAAATTGAAATTCCCGTCCTAACAACACTGCACTTAGAAATGACCTGCTGCAGTTCCAGTATGTGCTCACCTTTTCAAGGGCAGTTAGGAATGGACAACAACTGCTAGCTTTGACAGCAATGTGCGCATCCATAGAGGAAAAGTTTGAAAGATATAGACATATTTAGAATTTAAAGTATACAATCAAATTATCTTATGTCAATGGCATTCTTCAAGATTAAGAGTTTTTGAAACTGACAATTAAACTTGGCTTTTTAAAAATATATATACTCAGCTATACTCGATAGTTAAAGTTGATTTGCAAAGGCAACATAACATCAGATTAAATATAATCAGATATCGAAATGGATTTATTGCTTTAAAAACGATTCATTAATATTTATAATAGTTTCTTCTATGTATAAATAGTACTGCGCAAATGTTAGTTTAAACACATTCATTTTCTTTATTGCTAAAGAGACAATAGGATTAAAATCATAATAATAATATATAATTTTGAGAAAAAAGAACAAAGTAGAAATGGAAAATGATGCGGATTAGATATCTGATAAAAGTCAAAATCTACTTAATGCTAAAACAATGGTACACAGCAGTAGCTTGTGTTTTACATAAGGTATTACTTAGATTGGAAACATGCTGATATTGTAACCATGGAAGCAAACCAATTTTGTCTAGCTTACAGGTGGAAGCAGGAGGTAAAACACTACAATTTGCCAACTCCTGCTGGGGAGAGAAGAAAATATCCAAACATAAGAATCAATAGCATCTAATTCCAATAGATTCTATATTCTAATATATTTCTAAGTTCCGTTGATGACTTCTTTTAAGTGACATAGAGTGCTGACAAGCATTTTTCATCACAAAAGCTGATTTATTATCTAAAAAGGTAAATAATTATTCATTGTAAAGAAGAGCACTGATTCCGTTGAAGTATAGAAATACATTGCCCCCCTGCAAGCTACTGTCTTTTTTGGATAATATTAACACAGTAATTTATTTTAAGATAATTAGATATTTTTTATCAGTCTTAAATGTTTTCATATTAATTGTCATAATAATATTTTATTGCTGAAGAGAAAAATGTATTGTTGAATCTTATTCTTTTTGCACTTACCAGAATATATGTAAGAATGCAAATTTTGAAATGATCACAACAAGTTATACTGGACGAAAAGAGAGGCAAGTAAACTCTAATTAGCTAAAGTTTTGCCATAGTGAAATCACAGGAAACTATTGGCTCCACAAGTTCAGCATTTGCAAAATCCAAAGTAAAACATCTTTTGTTACACATGGTTCTGCGATTAGGCTAAATAATCTAGCTTGTGCTAATACCAACACTAACAGCCAATATAAAATAATTGTTTGAGTTTGTAATATGGCTCATTTATACTTTCCTGGAAATGCATACATGCATTGAAAGGAATTTGCTGTTCTACAAATGAAAGGAATATAGGGAAAGCCGAGTGCTTTCCTTTAAATTATGCAGGAACTTGGGGAGCCTATAGTTGCTTGTCACTTTCTCCATGGAAATGCCTGAGCCAATTAGTTAATGCAGCAACCAATCATTGCCCTTTCCTCCTGTAGTTTAAGTTGTTGTGATCATTTGACATTCAATATTTTTGCATTTGTCCTGATGAGTGCAAGATGGAAAGCTTTAACACGGTGGCTCTGTTTTCAGTAATATTATTCAAGTTTGGTTGTATCATACAACCATTATTAACATTTTGTTTACAAACATAGTTTAGCGGTTACTTTTTTGTAATCGGCATAGCAGAGTCTAACTTAAAACTGTAAAAAAAAATAAATACAGCTAAATACCTATTATCATTCAAACAAAATTGAGGCTTAGTCCCCATGAGTGGTATGACCATTGTTTGTTTGCTATTCATGACTACGTATTTTATATGGTGGAAACTTACTTTTGTTAAAAGATACATTGTCCTTGCATTTGTATTGAGAATGTATTGTCATTTTCTCTAGTGTAGTGGTTATCACATTCACCTCATTCATGAAAGGTCCCTGATGTAAAGTCAGGCAGAAACAGAGGTGCTCCTTTACTGGTGTGGTATGGTGGCTCAGTGTTAAGCAGTGCTGCCTCACCACTGCTGGGTTCAATTCGAGCCTTGGGTAACTGTCTATGTGGAGTTTGCATATTCTCCCTGTACCTGCTTGGGCTTCCAGGTGCTCAGGTTTCATGCAGGTTAGGTGGATTGGTCATGCTAAATTGCCCACAGTGTCCAGGGATGTAAATTAGGTGGATTAGCCATGGGAAATGCAGGGGTTCAGTGTGAATCTAGGTGGGATGCCCTTCAGAGAGTCGGTATGGACTTGTTGGGCCAAATGGCCTATTTCACACTGCAGTAATTCTGCAAATTTAGAATGTCTTGCTACTAATAGCATAATAGTTTTGTACACGGGATTATGTTTTTTTAATTTATAGTGATTCACAGTTATGATTCATGAATGTTATTCAGAGAGTTTAGACATGGAGTGTGTGGTGTCTTTTGATCTTTCAGTGTACTTCAAAATATTTCCTTTTTACCCAAAATTTTCATTTCTCTGTTCTAAAAAGCAGAATAACCAGAAACATCTCAAAATCAATACCCTATTGTGGATTTTAGCAGTATAGAAATCATTTCAAGTCTAGTTTCCTTTGTTTATTGAGAAGTAAATTTTTGGAAGATGACCTGCCTCTGTTCTGCATTGCAGAAGCTGATGCATGTGTTCTATTTCTAGTTCTAAAAGCTTGTTCCAGGTAAAGTGCATAAAGTAACATATTGCTGAGAACATGCAAATTGGTGACAATGATGAAGAACAGACATGTATTTTCACAACTGAGGTTGTGATAAATCTGATTTTAGAAATTTCATTATTTAAATAACTTGGCCAGAAATAGTCCATTTTGTTTACATTCCTTTTAAATGAGCTGTATCAGTAGCTTGCTGTTGTTCTTCTAAGTCACCAAGTCACACCAGTACAAGTAATAATGCTTAAATCTTACATGTACATTTTCATGTTATGTTGAATAACATTTTATTAGTAACATTTATTTACAATTTAATATTTAAAATACTGAAAAATCAAGAACACCAGATTAGGTTTCCTTCTTTTGAAAATATAAATATTGAATTGGATAATCTAATTGCCTTTATTAGAAGATTCCTAGCAAAATGCTTGAGAAGAACACAAAATTACAACAAATTAGTCCATCTGATGATTAATCTGATTGGTTTAGGAGTATTTAATAAGATATGATCACAGGTCAGTTTCATTTTAGCAAAATAAAAGCATTTGTAACATGCAAAGAAATAAATTCTTATTGAAAATCAATGCAAGACATAAACTGTATTTCGAAGGTAACTAACCAGTTTTAATTTTAAAATGTTAAACAAGTTTAGTTTTTCACTTGTGAACCTGTGAAATGTCTACTTCGAGCATCAACATCAGCATCAGCAAGCCCGATGGTATTTAGAACTCCTCTGACACTCCACCTTTTCATGTTGGTTAAATCTGTTTATAGAATACCCCCAGCTAAGTGTCTAGGGTGTAATTTGCAAAATCAACATACACTTTAATTAACATTTGGCAGTCTTCCTAGAAATCTATTGTTTACACAATACCACACCTTTATGTCATAACCCTTCTGTTAAAGTCTTCACTTAATTTAGAATTTTTTATTAAATAATTGCTGTCTGATTGTGGCTGTTGGACATGTTCTACATTGCTAGTTCTTCAAGATGTTGCAATAGTTAATTAAGACATTTATATTTCTATTTACATTTACTTAAACATCTATTCACCAAGTTTTACAGGTTTTTGTTTGAGATCATTATTTGCTCCAAGGAGTTGTTTAACCTGAAATGTTAATAGTAATGCCAAGTATTCAGAATCTATCTCTGAAAAGTCATTTCTTTATGACTACATATTGATTGTCAAATAATCATTAATCTCAATGTTCTTTTGTCATTGAAATAATTTTCCAACTTTCTATTCTTTGTTTTTGCATTGTACAATTATGATTCTTTCAGCAGTCAAAATAAATAGAGAATACACAAGAGGGACAATGAAGTAGCCAGTTTATTCCATGAGTGAGAAAGACCTAATAACTCATGAATGACAAAGTCGCCAGTGAGTTATTAAAGGTCTTCTCATGGGCCCATTGCATTCGTCACTGTCGTATGGGCAGCCTGTGAAATGGGGTCAGGCTGTTGGTGGGTGTGAAAGTGCAACTGCAGTCACTCATCCCACCCACATAGAAATTGGCAACTCTGTAGGGTAGCAAGAATGGCATCCTGCTGGCAACAACTTATATTTATATAGAATCTTTAATGTAGTAAAATGTCTCAAATTGCTTCTAAGAACACCTTCTATAAAATATGTTTATATTGACAAGTTGTTGACTTCAGTATTTCAGTTTTGGTAATATTGTTATCACTGAAAGCAAAATAAGAATGCTTCCTTTCAAGCTTATCAGGAAATTTGTGCACCATGACTTATTTAATAGCTTGAATAATAAGCGGTGCTACCCATCCTATATCCAAGAAATAACGGAATGAAAGTTAAATATAACATTTTAAAAATAAGGTAAAGAAAATGTTTTAAAGGAGTAATAAACTAAGATTTTAACTTTACAATTATATACACTGCATATTCAAGAGTTTTCATCCAACAGAACATCTAATTACCCTTACATACAATTATTTAAATGAAAAATGTTAAGCTCATAAATATGAAACATAAATAGTTGCATTCACATAAAATTATTATAATCAAAATCATTATTTGATCAAATAATGTCCCTGAATTTCCAATAACCAGATGCCTGTTTCTGAAGTGTAGATGGGAGTTGCACATATAACCTTACAGAATCTCCAGTAGAGCAAACTTTGAAGTAATTATCAGAATATTGAAGGTTCAACTAGACAATTCCCCAATACTTAGAACTCTCTGAAAGAATCCATTTAAGTCAGATAATTCTGAGGGTTTCACTGCAGTTAAATAATTACCCAGGAAAATTTAGACAATTGAACAAGTATTCTGACTTTTGGGCAACAGTTTGATTGCCATCTCCAAATTACCTCACTCACCCTCAACTACATTTTGTCTCAAACCTCCAATGCTCCCAGAACCCGATCTGTCACCCCTTCTACCCTGGGACTGAACATTCCCCAAAACCAAACTCAACATCATCCACTGACTGCTGGACGTGATCCCTCCTGACCTCAGCCTGACCTCAGTGGTGGGCAAGTTGTTGGAGGGAAGCCTGAGGGACAGAATGTACACGTATTTGGAAAGGCAAGGTTGATTGGGGATAGTCAACATGGCTTTGTGCAGGGGAAATCATGTCTCACAAACTTGATTGAGTTTTTTGAAAAAGTAACAAAGAAGATTGATGAAGGCAGAGTAGTAGATGTGATCTATATGGACTTCAGTAAGGCGTTCGACAAGGTTCCCCATGGGAGACTGATTAGCAAGGTTAGATCTCATGGAATACAGGGAGAACTAGCCATTTGGATACAGAACTGGCTCAAAGGTAGAAGACAGAGGGTGGTGGTGGAGCGTTGTTTTTTGGATGGAGGCCTGTGACCAGTGGAGTGCCACAAGGATCAGTGCTAGGTCCACTACTTTTTGTCATTTACATAAATGATTTGGATGCGAGTATAAGGAGTACAGTTGGTAAGTTTGCAGATGACACCAAAATTGGAAGTGTAGTGGATAGTGAAGAGGGTTACCTCAGATTACAACATGATCGGGACCAGATGGGCCAATGGGCTGAGAAGTGGCAGATGGAGTTTAATTCAGATAAGTGCGAGGTGCTGCATTTTGGGAAAGCAAATCTTAGCAGGACTTATACATTTAATGGTAAGGTCCTAGCGAGTGTTACAGAAAAAAAGAGACCTTGGAGTGCAGGTTCATAGCTCCTTGAAAGTGGAGTCGCAGGTAGATAGGATAGTGAAGAAGGCGATTGGTATGCTTTCCTTTATTGGTCAGAGTATTGAGTACAGGAGTTGGGAGGTCATGTTGTGGCTGTACAGGACATTGGTTAGGCCACTATTGGAATATTGCGTGCAATTCTGGTCTCCTTCCTATCGGAAAGATGTTGTGAAACTTGAAAGGGTTCAGAAAAGATTTACAAGCATGTTGGCAGGGGTGGAGGATTTGAGCTACAGGGAGAGGCTGAACAGGCTAGGGCTGTTTTCCCTGGAGCATCAGAGGCTGAGGGGTGACCTTATAGAGGTTTACCAAACTATGAGGGGCATGGATAGGATAAATAGACAAAGTCTTTTCCCTGGGGCTGGGGAATCCAGAACTAGAGGGCATAGGTTTAGGGTGAGGGGGGGAAAGATATAAAAGAGACCTAAGGAGCAACTTTTTCACGCAGAGGGCGGTACGTGTATGGAATGAGCTGCCAGAGGATGTGGTGGAGGCTGGTACAATTGCAACATTTAAGAGGTATTTGGATGGGTATATGAATAGGAAGGGTTTGAAGGGATATGGGTCGGGTGCTGGCAGGTGGGACTAAATTGGGTTAGGATATCTGGTCGGCATGGACGGGTTGGACCGAAGGGTCTGTTTCCATGCTGTACATCTCTATGACTCTATGACTCTAAGCTGTGATCTGTGATTGCCACTCAGCAGGAAATCTGGCTCTATATTTCTCTTTATATTTAGTTTTTGTTAATTTGCTTTGGTTACTTGACTCGTATTAGGGTTGTAAGCTTTCACTATATGATTTCCACTAACCTCTACATCTCCAATGTCCCTCTTAAAATCTACTTCCACGCCTATTTCCTCAATAGTTTGTTAATACTCTGAGTACTTCATCATCCGTGTCAAAAACAACATGTGTGGAATTACACACAAAATTTCAGTCTTATTGTCTGCATTATCACTGTTTCTTGAGTCATTAAATATTTCACGATCAACCACATTAAAAGTTCTTCTGATCCAATAAAAATAAGTAGTTTGGAGATTCTACTCACTGTTTTATTTTCTGATATTTTTCATGAAGAGTTTTAGTTTTGTTATTGTTCCAGTAAGAACATGCAAAAGCTCATTTTAGATTGGCAGTCATTTGTACAACACCTTGAAAATGGCTGTTTTTTCCTGTACCTTTTAATACCACAATATTGACATATTTCTGATTAACTTTCAAGATTATATTCTGATCAAAGTTCACAATTATGGGTGAGAATCAAATGCATCCTTAAGCAGTATTGGGTTTTTACTTGCATTTTCTGTCTCTGTCAACGTCCTTTGCTTTTGCTCTCGTCTTTTCATCTTCTCTGTCTCTGGATGCTGCCTGTCCTTTCCCCTTATGAAGAAATAATATTTAGTGCCTCAGAACATAATTTACAAGCAGTAAATAACAAATGAGAAAGAAACACAATGAACATATGAACAGAAGTTGGGTATTTATGGCATAAGAACATAAGGACAAAGAGCAGGAGTCAGCAATTCAGCCTTTCAAAGCGGCTCCAATGTTTAATATGATCATGGCTGATCTCATCTCAGCCTCAACTCCACTTTCTGCCTGCTCTCCACAATCCTTCAACCCGTTACTAATTAAAAATTTGTCTATCTTTTCCTTAAATTCATTGTTATTAGTTAAAGCATATTATATTACCAGGGACAAAAAAAACATAAGTAAATGTGCTTAGATGTCCACTCCCCTATAGCACGCCCTTTTGTCCAAGGTGTCACAACACAAAATTTGGTTCAGATTGACCCCAAGGTGTTTGGATGTGTTTACCAACAAACTGTTGATTTTCTGAGAATTATCCATTGTTAGCAAAAGTGCAAATAAAGTGAGCCCGTTAAATATTTTGATGTTTATTTTATAAAGTGATACAGAAAGAAAGCATTTCTATTTCTAAAGCGCTCTATTACAACTCAGGACATTCACAAATAAGTTATTATTTTTGAAGTGTTATTAAGTTGACGGGTGTATGTTGGTAAATAAGGCAGATTTATATACATTGTGAGCAAACTGAATGACCAATTAATTTGGATTATGGGAAGAAAGTTGGCCAAAAGATTCTCTACACATTTTGCAATGGTGTTGTTGAATAGCCAACACGACCTAACCATAAGGAGGTGAAGTTTTGTGAAACCATAGTTTCATTTGATCATTCAAACCAAAAGGATGGCTGTTGGCTGTAGGATAATGTCGATACCTTGGTTAAGTGTGTGGAGCAGTCTAGGACAGTATGATGCTGTGTGTTTGAGGAAGGTAAACAAAGTGAAAGAATAGAAAATATCTGGAGAATATTGAAAAGAGCAGAGTAAGTAAGAATACATGTTCACAGGTCTCTAAAGATGCCAAGACACATAAATAAGGTGGTAAAGAAGGCACATGAGATACTTCTCTTCATTGAATGAGGTATTGAATGCAAATGCAAGGATATAATGCTGGACCTACATAAATACACTGGTTAGGCCACTGCTGGAGTTATATGTACAATTCTCGTCACCAAGTTATAGAAGGACATAATTGCGAAGAGAGAACGTACAAAGTAGGTTCACAAGAATGTTGCTAGGACTTGAAAATTCCAACAATGAAGAAATATTGGATAAGCTAATGTTGTTTTCCTTCGAATAGAAGAGGCTAGCAGGCAACCTAATTGAGGTACACAAAATAATGGTGAAGATGTGCAATCAGCCTTGTTTTTGTCAGTCAATAAAATTATCAAATGAGCCCAGATGTGTTGGGCAAGGATGTACAATTAGTCCAAGGTTATCTAGAGTCAGCTACATTGCCAAGCAAGCCCAGATTAGGAAGATGGTAGCCTATTGGCAATGTGACTAGATTGGTAATTCAGAGACTAGATTAGAGTGGTGCTGGAAAAGCACAGCAAGTCAGGCAGCATCCGATGAAGGACATTTGCCCAAAACGTCGATTTTCCTGCTCCTCGGATGCTGCCTGAGCTGCTGTGCTTTTCCAGCACCCTCTAATCTAGACTCTGGTTTCCAGCATCTGCAGTCATTGTTTTTACCTGGTAATTCTGACACACAGTCTCAGACTCTGGGATCCTACCACGGCATCTGGTGGAATTTCAATTAATAAATCTGGAACACAAAGTTTGTTTCATTGATGGTGACCATGCTAACTATCATGAGTTGTCATAAAAATTCATTTGATTCATAAATGTCCTTTACAGAAGGAAGTCCATCATCATTACCTGATCTGGCCTACATGTAACTCCAGACCCACAGCAATGTGATTGACTCTTAATTGCCCTCTGAATTGGTCAGCTCAAGGGCATATTAGTGATGGGCAACAAATGAAAAAAAAGAAAAAAAAGGGGCTTGTATAGAGTTGACAGGGAAAACCTATTTGTGGGGCCCCTTTCAGAAATGTTTGTGTCATCTAAAACTATGGGTGAGGTGCTGGATGACAGGTGAGTGTCTAATGTTATGTCTTTGTTTAAGAAGGGGTGTAAGGAGAAGCTTGGGAACTATAGCCCTGTGAATCTGACTTCAATGGTGGGTAAGTTGTTGGAAATAATTCTGAAAGATAGGATTTATATGCATTTGGAGAGATAATGAATGATTAGGGATAGTCAGCATGGTTTTGTGTGGGGAAATTGTGTCTGACAAACTTGATATGAGTTTTTTGAGAACGAGGGCAGAGCAGTAGACATTGTTTACTTGGACTTTAGTGAAGTCTTTGTCAAGGTTCTGCATGGTAGACTAATTAATAAAGTTAGATCACATGGAACTCAGGGTGAGCTTGCCAATTGTGTACAAAACTGGCTTAACAGAAGAAGTTAAAAATCACACAACACTAAGTTATAGTCCAACAAGTTTATTTGGAGGCACCAGCTTTCGAAGCGCTGCTTCTAACCACCTGATGAAGGAGCAGCACTTAGAAAGCTGGTGCCTCCAAATAAACCTGTTGGAATATAACCTGGTGTTGTGTGATTTTTAACTTTGTCCACCCGCATCCAACACCGGCACCTCCAAATTGTAACAGCAGAAGAAAGAGAACGATGGTGGAGAGTTGCTTTTCGGACTGGACGCCTGTGACCAATAATGTTCTGCAGGGTTGGTGTTGGGTACACTTTTGTTTGTCATTTATATAAATGATTTAAATGAGAATATAGAAGGCTTGGTTAGTAAGTTTGTGGATGACACCGAAATTAATGGTTTTGCAGACAGTGAAGAGGTTATCTAAGATTATAAAGAGATCTTGATCAATTGGGTCAATGGGCTGCAGAGTGGCAGATGGAGTTTAATTTGGATAAAGGTGAGGTATTATATTTTGGTAAGACAAACAAACACAGGACATATAATTAAAAGTAGGTCCTTGGTTAACATTGTAGAACAGAAAGACCTTGGAGTTTTCATCACATATAGATAGGGTGGTTAAGAAGGCATTTAGCACACTTTCCTTCATTGCTCAGTCCTTTGAGTATAGGAGTTGGGACATTATGTTGAGGTTGTACAGAATGTTGGTGAGGCTGCTTCCGGTGTACTGTGTCCAGGTCTTGATGCCCTGTTATAGGAAGGATATTATTAGGCTGGAGAAGGTTCAGAACAGATTAACTAGGATGTTGCATGGAAAGGAGGGTTTGAGTTATGGGGACAGGCTAGATAAGCTGGGTCTTTTTTTTATTGGAGCGTAAAAGATTGAGGGATGACCTTATAAAATCATGAGAGTATGTATAAGGTGAATGGCAGGTATCTTTTCCATAAGGTGGGAAATTTCAAGACGAGGGGGCATATTTTTATGGTGAGAGGAGAAAGATTTTAAAAAGACTTTAGGGACAATTTTTTTTACACAGAGAGTGGTTTGTGTGTGGAATAAACTTCCAGACATTCAGATAAGTACATGAATAAGAAATGATTGGAGGGATAATAGGCCAAGCGCAAGCAAGTGGGGCAGGTTTAGTTTGGGATTATGGTCAGCATAGACTGGTTGGACCTGTTTCCATCCAGAATGACTCTGTGACTCTATTAAAAGCAGATTGGATCTGCACCTGAACTGTAACCTGGCAAGAAAGTAGACCAGGTGCTAGGAAGTGGGAATAGAATGGGCAGCTAGTTTCTTCAGCAATGGCCTCTTTGGGGCATAACATTTCCATAGTTCTAAATTGTCATCAGCAGCATTTCATTGAACTAAGGGATTCAGCTGTTTAAATATTTAATGGATTAGGGGATGGCATTTTAGCTTTACTAAAGGGGCTTGTAGGTGACAAGTGTACAGCAGATTGTTCCACCATGAGTTTGGGGAAATAGATAGGATTTAGTAGAGGGATTTTCTCCTGAGATTGGAATTGTCAAACAGGTCTATTGACATACTCTGTCTGACTAGTAAGTGCCCAGTTGCTGATTTTCTTAATCCTAATATTCTTTCCCTTAAATCAATGAATTTTTTATTTTTAATTTTTATAGTTAAGGTAGAATTATTTGTTTTTTTTCTTTTACGGGTATAAGTTAGTAGAAAAGGTTTGCTACATTAGTTTGTGTCCAAATCGTTATGTCTGGGCAAAATCAAAATGCAGTATCAATATGCCAACTCCTGTAGCCTGGAATGCATTGCTGCTCCCAGTCAGGACAGGACAGCTAGCAAATCTCTTCTTTCATTGTATATTGTGGTGCTCAACAGCAAAGTAAATGAACTTCCAACCGGTGAGATTCCAGTTAGCATTCTATCAATTCCATTCAAATTCAATGAAGCAGAGGTCTAACTGAGTTTGGAATGTGTTTGATTAGATTCGCTACAGTGTGGGAACAGGTCCTTCAGCCCAACCAGTCCACACCAACCCTCTGAAGAGTAACCCACTCAGACACATTTCCGTCCGACTAATGCATTTAACACTATGGGCAATTTAGCATGGCCAATTCACCTGACCTGCACATCTTTGGACTGTGGGAGGAAACCAGAGCACTCGGAGGAAACCCACAGGGAGAATGTGCAATCTCCACACAGACAGCTACCTGAGGCTGGAATTGAACCTGGGACCCTGGTGCTGTGAGGCAGCATTGCTAACCACTGAGCCACCGTGCACATAATCAATCCTACCTCCAAAAGAAATTGTATAAATAGTTTTGAAGAAGCTCGATATGTCTGAACATCATAATGCCTGGATGGTGCTTTGCTCCCAACAAGTCTACTTCACTTTCCTCTGATCTGCTGCTGGGAACCTGAATAACATTCAGATTTGATGCACTATATCTCCAGCTAGAAAAAGCTCAAGTTTCAACCACTCAGAGGACTAAGTATGTCCCAAAATATTTGTTGATCCTATCCTTTCACATTCAATTCACATTTTGCTCATGTGAATCATTCCATTTCTGACTGCTACTTCCTTTTTCAAACCTTTATGAAATCACAAGGGTTTTGTTGTTTTTTTCTCACATTCAGTGCAACACTAACTTCAGTGCTTATTTGTTTATATTACTAATTATAAATTATATTGATTTAACACCTCTGGGGAAAGTATTGCTCAGTGCTTGTTTGTGGCAGATCCTTGAAACCTGCTCATTTACTTCTGAGGAGCGATGAATCTCCAACTGAGCATCCCTAATGTAGTGTATGCTCTAAATTTTATTTGCGTTGGACAGATTATCTGAATATTGCATGTACAAGTTGCATATGCATGTGAGTTTGTTTGCTGTAACAAACAATTAAAAGAAAGAATGTCTTTGAAAATTATGGTGACAGTTTCTCAGTTACTGCTGATGTGAGAAAATAACTATCAATCTAATTTTATTTATATATATGTACATATCCATATTTCCAATGGTAAGATTTGATGCAAATCTTGAGGAAAATAGGCACAGAAGTAAACCATTCAGTTCATCAAAATTTCCTCGCCATTAACCACAAGTGTGACTTATTGAATACTTCAATGTCTTTTACCTACCCCATCTTCATAATTCTTCTAATTACAAGTGTTGCACTCGTAATTAGAAAAAAATGAGGACTGCAGATGCTAGAGAACAGAGTCAAGAAATGTGATGCTAAAAAAGCACAGCATGGTCAGGCAGCATCCGAGACATTCCTGATGAAGAGCTTATGCTTGAAACATTGACTCATGCTTCTTGGATGCTGGAAAAGCACAGCCGATTAGGCAGCATCCGAGACATTCCTGATAAAAAGGTTATGCTCAAAACATCAAGTCTCATTCTTCTTGGATGCTGCCTGACCGGCTGTGCTTTTCCAGCACTACACTTTTTGACTCATAATTAGAAATCTATCAATCTCTACAATGCACATACTCAAAGTCTGAACTTTTGCAGCTGTCTGTGGTAGAGAGTTTTTTAAAAATCACAACCTTCTGAGTAAAACAGTTCTTCTCATTTAGTAGCTAAATAGCGTTCCCTTTATTCTTAAATTATGATCTCTGGTTGTGGACCACCAATCAACAGAAACACCTTACTTGCATCTACACTATTCCTTTTAGTGTTTTGGAGGTTTCAATGAGGTCACCTCTCATTCTTCAAAGCGCCAAAATACAGGCCTGTTTTACCTGTATTTATAGGACAGATCCATCATCCCAGGTACAGGTTTGACAAACCTATAATGCACTCTCCTTATGGCAATGATATTTTTGCTCAGATAAAGAGATCAAAGCTGCACAGAGTACTCCAGGTACAATCTAACCAAGCTCCTATACAATTAAAGCAAAACTTTCTACTTTTGAAAGCAAATCCTCTTGCAATAAATATTAAAATTGCATTAGCCTTCTGAATAGCTTGCTGCACCTGCATGTTAGCCTTCAGGGACTTATCGACAAGGACGCCCAGGTCCCTATATACTCTTACATTTTCAAGAATTATCGAATTCTGGAAGATAACCACCAATGCATCAATTGTTGTAGAACAATCTCTTTCCACTTCTAAGACATAGATTATCAGGTCCTTGAGATTTATCAAATTTCAGCCCCATCAATTTCCGAATGTCAATCTTCTTACTGATGCTAATTTCCTTCAATTCTTCATTCTCTCTAGCCACTTGGATCCATACTTCTGGGAATGTTTTAGTATCTTCTTCAGTAAAGCCTCCCTGCCATTTTTGTTTCCCATTATAAACTCTTCTGACTCTGCCAATTATGAATCTACATTCATTTTCGCCAAACATTTCCTTTTTACATATCTACAGAAATTCTTGCAGTCTTTTTTTCCCTTCATCACAAGTTGTGGCAAAAAAAACGAGCATTGTAATCACATGTAACATACCCCTTGTATTGAGATGAAATTGTATCCTTTAAAATAACATTTTCTGAACTGAATTTGTTCCTTAACTTCCAAGAATACATCTAAAATAATGATTATTCTCATGGGATGGGTGGGAGGGGATGGGGTAATGATTTTGTTTGTAGTCATGCATATTGGATTTGGGATGCTTGTTTTGGAAATTAAAACATTAAACAATGATTTAAGAAAATAACTGAGGATATATTGTTATTTTTATCACTTTGAGTGGCTTCTATGAGCTAAATATCAGTTGAAACCAAAAGAATGGACAGGTGTAAAATCTGCTTCCAAGTTTTCATTATCCCCTGTCTAAATTAGTACCTGATCGGTATGAAGTGGACATGATTTTCAATACTTGTTTGGGCATAATTAATATTTCAAATAGCAGTAAAACCCACATCCCACCATTCATTGATGCATACATTGGTACTCCAAATTGTAACAGTTTGCCATCTTCAGGAAGTAACATCTGTTATCTATGAAAATACAATGACAGTTTTCAACTCTGAATGTTTTACATATGTTCAATATTCCTTTTCTCACAAATCCTGTTTAGATTCCTGCCATTCAGCAATACAAATAGATACAGAACGTACGAGCCACTTCTTCATACCAGCACCAAGTATGAACCTATTGCTTATGGAACTAAGCACTTTAGAGCAACTGAAGATATGCCAAGCAAGAAAAAGGTAGGCAAGCAATAAAACAGTATAATTGACACTTCATGTTTCTCAATGATTTAATAGTAATTGCCTATTAGTTCTTCATAACCTATAATCAATGAAAATATAAAGCGATAGTTGTTTATATTCAATGTGAATGTAACTTTTCAAAATCTGTAAATGATTTTGTGCTATTTAAGATGTTCTTTGTTTATTAAGAATAGTTACCTATTTGCAATATGCATTGTTTTGAAACCATGAGAAAAGTGTTAAAGGCTGATATCCTGAAGGTGAGTTTATCCATCTCAGAACAACTCCAACATTAGCAAAATCAACAATGATAATGTTTACCAATTTTTGACCTGAGTACAACATTTGAAAAAATCGTTTCCTTAAGGAATGAAAATAAAATGTGTACATTCCATTTGAAGTCTCATTTAGTTTAATACCTGTTTTTGATATATTGAACAAATACAGCCAATTACAATGTATGTGCGTTCCTTTCACTCACTAGATTAGATTACATTACAATGTGGAAACAGGCCCTTCGGCCCAACAAGTCCACACCGACCCGCCGAAGCGCAACCCACCCATACCCCTACATTTACCCCTTACCTAACACTACGGGCAATTTAGCATGGCCAATTCACCTGACCCTGCACATCTTTGGACTGTGGGAGGAAACCGGAGCACCCGGAGGAAACCCACGCAGACACGGGGAGAATGTGCAAACTCCACACAGTCAGTCGCCTGAGGCGGGAATTGAACCCGGGTCTCTGGCCTGTGAGGCAACAGTGCTAACCACTGTGCCACTGTGCCACCATGCAGCCCACTACATCTTCATTATTTAGTAGTGGGAATGATGTTTCTCAAACAGTTTGATTGATCCTAAATTAATATTCCTGACATATATCTGACTCATAAAATTAAAGGGTCCACAAAACCTTTGAAGAATAGCTGAAGAATTGTATGGAAAGATGAGGAGTGGACATTCAACCCACAAGTATTCATTTCCGAGCAGGAAAAATGAGCGTAGTTTTTGAATTTTGAATGAATATTTAAATAGCCAATATCTGCCAAAAACAACATTACTTCATTTGAGTTACTATTTCTTTAGTAAACCTTGTTTCTCTATTTACTTGCACCTATTTTTCTTGTTATAAACTTACACACAGAATTATAAAATTGTTGTGGGTCCAGTTGGAAGCCATTCAACGAATTGTGTCTATTCTAGTTCAATGTAACCAACACATTGTTTCTTTCAAATAAATATCTAATACCCTGTTGATTACCTCAATAATGCCTACCTCCGTCACACCAGCAGGTAATGCATTCCAGACCCTAAATAGTGACTATCTGCAAAAATGTTTCTAAAATTGCATTTATTTCTTTTGAAAATTAAATTAAGTTTGTGCCCTCTTGTTCTTAATCCTTTTATAAGTGGGAACAATTTATCCACCTGCCCAGCCCCTAATGATTTTGAAAATCTTATCAATCTCCTCTAAGTTTTCTCTTCTCCAAGAAAAAACATCCAAACTTCTTGAATCTGTCTTCATAACCAAAGTTTCTCATCCCTGGAGCCATTGTTGCCAACATCTTCTGTACTATCTCCAATGCATTTACGTCCCTCCTGAAATGTAGTGGGGACAGGTTACACAATATTTCAGCAAACATGTAACTAGGATCTTACAGAAGTTGAGCATAATCACCTTGTTCTTGTACTTGGCACAGATCAAAATATAAATCCAAGTACATATTTTGCCATATCTTTGACAATTATGCTACACTGTTTTGAAGTTGCTTGGAATTTTACTATATATGACATACTTAAGTTGATCAAAGCTATCTTCTTATGTCAAATCCAAAATCTAATATATCTGTGATCTTCAATATTTGTATAAATAAGCAGCTGCTAGGAGTCTTTAGAGGTTAAAACAATGGAAGACTGCTATAATACATTGCATATTAAAAAGTCTATTCCAGTTGGTACATTAAATAAACATCATAACTTCTAAGATTGATCAGGGTACATATAAAATGTTAATTCACAAACAATATTGAATATTTTTTGTAAAATTCCATTGATTAATTTAAAGATTCAAACTAATTTTCCATAATCATTGTTTTGGATCTTGTCTGAAAGTTTCTCTTGTTAACATTATCCTACTTGTCATAAAATCAAAAATAATGTAAAAGCAATAGATTTGTGACCACAATGATACAAAATATGACTAGAAACTTGTGCACTAAAACTATTGAATTAGTTGGAGTTAAACGCTTAATGTGACAATTAACTAATTTAAATTGCAGCACCCCCAGCTACATATTAATTTCATGCTTCCAAAAAAATTCATTTTAGAATAATTAAATCAAATTGTATTCATTCTCTGTAGTTTATTTATTGCTGCTGTTAACTTTGCATCTTTCCTGATGGCTCTGGCTTGTGAATGCCTAAAACTGGAATTAGCAAAGGACAGTGACATCAATAAATAAATTTGTAGCCATACAGTATAGTCTCCTCTGCAAAAAATACAAAGTTCTGAAAACAGTTTTATTTCAAAGGCAATATTACATTGTGAGCATATTTTCATACTAAACTCTAAAATTATGCTGTTAAAAAGTAATAGTGGAGCAAAGCAGATTTAAAGATTTCAGTTAATCATTCACTGAGGAAAAAGCATTAAAACAAATCAGTAGGAAACTATCTTAGTACATTATATAGAACATAAAGTCAACTTTTCTTCCTCAATAGTTGTAAAATAGAGTGGGAAGTAGAACAGATCATGGATTTAATGTTGCAAAACCTTGGGTGCAGATACATAGGTGCAACTGCAACTGCTTGCCCATTGCAGCTGATGATTGAAACTGCTGTCAGTGGCATCCTGACAGTAATGAACATTCAGCTTAACGACCGTGATTATGATTATCATAATTGATGTGCAAGTGCAATGTGCAGGGATCATTACAGCTGAACTTTACAGCTGTGAAGCAAGCTTTGGTTATGGATAATTGTACTTCTACATGTTGATTGGGATGAAATATGCTTTCAACAGACAACTTTGCATTATTCCTCAAAGCTCCGTCCATCTTGTAATTGTTGGCATCGTCCAGGCAAAACCACTGCCATAAAACTCTGATTTTGACTGGCTATCTCTTATCACTTTAATGTGCTTCTTTGGAGTTTTGTGCATCTGGAAGATGAGTTAAAGTGTGATTGCAATCTTTTGTCCTTCAAGTAGTGTAGCAGAGTATCTACAATTTTAGATGATGGTCTTATGCTGAAACTAATGTATCTGACTTGCCATTAGCTCACATTAAATTGTATCTCATGTGCTGAAAGTTTATAGTATCATGTATAGATTAGTTGCTTTTCCTGTCCTCTTTTACTCTTACCTTTGATACAGTTATTTAAAACAATGTATGAAGAAAATTGTCTCTGGATACAAACCAGTTCTTCTATTTCTAAGGGGAGTTTGTTACAATGCCATGTGAGAACCATAAACCAAATTACTCCCAAATTAAGAAATTACCAATAATATTTCACTTACTTGGACATGACTCCAAGCCAACACATGAATTAATAGGCAAATAATAGTTCAAATCAACCAAGGTACATCTTGTACAATAACAACAATTCCCCTTCAGTTTGCATGGCATTAGATAGCTACACTTTTCTACATACCAATATGCTACTTTTTATTCATTCAGAGTAGATTAGAAGTCCTATCTGACAACAGCTTTCACCTCCACGTTTCATAGTTATGATTGTCATCACCAAAGCAAAATTCTATGAATCCTCTCTCCCTCAGATCACAGTAGGCCTGATGATTTGGCTTTTTCCTTTTTAACTGACTAATTAAACATGTTTCCTTTTTAACTGACTAATTAATAACTACTTGGGTTATGATCTGGTCATTTCTGTGAAACCACACATAACTTTAGCATCTCCAAACTATTCACATAACTTTCCATGTTTTATAGATCACAGTTAACCAACTCACACATTGCCTGTAAGAGCTGCCAATTCCTTTTCCTGTCAAGTAGTAAACCTAGAGAGCAGTTTGCTTCTTCTCCTTACAGATTTTGTTGGGTATTTGCCCTATGAGCTTGGTCTTGTAATTTGCACATTGTCCTTTACTCTCTAGCTCCTTTGCTTACTGCTCTCCTTTGTGTCTATCCATAACTTAACATCATTCTTATTAGTACTGCTGCCTGGTAAAGGGTAATAAGGATCATTTTTTTATTATTATCCAGTAAAGGTACAATTAATTCCCTTACAATTAATGCAAATATTTGAAAAAACTTTTCAAGCATTCTGTAAAATTATTTCAGATTCCACAAACCTTTTAAACAACTTACAAATTTTATTTACTGTACACGGCATGGTGGCTTAGCAGTTAGCACTGCTGCCTCACAGGTTCGATTTCAGCCTCAGGTGACTGTCTTTGTGGAGTTTGCATGTTCTCTCCATATCTGCATGGGTTACCTCTGGATGCTCCGATTACTTTCCATAGTTCAAAGTTGTGGAGGTTAGTTGGACTGGCCATGCTAAATTGTCCAGACTGCTCAGGATTATGCTGGCTTGGTGGATTAGCCATGGGATATTCAGGGTTACAGGGATAGGGTGGAGGGGTGGTTCTGGGTGGGATACTCTATGCAGGGGCAGTGTGACTCGATGTATCAAGTGCCCTGCTTCTACACTGTAGGGATTCTATGATTCTATGATACAGCTTTTGGGTCAAAATCTGTCAAACCATTTTATTGAATTGTTTTAATGGTAAATGCTGCAATGTAATTAAGAAATAGAAGCAGAAATAGGCCATCCATCACCTCTCACTATGCCCCCAATAAGTAATGATTGTGCCTGAATTTTGACATCAACTCGACCATTACCAGTTTATCCACATCTGTTCCTTCCATTCATTGAAAAGCAAAATACTGGAAATCTGAGATAAAGCAGAAAGTGTAAACAAAAACCAAGCATGGAAAGCAGTATCAGTGTAGAAAGACAAAGATAGAATTAATGATTTAATATTTCAGGTTTGTGACCTTGAAAGAAGCCTGAAACATTAATTCTTCTCTCTTTAGATAGCTCACCTCTGAGTGATTTTCCAGAAAGTGATTCCTTAGAGAAGATGAATGTCTATGCAGTAGTGATCGACAGGCTATTCAGTTGATTAAGTAGATAGTTGAGAAGTAGCTTGAGATAGCATTTCTACATTTTCAGACATACAGAATCCTTTGTCTGTCTAAGCAGATGAGATGCTGCATTGTGAAGGCATTATCTTGTTATGAAAAGGGAAGTCAACAATCAGGACCTCATGTATATCCATTACCTTGCCATGGGTAATCTCTAGAGTCAGAACCATGACTTAGATTGTAAGACTTACAAAACTGCACATTCATCAAGGTGCAAGGAAATTTTAGTATTTGAGGCCCTACTGACTGACGCTATATTTGAATGTTGGGACACCTACTTAAACCTAAGCAGTGGAGAAGAGCAGTGAATCCAGAAGCCTAGCAGTCACATTGTGCTGATGGATGTAGAGATGTGGGTCAAGGATGACTTTGATTCCTGTGACAGTAGTTCTTTTGAGTAAAATTATCCTTTGAGATACTTACTCCCTTCATATCAGCTGCATATTGGCTGCATATAAGATTAAAGGTATCAATTACTCCCCTCCTTTATTTCAGCAGCTAATTCATCAGACATAATTCAACACAAACAGTTCCAAGGTGTATTTGGGAAATATTCATTAGACCTTCACACTCTCTGATAGACATTAATCTCAAAGTTGCTGATTGATTGGACTATGGTCATCTTTTCAAGAGAAAGGATATTCCCCTCCCTGATGCTAATATTTCCAGGTTGGTCTTTCCACTTGCTGGACCACTCCTGCAACAAGTGTATGCTTTTCTTTTTGTTTTCTCCTGCAATGAATTATTCAGCAACAGTTAACCATCATTGACCATCACAATTCACACATTGGTTGACTAACTCTAACATCCTCCCAAATTTCACGCTGCTGTCTTTGTAATGGTTGAAGGTTGACATTAGACACACATCCACTTGGCTGTTTTGAGTCACTCCTGTTCAGAGCGTAGGAGCAAATGGCTGCAGATGCTGGAATAAGTGCTGAAAACAAATGTTGGACATCATAAAGGGCCAGGCAGCTGATAAAGAGTCAACTAGATTCGAACCATTATCTTGTTCTCTCTCCACGGATGCTGCCTCACCCGCTGTGATGTCCAACATTTTTGTTTTCAGCACTCCCATTCAGAGGTGTGCTGTCCCTTTAAGATCTTCATGGCTGACAGCTTGGATTTTGATGGTACTTTTCTTGCACGAACTCAGAAGGTAACTAAGGTTCCCCTATATTGGAGCTGCTGACCACACTCCAGTTGCTGTAAGTATCTTTGGGTGATCTACAGTCATAACTTCTTCCTTTGCTGGATAGTCTTCATCCTGCCACTCTCTAGAAGTAAATGTTCCAACCGGCTTTTACTACTTCTGCAAGACCTTCAGGGAAATGGCACTGAACCCTAACATAACAAGTTGCTATGTTAATGAAATTGTGTTCCTTCTGGATTGACACGTGTTGGAGTATGAATGGCATTTCAAACTCCTGCCTCATGATTACTCCAAAAGATCACACTTGGCCAGATATCACGGAGGCACCTTACTATTTTGTCGCCTCCAGCAAAAGGCAGACATGTGCCTCACTCCAATCTCTAATTGGCTCAGAAACTGAAAGTGATCCAATGTAGTGCTGGTAATTTCAGCAAAATTCACCCCTATGAACACAAGTTCTAGACTGTCCAAACAGAAGTAACAGAAACATCCAGAAGTCATCAAACAAGAACGAGCGCTGACCATTCTCTGTGAGTGGCAAAAAAAACCCTAAAAATCTACAGACTCTAAAGGGAAAATTCTAATTCAAGAAAATACCTAGATCCACCCAATCAGCTACTAAATTGAAGATTGACCATTGTCCTGGTCACGTGTCACCATCGCTGCAAGAAGTTTTAAAAACTGTTAAAAATAACTCAATTCTTATGGTCTATACTTTACATCTATAGAATTTGTTTTCCCTGTCTACACTTCTTCCATCCATAATATTTGTATCAATTTTTTTATCTATTTTATGTGTGAATGGATGAATTTGTGTGTGTGAGTGTTTGTGTGTGAGAGAGAGAAAGAGTGATGTTTTTAAAAGAGTTTTGCTTAAGTCACATAGTGGTAAATTGCAAATGGTTTTTGGCATTTTTTAAAGGATAGGTTTGTTTGTAGTAAATAGTTAGTTTCCTATCAATTATAATTGACTGTGAATTACTTTAATCCTGAATAGCAGTCAGTTAGGCAAATTGATTATCTTGTTGGTTTCATTGTATTACATATTTGTGATGGCTTGTGGGATTGGAGAAGTTGATTGTAGTACCTAAGTGGGCAATTATTAGCCACTTAAGTACTTTATTCCACTATATCGGATATGAGGCCAATGGCTAAATTAAACTAAATTAAATCATGAAGTCAGTGGCTGGCAGCAGACTCAACTGGCATAGAGTATGACAAGAAAAACTTGTAGGCTTCCATGAGAGTGATTCACTTAGTGCTTGTGTAAGTCACCCAGCATTGGGGAGAGGTGGGCACTGAGAAACAACACCTGATCTTGTTGCTGACCATCATCTATCCCCCATGATCCCATTCTGTGATACCCTCTTACCGTTATTCAGCTGTGACCTGGCTCTCTCGTTCACTTCAACTGATGAAGGGGCAACACTTCAAAAGCTTGTGATTTCAAATAAACCTATTGGATTATAACCTGGTGTCTATAACTAACTTCTGACCTTATCCAATACTTCAGATGGGATTAATACCAGCAGCAGTCACCACCTCTCTGATGGCACTGCTGAATACAGCAAAGCTGTGGCTTCTGATTGGCCAGCAATTCTCAGCAGGCAGACTTCTGATTCCAGGGCACCTTGATTCTGGAAAAACACCTTTTGCTGGCCGATTAAGTGCCTGAGGACACAAGATGTGGCCTTTTCCAAAAAGAGATGTCATAAGGGGATCTTGCTAGTTTTCCAACTGGTGGTCAAGATCTTCATTGGGATCTTGAAGATGAGTCATGTGTTACACTTGCAAAAAGCTTGCAATGAATATTAAACCATTGCTAAATGTGTGGATGAATCGAAAATATTTAGAATGATGGGCAAACCTGAAGGATTTCTTACAAAATGAGAAACAGGCTAATGGGGAAATGTAGCCGATATAAAGCACCTTTCAGAATACCTTTGATAACGTAATTAGGAATCTTCAGCGAAGAGGCTGAGTGAGGAGATTACGCTATAGTTGAAGAGGGTGAAGACATGACTGCCAGGCTGATTCAGTATGCTGCATGCATGATGTGGGAGGTCAGGGACACTGATGGTGTCTCTGGCTCCTATAGATGTGGAAAGTGTGTACACATTCAGCTTCTAAATGAGCATGATGCAGCACTGAAGAAAGAACTAGGTGATCTCAGGCTCATCCGACAGAGCAAAAATTTTCTGCACAGGACCTTCAGCGAGGTCATTACACCAAGCATAACAGAAAAGAGAAGAAGGGAGATGACAATGAGGAAGGAAGAGATGATTCAAGTACAAAAGACCCCCTGGTGAACAGGTTGAATCTCTGGTGAACAGGTTGAATCTCTTGGAAACTGTTGAGTTAGACTACAATGCCAATCCGAGAGGCAGACAGGTCTCCCAAAGGAAAATTGGCATGGAGGCAAAGCTGAGGAGTCAGACATCATGCAGAGCCATGGTAATACGGGACTCTATAGTGAGAGGGATTGAAAGGGGCTTTGGCACCAACGGGCGAGATTTGAGGATGGTGTGTTGCCTACCTGGTGCCAGGATCCAGGATGTCACTGACAGAGTGTAGGGAATCCCCAAAGGTGAAGATGAAGTGCATAGGTGGTGGTGCATAGAGTCATAGAGTCGTAGAGATGTACAGCATGGAAACAGACCCTTCGGTCCAACCTGTCCATGTCGACCAGATATCCCAACCCAATCTAGTCCCACCTGACAGCACCCGGCTCATATCCATTCAAACCCTTTCTATTCATATACCCATCCAAATGTTGCAATTGTACCAGCCTCCACCACATCTCTGGCAGCTCATTCCATACACGTACCACCGTCTCCGTGAAAGAGTTGCCCCTCAGGTCTCTTTTATATCTTTCCCCTCTCACCCTAAACCTATGCCCTCTAGTTCTGGACCCCCCGGCCCCAGGGAAAAGACTTTGTCTATTTATCCTATCCATGCCCCTCATAATTTGGTAAACCTCTATAAGGTCACCCCTCAGCCTCCGATGCTCCAGGGAAAATAGGCCTAGCCTGTTCAGCCTCTCCCAAAAGCTCAAATCCTCCAACCCTGGCAACATCCTTGTAACTCTTTTCTGAACCCTTTCAAGTTTCACAACATCTTTCTGGTAGGAAGGAGACCAGAATTGCTTGCAAAATTCCAACAGTGGCCTAATCAAAGTCCTGTACAGCTGCAACATGACCTCCCAACTCCTATAATCAATGCTCTGACCAATAAAGGAAAGCATATCAAATGCCTTCTTCACTATCCTATCTACCTGCAACTCCACTTTCAAGGGAGCTATGAACCTGCACTCCAAGGTCTCTGTTCAGCAACACTCCCTAGGACATTACCATTAAGTGTATAAGTCTTGCTAAGATTTCCTTTCCCAAAATGCAGCATCTCGCATTTATCTGGATTAAACTCCATCTGCCACTTCTCAGCCCATTGGCCCATCTGGTCCAGATTCTGTTGTATTCTGAGGTAACCCTCTTAGCTGTCCACTACACCTCCAATTTTGGTGTCATCTGCAAACTTACTAGTTGTACCTCTTATGTTCGCATCCAAATCATTTGTGTAAATGACAAAAAGTAGAGGGCCCAGCACCAATCCTTGTGGCACTCCATTGGTCACAGGCCTCCAGTCTGAAAAACAACACTCCTCCACCACCCTCTTTCTTCTACCTTTGAGCCAGTTCTGTATCCAAATGACTAGTTCTCCCTGTATTCCATGAGACCTAACCTTGCTAGCCACTCTCCCATGGGGAACCTTGTCGAACGCCTTACTGAAGTCCATATAGATCACACCTACTGCTCTGCCCCCATCAGTCTTCTTCGTTACTTCTTCAAAAACCTCAGTCAAGTTTGTGAGACATGATTTCCCATGCACAAAGCCATGTTGACTATCCCTAATCAGTCCTTGCCTTTCCAAATACATGTACATCCTGTCCCTCAGGATTCCCTCCAACAACTTGCCCACCACTGAGGTGAGGCTCACCGGTCTATAGTTCCCTGGCTTGTCTTTACCGCCCTTCTTATACAGTGGCACCACATTTGCCAGCCTCCAGTCTTCCGGCACCTCACCTGTGACTATCAATGATACAAATATCTTAGTTGGCACAAATGACGTTGGGAAGAAGAGGAAGGTCAATCTACAGTGGGACTTCAGAGAACTCAGAAGAAGGCTGAAAAGCAGGACTTCCAGGGTGGTTATCTCCAGTTTGCTTCTAGCTCCTAGAACTGGAGAGGGCAGGAATAGGGAGATAATGGACTTGAATGTGTGGCTGAGGAACTGGTGCAGGAAGCAAAGATTTAAATTCTTGGATCACTGGGATATGTTTTGCCGTAAGGTTGAATTAGACAAGAGGGCTGGGTTGCACCTTAATAGGTGGGGAACCAACATTCTGGCTGGCAGGTTTGCCACTCCAACACAGGTGTGTTTAAACTAAGTAGTGGGGAGAGGGGAGGGGACAAACTGGAAATTTAGGAAGGAAGTTAAAGGGAAAGTGGGAATAAGAGACGTTAAGAAAGACAACAGAATCAACGGAGCAGAAAACTCAAGAAGGGACCATACAGTATGGTCAAGTGAAATAGGGATTGATAGGAATGGTGAGGGGAGTAGCATGAAGCATAAGAAATAAGGTGGATGAGCTTGAGGCTCAGTTGGAAATTGGCAGGTACGATGTTGTGGTGATAACTGAGACATGGCTTCAAATCGGCAGGGCCTTGGAAATGAATATTCAAGGCTATATGTGCTATCGAAAGGACAGACTGATGGGCAGAGGGGGTGGAGTGGCCCTGTTGCTGAGGGATGATATCAGTCCTTTGCGAGGGGGAACATAGAATCAGGAGATGTAGAGTCAGTATGGATAGAGCTGAGAAATTCTAAGGATAGAAAGACCCTAAAGGGAGTTATCTACAGGCTCCCAAACAGTAGCCTGGTCCCCACATATTGAATAAGGAGTTGAAATTAGCCTGTCACAAAGGTATTACTACAGTTGTTATGGGGGATTTCGACATGCAGGTAGATTGGGAGAATCAGTACTGGACCCCAAGAAAGGGAGTTCATGGAGTGCTTCCAAGATGGATTTTTAGAATAGCTTGTACTGGAGCCTACCATAGAGAAGGCAATTCTGGATCTGGTGTTGTGCAATGAACTAGATTTGATCAGGGACCTAGAAGTAAAGGAGCCATTAGGAGGTAGTGACCATAATATGATAAATTTTAATCTGTAATTTGAGAGGGAGAAGGGAGAATCGGAAGTGTCAGTATTGCAGTTGAACAAAGGGAACTATAGAGCTGTGAGGGAGAAGCTGGCCAAAGTTCAATGGTGCAATACCCTAGCAGGGATGGCAGTGGAACAACAATGGCAGGTATTTCTGGATATAATGCAGAAGATGCAGGATCAGTTCATTCCAAAGAGGAAGAAAGATCCTAAGGGGATGCAGGGGCGCCCGTGGCTGACGAGGGAAGTTAAGGACTGTATAAAGATACAAGACACGTATAACATTGCAAAGATGAGTGGGAAGCCAGAGGACTGGGAAACTTTAAAGAGCAACGATGATAACTAAAAAGGCAATACACGGAGAAAAAATGAGGTACAAAGGCAAACTGGCCAAAAATATAAAGGAGAATAGTAAAAGCTTTTTTAGATATGTGAAAAGAAAAAAAATGTTTAAGACTAAAATTGGGCCCTTGAAGACAGAAACGGGTGAATTTATTATGGGGAATAAGGACTATGTAGTGTTTTGTGCACTCCTTGCATGGGATTTTGCTCATGGTTCGGAAATGCTCTTGATATATGGTAGTGTGGCTAGTCCTTTAGGTTGCGGCATGTTTTCGTTCCGTTGTCTTTCCCTTAGGCATCTGTTGATGAAATCGCGCGGGTATCCGAACTGACAGCCAGACTACTGCGACCACTAGGACTCATAACAGCACACAAACCAACAGCCACTCTCAGACAACAACTCACCAGGACGAAGTACCCGATACCCAGAATGAGCAAAACCAATGTAGTGTACAAAATCCCATGCAAGGACTGCACAAAACACTACATAGGACAAACAGGAAGACAGCTAACGATCCGCATCCATGAACACCAACTAGCCACACACTCAGATGACAAGCAACATGAGTTCAACGGTGACAACACTACTATTATAGGACAAGCCAAACAGAGAACAGCCAGGGAATTCCTAGAGGCATGGCACTCATCCACAGATTCAATCAATAAGCACATCGACCTGGACCCAATATATCGACCACTGCAACGCACAGCTGGAACTGACAACCGGAAGCGGCAGAGACAAACCACGATAAATGCTGGAGGAAACATCACAGAAGCGCTTCACAGGAGGCTCCCAGGCACTCAGGATGTCACCTAGACAGGGGGCGAAATGTCTGCAACACAAATTCCCAGCTCGGTGAACAGAACCACAACAATGAGCACCCGAGCTACAAATCTTCTCACAAACTTTGAATAAAGTTTAACTTTTTTTCTGGCTGGATGAGTCAAATGATTTCTCTGTCCATGTAATGTTTCAGTTGGTGTGTTTAGAAAATCATTTGATTACACTTTAGATGACATATTTGAGCAGGTATCAAACAAAACCTTTAAATAAAAGCTATTCCACTAAACTATTAAATAAAAGCAATTAACATCTGAAGAAAGCAAGAGGCAGAAATATTGTCCAAATGTTTGCACATAATCACTTTTAGAAAAAGGTTGTTTATACAGCTGCTATGATAGAATATTAATGATTTGTTGTCAACTGGAAATTACTGGAAATGTGGAAGATATTCTATTTGTAACTTAATCTGCTAATTATAGAATACAGTTCTTTGTTCTCAAATATTTTTTCTCTTCAAATTCTTTGGGCCTCTTACCTCGGGCAAATAATGTGTTTGGAGCTGCATTTTGGAAGAGTTTTGGGTTGACATGGGAGCGATCCATATACCAAGCATGCTGATCAGACTGCTGAATCTCACTCCCACTTTCCAGGAAATGCAAAGGTGGCTGACTGAACATTGCTGTTTTTGAAAATAAGATGCATCTTATTAAAGTGACCATGGTTTATATTTTCTGGTCTCTGACTCCAGTATCCATAGATTGGGAATATTATGAAAGATGCATGTCAGGACCCTTTGGAAGTCTGATTCATTGGTAACGGTTTGGAAAGCTTAAACATCTAGTGGGTGATTACCTGATATTTTGAACTCTCAGAAAAGGCTCCAAACTCTGCTTAAGTGGAGACTTTGGAGGATTCCAATTCACTTACTTGAGCAATTAACCAGGGAAAGTTAGAAGGATTAAAACTGCCCAATTGCTCATGTTGACCCTTCCCTGACCCCCAGGGCAGCAGATCAACACCTGCAAATGCCTGTCTCTCTCCTGAGACTTGACCATTGCCTTTTCACTCCACCACTTCCCCAGATACTTGACGCCAAAGACACCCAACCACATCTGCAATACCCAACCTCAAAGACACCAGATCACTTACCCTGATACCTACCCACTTCCCTGGCTCCCGATCCACTCTGATATCTGACTACTCTGCCTGACAGCAGGCTGCCTTTCAATAGCTTCCCACTGCTGAGACACTGAATCACACTTGCCCCAGGCTTCCAACCACCAGCTGCCTGAATAAACCCCATTTACATCAGGTAATAACCTCTTTCCTGTCTACCAGAACATCTGATCCTCAACACCCAGTTAACCCCAGGCATCGCATATCCTACAGGCAACTGAACACATCCCCCCATGACTTGAACACCTGCTGAGACATGACTCATTCTATCCTCTTACCCATTTACCTGCTACCCTACTCACTCGACCATCAGTCACCTTATCTGTTCACCCATTTACTTGCAACCCTACACCCTCAGTCACCTATCATCCTATCCCATGAGCCACTTTTCTTCCACTCTACTCTTTCACCTGTCTGCCAGACTATCTTCTACCTACCTGTCACCCTATGCATCTTTCACCCGCCCTATCATTCACCTATCTAACACCCCATCTCCTCTTCCACTCTACCCCCTATTAGACCTGGTTCCCTACCACCTGACCACTTGACACTTTATCTCATCATCACCTGACACCTTACCACTTGACACACTTCCACCACCCCGACTCCTACCCTGCACCATTACCCACCTGTGATCTCAACTGTTACCCACCATACTACCACACCTATTTAACTTATACTCTTATCTTCTCCCAATGACTGTTAAAGAAACTCTGGGAGCTTTAAGCTATGTTTAGTTACTAGAAGATACTAGTTATTGCTATAAAAGAGGGGATTTTTTTTGTGATAACTCCCTAAAATGTTTCTGATATGGTTGTAAAGCTACATCTATTATAATGTATCCTGCATCAAAGAAAGGCTTGAAAATGCTGTGAGGTAAATAGGTAACTTGTCTGATCTGATTTTGAATCCCTATTTCTGATGCAGATCAGATAATTTGGGCCTATATACTAATTTACCTGTGCATAGAGGCAAAGGCACTAAAGGGTGATCTGAACACGGAGGGGATGCAGTAATAACAGCTAAAAGTTCAAAACATCTCACACTTACCACACTAATTATAGTCCATGCTCGATGAACCTGTTGGTGGTTCCGTTCAATGCCATCCAATCCCCCTTACCCCACCACCAATCTTCACACTCCAGCCCCCTACCCATGATTGTCATTAGCATCAATGGTTTTCAGAAATTAATTTTGTTAAGTTCAATTTCAGTGATTTAGAGCTAAAGTAAGAAGGCTGAGTAATGCAATATAGTCTCCAGAATGGATTTTCCATAGTTTGAGTTATAAGGAGACGCTGTGACATTATTTCCCTGGAGTGTAGAAGGCTGAGAGGTGACCTTTATAGAGGTTTATAAAATCATGAGGGGCACACATAAGGTGGATAGCTAAGGTCTTTTCCTAAGGGTACGGAAGTCTAAAATTAGGTTGCATAGGTTCAAGGTGAGAGAGGCAAGATGTAAAATGGACCTGAGGGACAAATCTTTCACACAGAGGATGGTGCGTATATGGAACGAGCTGCAGGAGGAACTTGTACAGTTGGGTACAATTGCAACATTTAAAAGGCATTTGGACAAGCACCTGGCTAGGAGAGGTTTAGCAGGATATGGGCCAAATGCAGGCAAATGAGACTGCTTCAATTTAGGAAACCTGCTTGGACAAGTTGGGCTGAAGGCCTGTTCCTGTTACAGAGAAACATATAGATCAGTTCTACTGGCCTGACAACCGTCTACACTCCCAGCACTTGACCCTCCCTGTGTGCTGTCAAACTGCTTTGCTTTCTCATTGTTCAGCTACTACTGACAAACCCCAGAAATCTACAAGGCAAAAAATCTCCACGAGGGCTGGATTGTAAAGTAGCTATGTTCCCTGTCCTCCCCTGAAATGCCAGTCTGGAGAAAATCTAGCTGCCTGCAGTCCTTTTGTGCTTGGTGGACCAGCAGGGGTGGTTGTTTTAGCTCAGTTGGCTGGACAGCTGGTTTGTAATGCAGGAACATGGATTTAATTCCCACTGCAACTGAAGTTACCATGAAGGATTCTCTTTCTCAACCTCTCCCCTCACCTGAGACTTGGTGGCCTCAGGTTAAACCACCACCAGTCAACTCTCTCTAATGGGAGAGTAGCTCCATGGCCTGCTAAGACCTTGGTGACCTTATCATAGTGCAAGCAGAACGTCTCCCATTAATTAGCCAGAAAAGGACCGCAAAAGACCCAAGTGAATTGGGCTGCTTAACACTTCAATGGCACGCCATAAAATAGGAAACAGGTTTCAAAATGGCAGAATTTTGAGACCCCTAACAGAAATATTTGCATCATCTATAACTAAAGATGTGGTGCCCGGTGAGTGGAGGGTGGCTAATGTTGTACCTTAGTTGAAGAAAGGCTGTAAGGAGAAACCAGGCAACTATAAACTTGAGTCTGACTTTGCTTGTGGATAAATTGATGGAGGGGATTATAAAATAAACGACTTATGGACATTTAGAGAGGTAAAAATTGATTAGGGATAGCCAGCATGGTTTTGTGTGAGGAAAATCATGTCTCACAAACTTGATTCAGTTTTTTGAGGAATTTGTGAAAAGGGTGGTAAGGGCAGAACAGTAAACGTTACTTGCTTGAACGTTAGTAAAGCCTTCGACAAGGTTCCACATGGTAGTTTCATTAGTAAAGATAGGTCACATGAGACTGGTAGTGGAGGGTTGTTTTTCAGACTGGAGGCTTGTTACCAGCGGTGTTCCCCAGGGATCACTTCTGGGTCCACTTTTGTTGTTGTTTATATAAATGATTTGGATGATAGTAAATAAGGCATGGTTAGTAAGTTTGCAGTTGACACCAAAATAGGTGGCATAGTAGACAGTGAAGAAGGTTTCCTAAGATTACAAAGAGATCTTCAACAAATGGATCAATGGGCTGAAAAATGGAAGATGGAGTTCAATCTGGATAAATGTGAGGTATTGCATTTTGGTACAATAAATAAGGGTAGGGCTTTTATAATTCATGGTAGGGCCTTGGGTAGTGCTGCAGAACAGAGGAACCTAGGGGTTCAGGTACATAAATCTGTGAAGTTTGCATCACATGTAGACAGGGTGGTTAAAAAGGTATTTAGAATGCTTGCCTTCATTGCTCAGTCCTTTGAGTATAGGAGTTGGGAATTGTTGTGCTGGAAAAGCACAGCAGGTCAGGCAGCCTCCGAGGAGCAGGAAAATCGACGTTTCGGACAAAAGCCCTTCATCAGGAATTTTGCCTGAAACGTTGATTTCTCTGCTCCTCGGATGCTGCCTGACCTGCTGTGCTTCTCCAGCACCACACTCCCGACTCTAATCTCCAACATCTGCAGTACTCACTTGCGCCTATAGGAGTTGGGAAGTCATCTTCAGGTTGAGCAGGACATTGGTGAGGCCTCTTCAGGAATATTGTGTCCAGTTGTAGTTAGCCAGTTATCGAAAGGATATTACTAAGCTAGAGAAGGTTTAGAAGAGATTTACCACGATATTGCTGGGTATGGAAGGTTTGAGTTATAAAGAAAGACTGGATAGGCTAGGACTTGTTTCACTAGAGGGTAGGAGGTTGAGAGATGATCTTATAGAAGTTTACAAAATAATGAGAGGTATGGATAGAGTTAATGGTAGTTGTCTTTTCACTTCTGGGTGAAAATGGGGGATTTCAAAACAAGGGGGCATATTTTTAAGGTGAGAGGAGAGAAATTAAAAAAAAACATGAGGAGCAAATTTTTTACACTGCAGATAGTTCGTGTATGGAATGAACTTACTGAGGAAGTGGTGGATGTCATTTCAATGACAATGTTTAACAGACATTTGGATAAGTACATGAATAAGAAAAGTTTGGAGGGATTTTGGCCAGGAATAGGCAGGTGAGATTGGTTTATTACGGGATTATGTTTAGCATAAACTGGTTGGACCGAAGGGGCTTTTTCTGTACTATGACTTTTTGACTCTATAAAAGCAATGCCTCTAGCAAGGTACTTTATGAACCTTCAGAGAGACTGGTGGATGACCATTAAATCCATCCCCATGTTGCATGTCCAAGGTTCTGCCAAAATCCAAGCTTAACTTCTGTAGTCTTGCTCAACCACAGGACAATCATTGTTGAAATTTAGGAGTTCACCGCCCTTGCATTGCTAAATTCCAGAATAATTCCCATAGTGTAACTACAAACCAGAATTGTTTACCATGCTGGTAAACAAATGAGTTTCTCACCCTTCTCCTTGCACTACCCACCACAGTACTACTAAACACTATGTTGAGATTGCCATGATCCCATCATGCTGAGTCAAATGTGTCTTGGTGGTAACCTCATCCAGCTTTGCAGTGGATAAAGTCTTCATTCCAAATTGTGGCGACAGGATCAGAGTGGTAGGTGCAAGGCGAACAATAAATCTGTAGAGATCAATCAGCCTCACCAAAAGTTACAATATGTTAATACAAATTGCCTTTCAATTCAAATAAGAACTCACATTCTTGTAAATAAAGTAATTAATCTTCCCGGAGAACAAGGCAGAAGATCTACCCATCCTGTCCCTCCTCCACACCCCTATTAGAAAATGGCAGAACTTAGAGTCATAGAGTCATAGAGATGTAGAGCACGGAAACAGACCCTTCGGTCCAACCCATCCATGCCGACCAGATATCCCAACCCAATCTAGTCCCACCTGCCAGCACCCGGCCCATATCTCTCCAAACCCTTCCTATTCATATACCCATCCAAATGCCTCTTAAATGTTGCAATTGTACCAGCCTCTACCACATCCTCTGGCAGCTCATTCCTTACACGTACCATCTTCTGCGTGAAAAAGTTGCCACTTAGGTCTCTTTTATATCTTTCCCCTCTCACCCTAATCCCATGCCCTCTAGTTCTGGACTCCCGACCCCAGGGAAAACACTTTGTCTATTTGTCTTATCCATGCCCCTCATAATTTTGTAAACCTCTATAAGGTCACCCCTCAGCCTCCGACGCTCCAGGGAAAACAGCCCTAGCCTGTTCAGCCTCTCCTTGTAGCTCAAATCCTCCAACCCTGGCAACATCCTTGTAAATCTTTTCTGAACCCTTTCAAGTTTCACAACATCTTTCCCATACAAAGGAGGCCAGAATTGCACGCAATATTCCAACAGTGGCCTAACCAATGTCCTGTACAACCACAACATGACATCCCAACTCCTGTACTCAATACTCTGTCCAATAAAGGAAAGCATACCAAACACCTTCTTCACTATCCTATCTACCTGCGATTCCACTTTCAAGGAGCTATGAGCCTGCACTCCAAGGTCTCTTTGTTCAGCAACACACCCTAGGACCTTACCATTAAGTGTATAAGTCCTGCTAAGATTTGCTTTCCCAAAATGAAGCACCTTGCATTTATCTGAATTAAACTCCATCTGCCACTTCTCAGCCCATTGGCCCATCTGGTCCAGATCCTGTTGTAATCTGAGGTAACCCTCTTAGCTGTCCACTACACCTCCAATTTTGGTGTCATCTGCAAACTTACTAGCTGTACCTTTTATGCTCGCATCCAAATCATTTATGTAAATGACAAAAAGTAGAGGACCCAGCACCGATCCTTGTGGCACTCCACTGGTCACAGACCTCCAGTCTGAAAAACAACCCTCCACCACCACCCTCTGTCTTCTACCTTTGAGCCAGTTCTGTATCCAAATGGCTAGTTCTCCCTGTATTCCATGAGATCTAACCTTGCTAACCAGTCTCCCAGGGGAACCTTGTTGAATGCCTTACTGAAGTCCATATAGATTACATCTACTGCTCTGGCCTCATCAATCTTCTTTGTTACTTCTTCAAAAAACTCAATCAAGTTTGTGAGACATGATTTCCCACGGCTTAAAGAAATAGTATTCTTGTGGAACCAGATTGTGCAATTCAGCAGTATATTCCAACACCTAATTTTCTGCCATTAATTTATATATGAAAGCAACTAGTCTGTGTGCACAGATTTTCAGATATAAGGCTATTTGAGTGGAAGAGAAAACAAAATGACATTTCTGTTAGGAAATGCCAGTTATTCGATTGCTACCTTGGGAACTTATGTCGATAGTTATTTTTCAAAGAGCTTAGAATAACCATTATTTTGCTATTAGACTTACCAAAAAGAAACAGATCAAAAAAAAACGTTGATACTTGGACATAATTTAAAATCATACACTTTGGTACAGAAGATAAATTAAATTGACAATATCTATAGGATAGATCATAATTATATAATATTAAATGATAGATATTTAACACATGTAAATGCCAAGTAAACACCAACAACAACTGTAGCAGATATTGCATATGCTTGGCATTTTTGACATGACGTTAGATTCACAATCTTACTACAAGAATTTTCAACTCAATGTATTTTAATGTAACTTGATTTAAGGAAAGCTTGTTGTTGTAATCTGGATATTAAAATCAGTACCAGCAGTTTAAATTGGAGCTCCTACATTCTGTGACCTACATATGCTGCATACATTCACAAGTCCAAATGACTGATTTGCTTTTTGTGGCAATTAAAAAGCCAAGCCTGATGATTAGCAAGATAGTAGGTGTGTTGCCAAGAATAGTCCAACTCCAACATATCCCCCTATAGAAATATGCATCTACATTTGCATTCTTTAAAGGACATTGATAGCCCATCTAAAATGAGATGAATATCTGATAATTTCATTGAGAATCATCATGACAACAGGGAAAGATAATTCCCTTTCTTGACATTACTACTGGATTTGCATTCGTATGAGTTCTGTTCATTGCTACAGCATCATGATTTAAGATTTTCAGAGTTTTGTCATCTCTACAAAGTGATTCTCAAGAGGGACAGAATTTGATTTTTTTTTTTGAATGTACATCTTCCTGCAGGGAATAATGAGATGTTATCTGAAGAAAAAGAATTTTTGTGTGTGTTCTTAAGATTTTGCCTCAAAGTTGAATGTCTTTTTGATGGATTTCTGCTCTAGTGCACTCCACATGGGTATAATGTAACTTCGGAATTATATTAAAACAACTTAGGTGAAGCTGCTGGGATACAAACAGGTCATATAATAATTGAAGTTATTGTCCCACTGTTATTTTGACCTATTTATTACAAAAGTACTTTGTCTTGAGAGATTTTAAAATTTTCACCTGGGAAAACATAACCTAACATCTACTGATCATGATTGTTGCATGTGACAGAAGTTGAAGCTGTCTGATTGGAACTCTTCCTTTCTAAATTATTAAATGCTTTGAGAAAGAAATGACTTCTGGGCAATCCTTGGGTATCCTTGGTATTCTTCAGTTCGTAGTATAAAGAATTCATCTCAATCATAGAGTCATAGAGTCATAGAGGTGTACAGCATGGAAACAGACCCTTCGGTCCAACCTGTCCATGCCAACCAGCTATCCCAACCCAATCTAGTCCCACCTGCTAGCACCTGGCCCATATCCCTCCAAACACTTCCTATTCATGTACCCATCCAAATGCCTTTTAAATGTTGCAATTGTACTAGCCTCCATCATTTCCTCTAGCAGCTCATTACATACACGTGCCATCCTCTGTGTGAAAACGTTACCCATTTGGTCTCTTTTGTATCTTTCCCCTCTCACCCTAAACCTATGGCCTCTAGTTCTGGACTCCCCAACCCCAGGGAAAAGACTTTGTCATGATTTTGTAAATCTCTATAAGGACACCTCTCAACCTCCAACACTCCAGGGAAAACAGCCCCAGCCTGTTAAGCCTCACCCTATTGGTCAAATCCTCCAACGCTGGCAACATCCTTGTAAATCTTTTCTGAACCCTTTCAAATTTCACAACATCTTTCCGATAGGAAGGAGACCAGAATTGCACGCAATATTCTAACAGTGGCCTAACCAATGTCCTGTACAGCCGCAGCATGACATCCCAACTCCTGTACTCAATACTCTGACCAATAAAAGAAAGCATACCAAACGCCTTCTTCACTATCCTATCTACCTGTGATTCCACTTTCAAGGAGCTATGAACCTGCACTCCAAGGTCTCTTTGTTCAGCAACACACCCGAGGACCTTACCATTAAGTGTATAAGTCCTGCTAAGATTTGCTTTCCCAAAATGCAGTACCTAGCATTTATCTGAATTAAACTACATCTGCCACTTCTCAGCCCATTGGCCCATCTAATCAAGATCCTGTTGTAATCTGAGGTAACCTTCTCCGCTGTCCACTACACCTCCAATTTTGGTGTCATCTGCAAATTTACCAACTGTACCTCTTATGCTCACATCCAAATCATTTATGTAAATGACAAAAAGTAGAGGACCCCGCACCGATCCTTGTGGCACTCCACTGATCGCTGGCCTCCAGTCTGAAAAACAACGCTCCACCACCACCCTCTGTCTTAAGGAGGATAGTAAAAGCTTTTTTAGGTATGTGCAAGAAAAAAAAATGGTTAGGACAAAAATTGGGCGCTTGAAGACAGAAACAGGGGAATATATTACTAGGAACAAAGAAATGGCAGAGGAATTAAATGAATACTTCAAATCTGTGTTCACTGGGGAAGACACAAGCAATCTCCCTGAGGTAATAGTGGCTGAAGGACCTGAACTGAAGGGAATTTATATTTGCCAGGATTTGGTGTTGGAGAGACTGTTAGGTCTGAAGGTTGATAAGTCTCCAGGGCCTGATGGTCTGCATCCCAGGGTACTGAAGGAGGTGGCTCGGGAAATCGTGGATGCGTTGGTGATTATTTTCCAGAGTTCAATAGATTCAGGGTCAGTTCCTGAGGATTTTTAAGAAAGGTGGGTGAGAGAAAGCAGGAAATTATAGACCAGTTAGTCTGACCTCAGTGGTGGGAAAGATGCTGGAGTCTATTATACAGGATGAAATTACTGCACATCTGGATAGTAGTAACAGGATAGGACAGAGTCAGTATGGATTTATGAAGGGGAAATCATGCTTGACTAATCTTCTTGAATTTTTTGAGGATGTAACTCTGAAGTTGGACGAGGGAGATCCAGTAGATGTAGTGTACCTGGACTTTCAGAAAGCTTTTGATAAAGTCCCACACAGGAGGTTAGTGAGTAAAATTAGGGCGCATGGTATTGGGGGCAAAGTACTAGATTGGATTGAAAATTGGTTGGCTAATAGGAAACAAAGGGTAGTGATAAACGGCTCCATTTCGGAATGGCAGGCAGTGATCAGTGGGGTACCGCAGGGATCTGTGCTGGGACCGCAGCTTTTTACAATATATGTTAATGATATAGAAGCTGGTATCAGCAATAACATTAGCAAATTTGCTGATGATACAAAGCTGGGTGGCAGGGTGAAATGTGATGAGGATGTTAGGAGATTACAGGGTGACCTGGACAAGTTAAGTGAGTGGGCAGATGCATGGCAGATGCAGTTTAATGTGGATAAATGTATGGTTATCCACTTTGGTGGCAAGAACAGGAAGGCAGACTACTACCTCAATGGAATCAATTTATGTAAAGGGGCAGTACAGAGAGATCTGGGTGTTCTTGTACACCAGTCAATGAAGGCAAGCATGCAGGTACAGCAGGTAGTGAAGAAGGCTAATAGCATGCTGGCCTTCATAACAAGAGGAATTGAGTATAGAAGCAAAGAGGTGCTTCTGCAGCTGTACAGGGCCCTGGTGAGACCACACCTGGAGTACTGTGTGCAGTTCTGGTCTCCAAATTTGAGAAAAGACATTCTGGCTATTGAGGGAGTACAGCGTAGATTCACGAGGTCAATTCCTGGAATGGCAGGATTACCTTACACTGAAAGACTGAAGCGACTGGGCTGGTATACCCTTGAGTTTCGAAGACTGAGAGGGGATCTGATTGAGACGTATAAGATTATGAAAGGATTGGACACTCTGGCAGTAGGAAACATATTTCCACTGATGGGTGAGTGCCGAACCAGAGGACACAGCTTAAAAATATGGGGTAGACCATTTAGGACAGAGCTCAGGAGAAACTTCTTCACCCAGAGAGTGGTGGCTATGTGGAATGCTCTGCCCCAGAGGGCAGTGGAGGCCCACTCTCTGGATTCATTTAAGAAAGAGTTGGATAGAGCTCTCAAAGATAGTGGAATCAAGGGTTATGGAGATAAGGCAGGAACAGGATACTGATTAGGAATGATCAGCCATGATTATATTGAATGGCGGTGCAGGCTCGAAGGGCTGAATAGCCTACTCCTGCACCTATTGTCTATTGTCTATTGTCTTCTACCTTTGAGCCAGTTCTGTATCCAAGTGGCTAGTTCTCTCTGTATTCCATGATCTAACCTTGCTAACCAGTCTCCCATGGGGAACCTTGTCGAACGCCTTACTGAAGTCCATATAGATTACATCTACTGCTCTGCCCTCATCAATCCTCTTTGTAACTTCTTCAAAAAACTCAATCAAGTTTGTGAGACATGATTTCCCCCGCACAAAGCCTTGTTGACTATCCCTAATCAGTCCTTGCATCCAATTAGAACTCGCATTTCTTTTGTCATTGGTCAATTACTTAGTGTCTTTTTTATTGGACAGATAGAATCAGAACCAATCTGCCTCAGTGTTCTAGTCAATGTAACCCTGCTGAACATTGGTATGACAATGTAAATGGTCTTATAAGCAGGTTTAAATGACTTAATTCCTGATATTGAGGATGTTAAATATTGTAACCCTGCTACTTCAAATAGTACCAAAATAATCATAGTGGACCTTTAAATATGCTGAAGACTTTTTTTCATATGGTTGAAGGATTTTACAGCGTAAGAATGAAATGGTAACCAATACACCAACTCCTGTCCCCGAACATTAGTTTTACAATATTTGGAACATTTAATATTTTGCACCCATGCCCCCAACCTGATGGTTCTTAAAATATTTTAATAACATCAAATATTTAAAATGTATACAGTTGGAATATATTTATATTGCAGCAATAAATTATTTTAAAATAAATTAATTGTATTTCAATCTAAGATTGATCATAATATTAGCTTCACAATTTGTATCAGAGCAATAGCAAAAAAACCTAAAAAAAACTAGTTCTCAATAAATTTGATGCATTTGTTGCAGATTTTGTTCAGTATTCTTCTTTTTTTCTTTTTTGTTCAGCATTTTCTGTATCTGAATTTGAGAGACTAAGTCTCCCAATTCAAGTACAAATATCTTGCAAATACTGCTTAATTATCACTGACAGTCATTTAAATTGGGCTGGTCCCACTTGGGTTTTTGAAGGCAGTTACTTCACTATGTCATGAGAGTCTGTTCATAACTTTCAAAGAGAAATAGACCTGATAGCTATTTTAGAAACTGAGTAAAGAAAAATAATTGCCATTAAAAATATTACTGATATAATGGTAAAGAACGGCAATTTAAATAACAATTACCTTTGAAACACTGATTTGGATATTGTAAGGACTGGCAAATCTTAAGAATTACTAAACTATAGATCATCTACAGCTACAATTTGTTTGTATTTTTCTGTTTAATACATTGTTTAGCAGTTAAAGTCCAAGTCAGAATCTATTTGTCTTTTCTCCTTGCTGAGGCTTGGGTCTTGGACTCCCATTGTATTGGTTCATGTTTATTGGCAAAGTACTGCAGAGGTGGCAGACCAAGAAACTCTCCCATTCACAGTCAGCTATGTAGAAAGGATTTATAGGCTGATAATCAATCTGTTTCGCCATGTTATAAACACACCCTCCATAGCCAATATGTTTGGTGTGGGACTTGAAACTGGAGCATCTGGCTTTGAGATAGGCAGGCAGACACCACACCACAAGATTTCCGGGCTGGGTTTAGTATTCCTGTTTTTCAAAGATAAGGTAACAGTAAAAGCAAATGGTAAAACAAATTGCTTTGTTTGTTTTCTGGGTATGCTACAAATGTACCAGGGAAGGGAGGAAATACTAGGTTATGGAAGGTAAGGAAATCAGTGTTCAAATTGAAAACAGTCTCTGTGAGATTTTGGAAGCACAGACTCATCGGTGACAATAGATTTGTCTAAATATCAAAAATTAAAGAACAGTAAAAATGCCTACAAAAATGCCACAACAAAAGGATATTTTTTCCTTGTGATGATTGGTTTAAGCTCAATATCCTTTTTACAATGATATGACATCTTACACATTGTGAACAATGCCATTAGTTATTTGGAAGTTTTTGAAGGTTAATTCCATATTTTGGAGTAGACTTTAATTAAGCACAATAATGCTAGTTTTGTGATCGCAGTATATTATGATTATATTGGATTTTTTTTTCTTGTGCTTTAAACCTATGCTGCTACCTGTACATTGTAATATTGATCAGGAGTATTTTGGATTTTGGGTACATTCACTGTCCCTGAGGCTGTTTGCTCCTTATCTCTTGGTAAGGTTTCTCAACTTCTAATATACATTAACACTCCTTTATGTATGTCTGTATATAACAGGTTATCAAACGCATCTCTCAAGTGTAGTATCTGAGTCATTCAGCATGGAAACAGACCCTTCAGTCCAGCTCGCCTGCACTGACTAGACATCCTACTCTTACTTGGATCCATTTACCAGCATTTTGCCCATATTATTCTAAATCCTTCCAATTCATATGCCATCCCGATGCTTTTTAAATGTTTTAGTGGTACATCCCTCCACCAAGTCCTCTGGCAGTTCATTCCATACATGCACCACCCTCTGCATGAAAAGGTTACCACTCAAGTCTTTTTTTTAATTGTTCGTCACTCACCTTAAACCTATGCCCTCTAGTTTTGGGCTCCCACACTCCTAGGAAAGAGACCTTTGCTATTCATTTTATCTACGCTCCTCATGATTCTATAAATCTCTATAAGATCACCCCTCAGCCTCTGACACTCCAGGAAAAGAAGCCCCAGCCTATTCAGCTTCACCCTTTCACATTTTTCACAACATATGGACAATGTTTACTGCTCTACTTTCACCAATCTTCTTTGTCACCTCTTCAAAAAGCTCAGTCAAGTTAATGAGACATGATAGCCCTTGCATAAAGCCATGTTGAATATCCCAAATCAGTCCTTTCCAAATGCAGGTAAAGTCTGAATCTCACAGGCTTAGACAGTCTGAAATTCTGACTGGACGTTCTGCTCCAGTTTGTTCAAGTACAGCATAGAAGTTATGGCATTTTACTGTGTGGAATAGTTGTATCACCCTGCACTTTGTCTGATATAGTACAGCTTTGGCTATTCCACATACTGTGATAAAAATATTCAGTCAAACATCTTAGCTGGAATAAAATAAATGCATTTCTGTCCTTTCTGAATGTCCCTTCAGGTGTTTTGACAAGATGTGATTTTGGTTAATATATTTGTCTGATAATTTCCTGTCCCTTAAACAAACTTTCTGCCCTGGCTTTAAGGTTGCTACAGTTTTCACCCTGTGACTAAAATAGTACCATCTTTGCTGCTTTTTGCTGTAGCTTTTCTCCAGTTTTTTTACCTTCTTATGATATTGAGAGGTTACATTTGGCCTGAGGTTATGTTCTAAAACTGGTACATCTGTTTTTAATCTTCTTTCCATTAACAATTCTGCTGGCAAGTACCAATTATTCAATGGTGTTGTTCTTAACTGAGTAGAGCTAATTCCAAGTCTTGAATGCTCTTTCAATCTCTCTGCTCAACTGTTTGATACATGCTTCCAAAATAAAGCTGCAACTTCCTAAAATCCTCATTCATGAATTGAGGTCCTTTGTCCAATTCTACTTCTTTTGGGAAACCATGCATTACAAACAATCACGGAGTATGCTGTGGTTGAATGAAATCTTGCCACTTCAGTTTATCTTGAATAATAGTTAGCTATGACTAAATATCTTCTGTCGAAAACTGAGTAAATCCAATGCTAGCCCTTCCCATGCTTTCTGGAAATCTTGATGAAATCATTAACCCTATAAGCACTTGGCTGTGTATGACACTTATTTGACATGACAAGTTGTAATCGTGTATGTCTTTCAAAATGCCTGGTCATTACACTGATTGTTGAGCTCTTGCTCTGTACTTTGTGATACCTAGATGTCCCTCGGAGTTTCTGCAGGATTTCTCTTTGCATCGTTTTTGATACAACCATCTTTGCTCATAAACCAATAACTCTTGTTCTATTTTTGAGTGCTGTCTCTGCTTGTAGTAACTTTTTAGTATTTAGTCAGCTGGTCTACATTTTGATCACTCTTACAGACAGTCCTTTGTGCCCAACAGTTTGACAAACAGTTTGACAAAGAGTTTGATGTTTTTCCTGTCCCTTTCAGATTTTTGAGCTGCACAAATTTGTCAAAGTTTGCCTTCAGTTGCTGGTGAAGTGTTAATTATGATCGTAGAATAAGACTCTCTTTCTTCAACATGAATAAGACCTTTTTGCTCAAACCACTGCTCCTTCAAGAGTGTATCAACCATTGCTTGCACCTTGCCTAGAATGTAGACTATTCTATTATCATTCTCCATCAGCCTAAGCCTGAATCTTTGAAGTCATAGTGGTGTTTTTGAGATTTCTTTAATCCCAATAATGTCACTAAAGGCTTGAGGTTTGTCTTGGCGTGGAATTTCAGTCATGTGAGGTAGCCTGCAAACTCTTCGCATCTCCATATAACTGCTAATGCTTTCCTACAGTTGTGAAATTCTAACTGTTCAGACTTTGTCAAAGCTCTCAGTGTAAAATAGACTGTTTTTTGTACTCTGTTAACTTACACTATGTAAAAATTGTACCCAATCCTGGAGATGATACATCTGTGCCTACTATAGCGAGTACAGGTAGTTCTTCTATAGCACTGTGGTTGCGTTCCAATGAAACCTCGCTTAATAGATAATCATTTAATAGAAATTATGTGGTCTGTGGGAAAAGTGGCCAGGCTAACAAAAAATAACACTCAGGATCACTCAAAAATCGCTCAGAAGCCTAATACAAAGTATCCAGCTTGAATGAAGGTTTAAATCATATTTATTAACAAAACATAATTTAACATTTAACATTAAATTTAACACATTACATTGAAAAAACTATTGTTAATGCAGGGACAAAGGGTCATCATCATCATCACCACCTTCAGGTGCAGTCATAGTTGCAGAACTGGATAACTGTGGTTGATTGTCTTCTGACTGTTTCTTGGGGGTTGGTTTGAAAAAGACATCCAGTTTTTGTTGCTTTGCACTTTTTCTTCTGCCAGATGAAATTTTATTGAGAGAACTGCCAATCTGCTGCATTCTGCACTGTAATTGTTGTCCTCAAAGAGCTACAATTGCCTCTCAATTTCCCTCAGGATAGAAGACAAAAGAGAAGTGGAAAGCTCTCGTGGAGCTACATCCTGGACTTCACCTTCCTGATGAAGGGCTCCTGCCTGAAACGTCAATTTCCCTGCTCCTCGGATGCTGCCTGACCTGCTGTGCTTTTCCAGCACCAATCTAATCTTCATCTTTTTCATCTCTAGCTTCCACTTCCCCCTCATTGATAAACTGTTGTAGATCAGCTGTGGAGAGGTCTTTACAGTGGGTCTCAAGCACCTCTTCAATATTCTCACTTTCCACTCCTTCAAAGCCAACCTGTTTTGCTAGGGTAACACAATGCCCTTTGATTTTTGGGAGCTCCTCTGAAGGTCCACATGATTTAAAATCTTGAAAAAAATCCAGAAGAAGCTGCCACCAAACTGCATGCAGGCAGTCCTTATTGACATTGCCCCATACCACCACAATAATGTTAATAATATTCTTGAAATTAAAGCTCTTCCAAAATCAAAGAACACTATCCTTATTATCCTCGTCTATAGCTGCAATCACCCTCTTGAATGTGCATCTTAAATAATACGCTTTAAAAGGTGATATTGCACCCTGGTCCATGAGTTGAATGAGAGAGCTTGTGTTTGGAAGTAGAAATAACACCTTAATGTTTTCAGAAAGCTCACCAATGGTGGCCAGGATGGCTTGATGCATTATCCTGGATGAAGAGAGCCTTGAAATCCAAATTTGTTTTTGCCTGCAATACTGCTTAAAACATTCCAAAACATCAATAATAAGGTCAGAAAACAATTGCCTTGTCTTCCAACCTTTTTTGCTTGATCTGAGGTAGACACCTAGAGTAGACTTCAAGGCTTGCGGATTGGCAGTGTGGTACACCATAACTGGCTTAAGCTTTAAGTCTTCACTGCTATTGGCACCCAAGCAGCACAGTCATATAATCCTTTGCCACCTTAAATTCAGGAGCACATTGCTTCATTCTCAGAAATGTAGGTCCTTGCTGGCATTCACTTCCAGTATAAACGTGTCACATCCAAATTGAAGATTTGATCTAGGGTGTAGCCTTATTCGTCAATGTCTTTTTACTATGAGAGGAAATGCCTGGACATGCTCCTCGTCTGCACAGGCAGATTCACCAATTAAAGTTACATGATTGAATGCATAACTGTTCTTAAAACCAGCAAACCACCCACTGCTAGCACTATTGGCAGGCATTCTGCAGGATTTTGAGCATTTTTCTTTAGATCTTCGTAAATGGATAAGGCTTTCTCTTTTATGGTGAGAAAGGTTGTCTCAGATCGCTTTTTTGTTTGTTCTTCTATCCAGACACTTAGAAAGCCTCTCCATTTCTTCAAGTTTCTTTGACAGTGACCTCACATTTGCTGGCACACAGACTTGTTCCAGCGATACAGCTTGCTTTAACCTTATTAACGTTGCCTCTAATGGTGCATAAGGTAGACTTCCTCATTCCTGTTAAGCAAGCTATATCACCTGTTCTCTCCTTATGCTCAAAACGCTTTACAACATCTAGCTTCTCTTCCAATGTTATAGCCTTTCTTTTGCATTCACCAACTGCAATTTTATCACCAGGACACTTCTTGCTAAGACTCTTGTCACTATGTCTTTCCATTTTTGCAAAAAAAGGATAATCTTGAAGTAGATTGTGTGATGTGCAGGTACAAGAACAAATTAGAAAGGCAGTCCTGTAGGAATTATACAGGGTTTATCCAGGAATTATACAAGAATATTATTGTCTCAGAGGGAGAGCAATGAGCATTCATTGGTTTAATTTTTGAGATGAAGTTGCTCAATGTATAGTAGTGTACCTCTCACATGCTCTGACAGCAGCTGACACCGGCGCATACGCAGAACAAAGTGTGTGAAACGATCGCTGCTGGAATCCTGCTATTGCGAACAGAGGTAAGCGTTCTCAAAAATATCATTCCCTAATCCTTCAGTGACTTTATAGCCAAATTGCACTGCCAAAACATGATTTTTATATCAGAACTTCCTGTGATCCTAGAATGTAATGTACTAAAACACCAGTACAGAATCGCTTGCCTTTAATCCTTTCAAAACTGAAGTTTGTTCCAGTATCATTGCTGGGCTTGTTTGAAAAGTTTTTTTTTAGATTACTTACAATGAGGAAAAGGCCCTTCAGCCCAACAAGTCCACACCGACCCGAAACCCACCCATACATTTACCCCTTCACCTAATGCTACGGGCAAGTTAGCATGGCCAATTCACCTGACTTGCACATCTTTGGACTGTGGGAGGAAACCAGAGCACCCGGAGGAAGCACATGCAGACACGGGGAGAACGTGGAAACTCCACACAGTCAGTCACCTGAGGCGGGAATTGAACCCAGGTCTCTGGAGATGTGAGGCAGCAGTGCTAACCACTGTGCCGCCCACAAACTTAAATTCAAAGTCACCATCTGCTATGGTAGGATTTGAACCCAGGTCCCTGTATATTATCTGGGAATTTCTTATTTATTAAAGCTGGGCAAATTGGGAATAAGCTTTCTCATTTTATTCACCATGCCTAAAAAATGCAACACTTTAGTGCCAGAAATTCACTGATAGTGCTTTTCTTCCTTTGAACCACTGTAATGTCATTTTCTGCATTAATAAGACCATAAGACCATAAGACATAGGAGCGGAAGTAAGGCCATTCGGCCCAACGAGTCCACTCCGCCATTCAATCATGGCTGATGGGCATTTCAACTCCACTTACCCGCATTCTCCCCGTAGCCCTTAATTCCTTGTGACATCAAGGAATGTGTTCAAAGAATGTAATAATTATTCTAGATAATTGACATTTCTCATTTAACATAAGGCTTGTATTCTGTGGTGCCTTTAACATCGCCCTGACCCTTTGGTTATATGCTGTCTTCATTTTGCCAAGCGCTAGGATGTCATCCATATGATAAATAATACTTAGTTTCCCTTCCAGGATTCTAGTCATTGCCCTTTGGAAATCTTTGGTGGAGAAGGAAACCAAAATGGTAGAAAGGTAAAGCAATACTATCCCAATGGTGTAATAAGTCTACCAGAACCCACTGTTGACATACAGTTTTTTTTTAAAAACTTCCTTGTTGCCAATTTTGGCAAGTTATCATTGATAGATGAAATGGGATTGATTTCCCCCCTACCTCAATTCCACCTTTCCCCACTGTCTCTGTATCCCTTAATTTCCTTACTATCCAAGTATTTATCAATCTCTCACTTGAACACATGTAGCCTTATGGGGTAGGAAATTCACAATATTCACAACTTCTGAAAAATTCCCCTGAACTCAGTCCTAAATGTTTGACCCTTCTTCTTTGATTGTGGCATCTAATTGTAAACTCCCCAGCCAGAGGACACATTATACTAGTATCTTCCATACCAAGCTGCCTAACAATGCTTTGGGCTACAATGTGATCATCTTTCATTCAATTGCTTCTCAATTTCACTTGTTCATTCTCATTCTCATTGTAATTCTCATGACACCTTTCAGCAAATCTTAAAGCAGCAATTGCAGATGCCTTGTGACTCTCTGACTATATTTTTCTGCAGTTATATTTGATCCCTTCCTATCGGATCCATGGCTGCCAGGGGCCCAAAAAAAAGTTTCAAATAAAGAGGGATATATTGAAAACATCAATATGATAATTGGTCAATCACAATCACAGTTGCTGCAAGCAGCAGTTGACATGCTTCATCTGTGAAGAGTGGCTGCTCACTGATTGATTGGAGACTGGGTTTTAACTTTATTTACCAGGGTATTGGTTGACATCAGGTGAGACAGACGGAAGGCAAGCAAGTCCATATGCGAAGCAGCGGTTAGTGTTTGGATGCAGCCATTGGAGGGAGACTCAGAAAGGAAGGAGAGGCGTAGGCTAAGGAAATAAAATTCCGCAGTTACACCAGCGCCACTGCCCAGCTTTTCCTCTGCTACATTAAAAGACTGACTCAACACAGACATTTTCTACAAACCCACCGACTCCCACAGCTAACTGGATTACACCTCCTCCCACCCTGCTTCCTGCAAAAATGCTATCCCTTATTCCTAATTCCTCCGCCTATGCCACTTCTGCTCCCAGGAGGACCAGTTCCACCACAGAACACACCAGTTGGCCTCCTCCTTTAAAGACTGCAATTTCCCATCCCACATGATTAATGATGCCTCCAGTGCATCTCATCCACTTTCCACACCTCTGCCCCCAAACCCCACTCCTCCAACCGCAACAAGGATGAAACCCCCCGGTCCTCACCTTCCATCCCACCAACCTCCGTATACATCGCATCATCCTACACCATTTCCACCACCTACAAATGGACCCTATCACCAGAGAAAAAATTCCCTCCCCACCCCTATCCACTTTCCATAAAGACCGTACCATCCGTTACTACCTCGTCAGGTCCATGGCCCCCAACAACCCACCCTGTCCTCCCAGTACCTTCCCCTGCCACCACAGGAATTGCAAAACCTGCACCCACACGTCCCCTCTCACCTCTGTCCAAGGCCCCAAAGGAGCCTTCCACATCCATCAAAGTTTCACCTGCATTTGCGCACGTGTCATTTACTGCATCCCCATGTGGTCTCCTCTACATTGGGGAGACAGGATGCCTACTCATAGAGCGTTTCAGAGAACATCTCCAAGACACCCGCACCAACCAACCCCACCACCCCGTGGCCGAACACTTTAACTCCCCCTCCCACTCTGCTGAGAACATGTAGGTCCTGGGCCTCCTCCATCGCCACTCCATTACCACCCATGCTAGGAGAAAGAATGCCTCATTTTCCGCTTCAGGACCCTCCACACCATGACATCAATGTGGATTTCACCAGTTTCCTCATTTCCCCACCACCCCACCTTATCCCAGTTCCAACCTTCCAGCTCAGCACCGTCCTCATGACCTGTCCCATCTGTCCATCTTCCTTCCTATCTATCTTGCCACCCTCCCCTCTGACCTATCACCTTTATCCCCACCTCCATTCACCTATTGCACTCTCAGCTACCTTGCTCCCAGCCCCACCCCCCTCCCATTAATCTCTCCACGCCCGACGCTCCCAGCCTCATTCCTGAATGAAGGGCTTTTGGCCCGAAATATTGCTTTTCCTGGTCCTCAGATGCTGTCTGACCTGCTGTGCTTTTCCAGCACCAGGTTAATGACTCTAATCTCCAGCATCTGCAGTACTCACTTTCACCTCAGGAAATAAAATGCTGATCGAACAACATGTCGGATAGCAATGAGGATTACTGTCAGAGAGGGGATCTGACTTAAAGGTATATCTCTCGTTGCTAAGTGATGAGTATGAGCATCAAATCAATTGATAACATTGCGTGTATGTTTTCTTCATGTTTCAGATTTCAGTCTCCATGCGCCCTCTCCTATTATTTGATTTTCCTTTCTCCCACTTGCATTATTTCTTGCTAATTTCATGGAATTTCTTGGAATAATCATGCTGCTCAATTTCCAGTGGCTGCAATATTTGTGACCTAGTCTTGTTTCTGGAATACAATAGCTAGAAACTGAATTTCTTGGAAAACTGGTTACATCAACGTATTTGTAGCATTGGGGGAAGCAGAAAAGAATTGAGTAATTGAGTATCACTGTCCTAGATCATGATATTCTGTTTTGATTTGTTTAATATTGTGAAATTATTAAGATTTTACAGTTTAAAGATGGCTGCATTTGATGTCAAACCTGTATGAGCACAATTCTCACTCCATGTTTTTCTTCATTGTGGACTACATATATTCTCTTGCACTCTGTTTCTGATTTTCCGTTTGCCTACTGGTGAAATCAGAGAATAAATTAATATGTTTACAGCTTTGTTAAAGGGCTTCACGTGGCATCTCATAAATCTGATATTTACATAGATGTTGCTCACAATTCCCTATTTAGTGCAGAATGGTAAAATAGCTTATTTTGCTTTATCACCATTTATGAAATCTAGGATGTGTGAGAATTGTTGGAATCCAGCATCATTAATGGTTTGTTATATTAGTTTTGCCAACTTTCAGGCTTCCATTAAATGCAAATATTTTGCCTCAGTATCAACCTATTTACCCTGGCGAATTGAGAAGTTATGACAATAGACTGTGTTTCGGAATCTCAGGTTACCAAAGGTATTTCACAATCAATATGGTACTTGAGAAGTTTTGTCACTGTTGTAATGTAGGTCATATGACAACCAATTTGCAGACAACAAAGTCCCAAGTTCAGCAATGAAATAAATGACCATATAATCTGTTTTGTGGCAGTGCAACACCAGAGATCATGTCTGCTCTTTCTTTGTTCTTTTTACCTTTGAGGATTAACTTAACATCATGGCTGAAAAATGGAATCTCTGACCATTCAACAAATACTGTTTTGAAATGTGAGCCAAGATTGTATGATTATCTCCAGAGCATGATTTGTACGTAAGATTTGATCTTAAACATATTAAAGTGTTATTGGAGCTGTACTCATCCATGAAATGCCTGACTTGTGGACAATGTTTGGGGAGTTATGTGAGTTACTGCAAAGTCCACATACACTGACCTTTTCTTGTGATGGTAATACGATTCTATGTTGGGTGACAATGATTAGATTCTCCATATTCTTGACATTTTTATTGTGTGAGTGTTACTTGCCATTTATCAGCCCAAGCCTGAGACTTGCTACAAATGGATACGATTTCTTCAGCATCTGAGGAGTCATAATTGGTGCTGAACATTGTGTAATCATCAGCAAACATCTCCACATCTGATCTCAAGTTGGAGGAAAGATCATTGATGTATCCGCTAAAAAATGCTTGGCCCAGGCCGCCCATTTCTACCACTTTGTTCATGCTTGAGAGCTGATAAATAGGTCGTTAATTAGCTAGGTTGGATTTGTCCCACTTTTTTATGACCAGGACATACCTGGATAATTTTCCATAGGTTCTATAAGATGCTAGTTTTGTAACCCTGCTGGGTACAGTTTGGCTAGCACCCACTTAGTTGTGGAATGCAAGTCATCAGTACTGTTGAGTATTGGCAGCACCCATAATCTTTGCAGGATCCAGTGTCTTTGGTTATTTCTCGATATCACTTGAAATGAATTGAATTGACTGAAGACTGGTATCTGTGATGCTGGAAACTTTCAATATCAGCCCAAATGAATCATTTATTTGGCATATCCAACACCCTTTTGTGTTGCTGTGCTAAATTATCCCATCATTGTGAGTGGGGATATTTGTGGAGCTGCCTCCTCATGTTAGCTGTTTTTAATTGTCTGCCACCATTCATGGCTGAATCATATAATCCCTACTATGTGGAAGCAGGCTGTTCAGCCCATCGAATCAACACTGACCCTCTAAAGAGCATCCCACCCAGACCCACCCCATTACCCTATCCCTGCACTTCCCATGGCTAATCCACCTAGCCAGCACATCCCTGCACAATATGGGTAATTTAGCATGAACAATCCACCTAACCTACACATCTTTGGTCTGTAAGTGGAAACTGGATCAGTGAAAGGAAACTCACACAGTCACGGGGAGAACGTGCAAAATCCATACAGGAAAATGTGCAAAATGTGCAATCTATGCAAATGTGCATAGATAGTTGCCTGAGGATGGAATCAAACCCAGGTCCCTGGCGCTGTGGGGCAGCAGTGCTAACCACTGAGAGACCATGCCACCCATGGATATGGCAGAACTTCAGAGCTTAGGTATGTTCAAAACTTACTTGTCTTTTTAGATCTAGATTGACAGAAAGCATGGGCAAGGTTCTTAAATTTAACAAGAATTACAATGTGTTCCAAGTAAATAGATTCAGATGAATGGCAATGAACTGTTGAAATACAAGTGTTTTCATATCTTTGCAGGAAGAACAAAACAACTGATTCACAACTTATAAAGTCTTTGACTTATCCATTGGTTGAGAAACACTTCTATACACAAATGGTGGTAAGGGTTTGGAACTCTCTTCCACAAACTGACTTGATGCTAGATCAGTTGTTAGTTTTAAATCTGAGGTAGTTGTTAAGCAAAGATAATAAGGGATATGGGCGAAGAATATATGGAGTTAAGCCACAGATCTGCAATAATCTCATTAAAACGTAAAAAGGCTCATGGGGCTGAATGGCCTACTCCTGTTCCTGTTTCTAAAAGCAACAGCTTATAGCAACTACTGCGGGACAATAGACTAATTTTCCTTAAACTTGAAATGTTCTTTCACTGCAGAGACAAAGTGTTGTGATTGGAACTAGATGGATGTTACTGACAGATTTTTGTTAACCTAGTCCAATCAGGGAGCCCTGGCTGACCAATATAAACAGGGGATTCAGAGTCTCCTCACTTCAGCGACTAACTCCAAGCTGGCTGGCTACAGCCAGTATACTGTGCACATGTAAATATTGGATGACTTGGTGATGTGATACCGGACTCTGTGCAGTTATTTCATAAAGCCAACACCTTCCTTTCCAGAGGTCTGAAGTCTTCTGCAGATCTCATTCACACTGACAAACTATTCAACTACCTGGGAGCAAATCACACATATTAGCCTGAAGAACACCTTTGTCATCACACCACAGACCAATCAGTTACTAGTTGCCAACTGAGTTTCTTTTAGTATATACAGCTGGTACCAGTTTATTTGTTGGTTGAACAAACAAAAGTGTAAACAGCATGTAAAATAAGTGCTTGAAGCTCACTTTTTAAAGGCGCAGGTCCTTTCCACAAATCTTGGTTTTTGAAACTGTCCTTTTTCCATTTCTGTCTACAATCAAAATACAGGAAAAATAAGAAAGATATGGTCTTTATACAGTGTGAATCTCCTTTCTTGATGACATTAGGAGTGTGGGAGATGTTCCAGGGCATTTTGTATCTGCTTTGCTTTTTGATGATCACTGCGCCATCAACGATTCAATGTATGACTTTTCTTTCATTTTAGATACATTGATTCTGAATCCCAGATGTGCACAACTCTATCATGAATTACAAATGGTTACATAGCAGTTTGTGCAACTCTTTTTTTACATCCTATCATGTCAAACTGTATGGTGAAATGATGTTAAAGTTTGTATTGCAACATTTGCTTTTTTCCTGCCTGTATTCATCAAGTATGAGCACCTTTGGGAGTTGCATGTTATGCAATGAAGCCGATGAATTTGTCCATCAAGCTTGAAGAAGAGCTCCCAATAGAGCCTGAGATTGGGCATTGTGACATGTAATCTGATGGATTTTCAGTTCCTGTATCACACTGTACAATAATGTTGTGCATTTGCAAATGCAAAAGCCATCTCTGGTTCTGGAGCAAAGGATTTGATGTAGGCTTTTCATAAAAATGTCCAAAGAGATTGTGGTCTTTACAGACGAGTGTTGATGTGTTACATGGTTGTACTTTATCTTGTTGCAAGACTTTGTCATTCAGTTTAGCTAGACAGTTGCCTCTGAGTCAGCTTGACTCAGTGGGTAGCATTTTGTTTCTCAATAAGAGGGTTTTTTTTTAATTCAAGTACAGTTCCAACTCTTGAAATCAAAGTTTTGCTGCTATCTACAATATAGTACTGACCATGTACTGCATTGTACAAGCACCATCTTTTGAACAAAATGTTTAACCTGAGCGCCTCCCACCTGTTCAGGCATCTATCAAAGAACCAGTGATACTGGTGGGGTAACATAGTGGCTCAGTGGTTAGCACTGCCAGGAACCCGAGTTCGATTCCACCCTTAGTTGACTATCTGTGTGGAGTTTATATTCTCTCTGTGTGGATTTCCTGTTGGTGCTCTGGTTTCCTCATACAGTCCAAAGATGTGAAGCTATTTGGATTAGCCATGGGAAATGCAGGATTTCAAGGATAGGGTAGGGAGGCTGGGATGTTCATCGGAGGTTTGAGGTGGACTCAATGGGCTGAATGGCCTGCTTCCATACTGTAGCAATCCTCTGATTCTATTCTATGAAACTGTTCAGAGAGAAGAAAGGTGCTGTTCAAGTCTGGGTCAATATTCCTTCCTCAAATAAAGCTGAAAAATGGATCAGTTTGGTAAACTCCACATTCATTTGCTTACTGGCTGTTAGATTATGTCTATAAACTAGCTGCAATATTTATCTGTCTAACAGTTGTCACTGTAAAGTTGCATCCTTAAATGAATGGTCCTGGCAGGGAGCAGCATTTCCAGAGAATGCTGGCTAGGAGATCAAGGACCTGTGTGTCTGCAATTCTTCAGCAGCGTCTCCTGACAACATTACAAATAAACAACAGCATCTCTGGAATCTAAATAATTATCTATACTCATTTATAATTTCCCACTGGTCTTTGGCATTGTTCACAGTTAATTTGTGAGTTACTGCAGTGAAGATAAGGATAAATGTTGTTATAATCACAGAGGGGATCCATAAACCACAAAAATCAAATTTACTGAATGATCCCCAGATGAAGAATTTGTCAGGTTTTTTTAAACTTAGTTTCTGTTTATGTTGAAGTAAATGGCTATCAAACTTAAATAACTGATGAATTCCGGTTGGTACAAACATAAATTGTATGTGGAATAGTAGATGCAGCAAACACTATCTCATTGATTTTTTTTTTAGGTAGTTTACTCTGCATGTATGATCCTAGTTGCAGTCAGAGAGTTCTTCCCAGCAGAGGTCCTGTCCTTCTCCTTAAAAGATGTAGCTGATTCCCTGCAGAACCCTATGTAAATAGGGTTTCACCACTGCAATTTCATACACAATGGCATACTGACTTTTGGAACTTTCTCAATCTTAGCCACAATGAATTATGGTAGCTTAACTATACTAGAACCACCATTACATTATGCTATGGATCCTAGGCATTCAGTCATTGGGAAGTGAAAACGATCATGTCAACAGTCTGAAATTTGCTTTCTAGCTGTTCAGAATTTAGCTTTTTGAGTTAACTTGTTGACTGGTCTCCAGCTCTTTGTCCCTATCACAACTTCTGTACTTTAATTTTCTTTTTACTGGTGTTGCTTCCTGGTCCAAGGTCATATTTACCAGTATTTCTCATTATCCACCCATCATCATTAGTCCCTTTTTCCAGTGTTAAAACACCTTTTCAAATTTCTTTCTTTTAAACAATTAATTTTTTAAAGAAATTAAACTAATTACAATATTTTCTTACAATTACTGCCTTCAGGTCAAAGATTGCCATTGGGAGAACCATATGCGGATATCCATAATGATGTTCTCACCTCAGCTCTTCTATAAAGGGGATGCTTCTAGCTATTCTCTAGTTGTTTTAGGTTTAGAGATACTTTGGAGGGAAATACTAACCCCTGCCAAAACAAAGTGAATGTTGATTAGATTAATGTCTTAAAAATCTGAATCCTGATCCCATACCTGCCTCCAACCTACTCATTTGTACTTCTTATTTAGATATGATATGGATGAACAATAACCTACTCCCAAAGCCTCTAATGGCAATTAAATTTACTAGTCAGTAAGTGGAGATTTTTATTTATTCATCGTTTCAAATTTAACTCCGACTGACTTCCCAATGCTGACTAAGGGCTTCCCAAGCCTTAAGATACAAAGCACCTAACAAAGACCTACATTGTTCAATCCAGCAGGCAACTTCCTTTAAAGATTTACTGAGTCCGGTGTATCTGATTTGCTAACAGCTCCGTCACTCTCATTCCCACATTCAGATAAATTCCCTTCCAATACTTCTTATATCATGTCCCCTGCCAACCCTACTATCCCTAACATCTCTATTAATGTCCTTTGGCTGAGCCTCATATCTGTTTAATAAGGCCTCTGGTCAAACATCACAGCCTTTGACCACTCCCACCACTGGCCACCTAACCACCCAGCCATCAATCCATAGATGATTACAGTAATGATTCATACAGATTAGTGGAATAATGTGACTGTGGAGTTTTAAACTTAGCGTTTACAAAAGACAAAATTGTTGAGTCTTTGTCGAATTTATTATAATCAAAAGAAGACCTGATTGAGAGAAAACCATTCAGATAGTGAGTGAAGAAGAATTTCAGAAGCATTAAAGATCAACCATAAGAACAGAAGATCACTCTTTGCACAGGAGATCAGCATGGTCTATTCAGTGCTTAAGGTTTAAGCCACAGGTACTGCATATGAGAAAGCAGTACAGTCATTATGACAGCACGAGGCACTGTGGAGCAAATAAGTGTCACTGACACTTTTCTTCGCCGGAAGAATATGCTATAACTGACAGAGATCATGCCAAACATGAAGCAAACCTCAATAGCTGAACTGAGAAAGCAAATATGTTGGTTTCACTAATAATGCAATTGCTGTAAGTGAATGAGAGTCCAAACCAATCAAAATGTTGAGATAAAAAGTTGACATACTTCAAAGCAAATGTCAGGCCAATGTGAGAATAAAAATCTGCTGATGCAGATGGAAGGTGTGACGCTGGCACCTCACTGGAGCCACCACTGAGAAAAGATCATCCGTATCTAAGGGGGAGGTGATGGCCTAGTGATATTATTGCTAGACTGTTAATCCAGAGACCCTGGTTCTTGGGAACTTGGTTCAAATCTTGCTATGGCAGATGGTGGAATTTGAATTCAATGCTAATCTGGAGTTAGGAGTCTAAAGATAATCATGAAATGGCTACTGACTGTCAGGGAAAAGAAATGTCTGGTTCACTAATATGCTTTTAGTGAAGAAAACTCCCATCCTTATTTGGTCTGGCTTACATGTGACTGTCGACCCACAGCAATGTAGGGTGACTCTTAACTGCACTCTGGGGAATAAGAGCCAGGCGATAAATGCTGGCTTTGATCTATGCCCACATCTCATGATTTTTTTTTAAAATATGCTATGATTCAAGATACTGCAAGGAAGAAATTGTCTGTTTCAGCCATGAAGACATCTTTTGTGAAGGAGATTCAAGAAATTGAAGGTCGTCCAATTTAAAGAGAACATAAACCTCAGTTTATCTATTTCTCTTAACAATAGAAATTTAAACTTTAATGACCTTTGCTAATGTACTTTCATATGTTGTTGATGTTTCAGTATGTGCTATTGATGGTGTCTCACTAATTAGTAATATTTTTGGTTTTGCTGATGATCTTTTCTGCATTTCCAGCACAGGTATATATCAAATATGTTCCTTCATAATTATTTACTGGTTTCAGTCTTGAAGATTCATACCTTGGAGTTTTAGCTTTATAAGCAACTCTTGCTGGGTTCTCTGCTGCCCTAGCACTTGCAGCTTTATAACACTCTGCAACTCAAACAAACAGAGGGCTGTTTCAGGCAGAATTTCCTTAACTCTAAAACTCTAAATGGCATTCAGTCCTGAAATCTCCCCCTCACTGCAAAGATCAACATTGTATCGCACCACTGAAAAATATGCTGCAGTTGATTTTCAAGTTGCATAACCTCACTGATGTTTCAGTTGTGTTGCAGTCCAGCTTCCATTTCAGTTTATAATCACAAAAACAAAACCTGCATGGTTTCTTACAACAACTACATTGCAATCAGGCATAAGATTCTCCGGAACTGTACAGATTATATTTTCTGCCTACAAAAGCAGGTGTGGAATTCATTGTCACCATCCACAGATTGTTTCTATGACATCATTGTAGAGCTCAATGTAACGCAAACATGACATTTCTCTAAAGCACTGTGTTATACAACATTGCTCCCAAATTTTTACCTCATAGTTAGCTACTATACCAACATGTATGTAACTATATTTCATTTACCACTACCCCATCTCTCCCAAGTCTTTGACCTTCCATACCAAGATGGTATTAGCATTTCACATTTCTTCAAGAAAATATTCTTTTCCGATTTAGATGATGAATATTTTTTGATTGTTTGAGAACCATCAGTAATTCTGCTGGTGATAGCCATACTGGAGTGTGGTAGGCTGGTAACTTAACAAGGCTGTATAAAAGTCAGCATTCTTCAGAAAGTATTTAGTTGTCTGTCCAAGCTCAGCTTCCCATTTCGTCTGTTGGTATCTTGGTGAACTTGTTACATGTTTAAACCTGGACTTGGCTACAAACTAGCTGAATGCCTTGTTAGCAAATTGTACTCTATTATCTGACACAACTGTATCTGCAGCCTCATGTGAAATGAATATTTTATGTAAGATCCTGATAACTATGTGTGTAATGGTGGGCATATATATTTTGCCTCTCTCTACCAAGAAAAAAAACATTGATAGCAAGAAGGTAAGACTTACCATGAAAAATACATAGCATGGTTCCAATGCCATAGTAAAGCAACTGCAGCTATGTTAATTGGAAAGGATTGTTGATAGTGGGCCAGGACACCTGTATATGTCAGTATACCCTTTATCAAAGTTTGTGTGAAGATTTGTAGCTCGGGTGCTCGTTGTTGTTGTTCTGTTCGCCGAGCTGGGAATTTGTGTTGCAGACGTTTCGTCCCCTGTCTAGGTGACATCCTCAGTGCTTCGGAGCCTCCTGTGAAGCGCTTCTGTGATGTTTCCTCCGGCATTTATAGTGATTTGTATCCATTTTTGGCGAATACACAAAAGAAGTTGCATCAACACACTGCAGTACACCAGAACTGCAAAAAGAGGAAGAAGAACACCTATACAATGTATTCGCCAAAAACGGATACCCCTGCAATTTCATCAACAGATGCCTAAGGGAAAGACAATGGAATGAGGACATGCCACAACCCAAAGGACTAGCCACACTACCATACATCAAAAACATTTCTGAACTGACAGCCAGATTACTGCGACCACTATGACTCATAACAGCACACAAACCAACAGCCACTCTCAGACAACAACTCACCAGGACGAATGACCCGATACCCAGCATGAGCAAAACCAATGTAGTGTACAAAATCCCATGCAAGGACTGCACAAAACACTACATAGGACAAACAGGAAGACAGCTAACGATTCGCATCCATGAACACCAACTAGCCACGAAACAACACGACCAGCTATCCTTAGTAGCCTCACACTCAGATGACAAGCAACATGAGTTCGACTGGGACAATACTACTATTATAGGACAAGCCAAACAGAGAACAGCCAGGGAATTCCTAGAGGCATGGCACTCATCTACAGATTCAATCAATAAGCACATCGACCTGGATCCAATATACCGGCCACTGCAGCGGACAGCTGGAACTGACAACCCGAAGCGGCAGATACAAATCACTATAAATGCCAGAGGAAACATCACAGAAGCGCTTCACAGGAGGCTCCCAAGCACTGAGGATGTCACCTAGACAGGGGACGAAACGTCTGCAACACAAATTCCCAGCTCGGCGAACAGAACCACAACATACCCTTTATCCTTTGGAAAGTATCCTCCTGTTGTGAGACCCCTGTACCATGCTTGCATCTTCTAGAGAAGTTGCTTTAAGGATCTAGTTATCATTGAAAAGTAAGGCCAAAATTTTGCCAATTGGTTTACCATGCCTAAAAATCTCTTGCGCCTTCATTTTTGTGAATCTGGCTTTATCCAATTCTTCTTTATCAACATAGCATCCCTGAAAGCAAATAGATTCTTTAGAAATTTCATACTTTACATTGAGGATAAGCCTGTTGGCCTGTAGATATTCTAAAATCACATGGACCTTGCCCATCTCTGTGTGTATCAATATGTCATCCATGTGATATGACCCCTTCCAAACTTTGTAGTAAATTGGATATAACACTGTGGAGGCGTTCTAAGATGAGACAGGGAAAGAAAGAAAATCCATCCACACATTAAAAAAGACTTACCTACCACATTATAAGACAAGCATAATACGACGACCTCCAGGAGTTGTAAAGAATATTTCTGCTCCCTGTGATGGCTAGTGCAGAACTCACTGGTGATTGTGTGTGTGTGTGTGTGTTTTCAACAGATTGAATTGAGTTCAATGTGACGTGAACATTATCTTTTCTTCAGAAACATGAATTTTTTCAACATCTAGTTGTTTCCTTCTTCCCTGTAACCCCTTCCCAATAGCAAAAAATTGAGCCCAAGATGAGTGTCATGGACACATGTTCATTGTGTAATGTTGGCTTTTACATAATTTTGACATACCCTATTTTTCTACTCTTTCTTTCCACCTTCCAGCTAGACTCACCCAATCCTTTACTTTTCTCTTTCTCTTATCCAAAGTTCCTCTAATTTCCCTTGTTTGTGGCTTGTTTGTAACACTCCAAATTGCTGCAAGGCCATGCATCTGTACAGCTTAGAGGAAATGTGACTCTTCTCCATTAACTCCTTTCTAAACAAGGGTTCAGTTACCACACCACTTTCTAACACATTTGATTCTCTCTCTGTACAGTGATACAGGAAATCAGCTCATTATATGTTGAAAATGTTTCTTATAAGATCCCTCACACAAAAGGTAGGCTTTCTCATTGAAATTTATGATTGTGCTTTGATGAATTCCCAAGGCTCTTAAATGAAAAGGCTCATGCAAATACAAGAGTTGTAGATCACATCAACGTCACTCTGCATGGGTACTTCCAGAATGCACCTGTGTCAGAGTCAAAAGAGTCCAAAATGAGACTTCTCCTTGCTCTCAAAGATATTATAGCAGTTTGCAACTAGAGCAGTATATCTTGCACTCACTGTGAGCGGCCAGTCATGCTGCGAAACATGTATTTTTACAAGTCTCTTTTCTTTTTTTCCACCAACTGATTATAAAACTCCACTTGCTGCAGTGTAATTTTATTTATTTATTCCAAATTCTGTAGCTCTCTGGTCTATGTCTCTCATCATGAAAGCGAACAAGTAACTACCACAACTAGACTCTCAACCCCAGAATCCTCATGGATAATGCCACAAGAATTAGATAGCATCTTTAAGAAGTTTAATCATCACCTCAACTTTAATGAAAAGCTTTCTATTTGGGTCAATGAATTACATAGTGTTCAAAAAGAAAATGTGGTTGTTGGAGAAGTTTCTCTTGAGTTCAGCAGAATGTAGCTTGCATTATTAAAAGTTAATGCAGCATAAAATATACATTAAACTGTAAATCTCTATTTCAGATATTGAAGAGATTTATAGTAAGTACACAAGCAAAACTGGTGAATTATTAATAAAATAATTTGTTAGCAGCTACAATCCAAAAACAATCAACACTGTTAGCAATTACATACCACATGTCTATCAGGAACTAGTTGGAGATTTAAGAAAATCAAATTCTTGATTCCATAATTTCTCTGTGGGCAAACAAAATCCCTTGATGATGATCTACAGCTTTAGAAAATAAATTGATTTCTAAAGAGAAAATTAGATGGTACTTATTATACTGTCTAACTAGCAATCCAGTGTCATTTATCTGTCGCATGATGAATGTCTACCCTTTGTCTACATTCCTCATTTAACAATGAGTGCTGTGGATTTGTGGCACAGAAGGGATGTTTAGTTTTAATGAATGTGTTCTAGCCGTCTCTCAAACCTCCACTCACAGTAAAAGAACAATGGATGAGCTTTGTGTAGCTGATTTTTAAAAGGAAAACCAACAGGCAATTTTTGAATGCATCTCAGATTAAGAGTACCTATACTGTTCTCTTCCCATCTAGTCATAACAATAAAGAACCTGCTGATGTTGATTATGCAGCTTTCATCGTTACCAAAGGGTGTCTGTCCATTATATATTTCTTTCAACAAAACACCAGCAGAGCCTTTACATGGAAGGTCAATAGATAGACAGTTTTTTTAATACATATTATAAATGGTTTCTCACAGATTTCAGAAGAAATATTAAAACTATTAATGTTCACTTTACTAGTTTTGCCATGATATCTTCTTGTAGTAAGAAAGAACCAAATTAAAATAGTTTAATTTATTTTCCAGTTCTGTTAATTTTAAAATCTGCTCACTGAATTTTATTTTAAATTGATTGATGCCCAAATACAAACTGAAGATGAGTCAAGTATCTTCACAAAGCTTTTTACGTATGAGTGAACATATATCCAAGAACAGCTGTTTACTTTACCTTAATTTATAATAAAACTGGAAATCTATAAATTCTGCAAATGATCTATGATATTTACTTTAAAACAAATTTAACCAAAATCCCGCATTGCTTGATCTTGGAATTGGTCTTAGCTTGAATTATAAGTTAAAATAGCCAAATGAGATTTTTGCTGAAAAGGTTAACCCAGATTGCATTTTAAGCAATAATGTTTTCCAGAATAAGAATTCAAAGTAACTTTAGCTAAGCAACAATTTTCTTCCACTCTCTTGTGGTACATTTGGTAAAACTCCTCAAAGAAATGGCATCGTGGCTGTTTTTCAAGAGATTCTCTTGGCCGCCACAAAAAAAATGCCATAGAAATTCTATATGATCCAATTTAGGATGGAATATTCACCTGAAAAAGCAATAAAATAGACACTTCCGCATAATTGACACTCAAAAGTTATATTCCCCATAGTTATAGGTAATTCATGCAAAACAATGAGGAGGCAGAGAGGGGAAGAGGTAAGTGGGACACATAATAGCAACTATTTTGAACCAGTTAAAGTTGGAAGTATGAAGAATTGGAGCTAGGCCATTAATAAGGACATTAGAGAAATCAAAGGCTGAATTTTTGTAACTGAAGTGAGTTGCTTAGTGTGAAAAATTTCCCCTTGTGCCAAATATGCCTTGTTTTAAAATTTAGATACAAGATTTACTCCAGGGATTTGAGGTGATATTGGTTCAGGTCTACCAACACCTGAAGTAAATCCAAGGTGGCTTGGTAGAAAGCCCACCTCTATTTTCTAGGATTTGTTTTCCCAGTTGTTTTAACCTCTGTTAAGCCCTTAGCCACAGCGATTCGTACACCCTCAACCTTCCACCCACTTAAATGTTGCCTTATAGGTCCACAGCCACCCACATACCCCTCGTAGCTCAAAGCAACCTTTGTCGACCCTCCCCATGGGCAGACCTCAGGATATATGTGGAGATTTAAAAAGTAAACTTCTTAGAATCTAATACACCTCTCATTCACACACACATGATTAAAAATACATTCATTAATGAAATCCATTCAAAGCATTTTCATTTCTTATAAAAAAACAAACTTATTTTCAGATCCCAGAACTATTCCTCAGCAAACTTCTCGAATTGACAATAAAACAGTGCACTCCAAATCTCTGCTGCAATAATAAGTTTTGAAACACAGTCAAGCGACCATATCAAGAGATAATAGCCCTTCGGAAATATCATCAAAGACTTCAATTGAAACCAAATGATCTGATGTTAACAGTCCTTTTGAAATTACACCAAATGGCCTGTCAATCAAAATAGTTTAGGGGGTTATTTCAAAGTCTGACAGTTACACATGTTTAAAAAGCAGGCAATTTAAAAGCTTCAGTTTATAGCACTTAAGTAGACATCATGTACCCTTCAAGAGTGTTTATGTTTACTCATCAATTTATGTCCATTACTCTACAGGTTAAATCCATTGTAACTGTCAAAATAAGGTTTCTTTGAAGTCAGCACTAAGTGTGTAGGGTTGCCTTACATACACCTTTTTTTTAAATGTGTAGAACCTTTTCAACTCCATGAAAATACCTCTTATAGAGAAATGTATACATATGATTTTCAATTACAGAGGGATTGTAAAAGTGAGTCAAGGTAAGAGACAAACATTACAGACTTAGGAGAACACTCTAGGGTGATGTGAGTGAGTGACTGTAAAGAGTTTTGTGACTATAACAGACATCAAGAGCATGGTATTGTGATATGGGGTGGGTGGGGGTGGGGGGAGGGGGTTGTCTGATGATGGGTGGTGGGTGGACATTGTCTCACAGGTGTGATAGTAACAAGGTAGCTTGTTGTGCCAGAGGAATACATCTGGATTCTCCTGACTCTCAAAGGCAGTCCTGGAAAGCCTACCTGTTTCATCCAACAATCTTTACTTTGTTTCAGAGTGAAAATGGGCATGAGTTTTCCCACAGTGCTGAGCAACTGAGAGATATGGTGGTATAGGATTAACAAAATCAAGGGTTAATTAACAGTATTAGAGATATGAATGACATAAATTTAGAAGGACAAAATGAGATGATTCATTATGGTTGGATTCACTTTAGTTCATTATAAAACACCTTATCCATACAATTGGAATTTACAACAAAGAAATTTTGTGTTTATGCAATTTCTCCTCTAATAGAAAATGTGTGAAGAAGGGGCAAGTTCAATTTACTTGATGTGGGATAGCTAAAATATCTATCTGTGCTGTTGTATTTTCAGAATATTGTGCAATGTTTGTCATACAAACATTAGAAAAAATGAACACCTAAGACTTTTTTAAAAGTGATGGCATACTAATCAAAATGTTAACACTGTCAAAATGTCGAAATCTGTTGACCAAATAAATAGGTCCTCCCAGTGTTGCACCATTCAAATATGTTGTTAATGCTAATAAGGCTTGGGGAGTGATTGCTGTTACTTTGAGTCAGATACTATAATGCTATATTACACTTCGTGTATTTCACTCTTCATTGTTCATTTTAATTGGAAGTTCATGTTGATCCTTTATTTCCAGCCAATGGAATAAAATCTGCAGTGTTGGAACTACAAAATGATAGTTTCCAAAATATCTAAAATTATGTATGAGCTATTTTTGAAGAATAATTTAACTATATTGTACTCAAATTGTATACATTCCAATTATAAGATCATTTGACCACTGCGATTCATTGTAGAGTCACAGAATCATAGAGATGTACAGCATGGAAACAGACCCTTCAGCCAACCCGACCAGATATCCCAACCCAATCTAGTCCCACCTGCCAGCATCCGGCCCATATCCCTACAAACCCTTCCTATTTATATACCCATCCAAATGCCTCTTGAATGTTGCAATTGTACCAGCCTCCACCATATCCTCTGGCAGCTCATTCCATACACATACCTCCCTCTGCTCCTTACGTCTCTTTTATATCTTTCCCCTCTCTCCCTAAACCTATGCCCTCTAGTTCTGGACTCCCCCATCCCAGGGAAAAGACTTTGTCTATTTATCCTCTCCATGCCCCTCATAATTTGCTAAACCTCTATAAGGTCACCCCTCAGCCTCCGACACTCCAGGGAAAACAGCCCCAGCCAGTTCAGCCTCTCCCTTAGCTCAAATCCTCCAACCCCTGGCAACATCCTTGTAAATGTTTTCTGAACCCTTTCAAGTTTCACAACATCTTCCGATAGGAAGGAGACCAGAATTGTACACAATATTCCAACAGTGGCCTAACTAATGTCCTGTACAACCGCAACATGACCTCCCAACTCTTGTACTCAATACTCTGACCAATAAATGAAAGCATACCATACGCCTTCTTCACTATCCTATCTACCTGTGACTCCACTTTCAAGGAGTTCTAAACCTGCACTCCAAGGTCTCTTTGTTCAGCAACACTCCCTAGGACCTTACCATTAAGTGTATAAGTCCTGCTAAGATTTGAGTTCCCAAAATGCAGCATCTCGCATTTATCTGAATTAAACTCCATCTGCCACTTCTCAGCCCATTGGCCCATCTAATCAAGATCCTGTTGTAATCTGAGTTAACCTTCTTCACTGTCCACTACATCTTCAATTTTGGTGTCATCTGCAAACTTACTAATTGTACCTCTTATGCACGCATCCAAATCATTTATGTAAATGACAAAAAGTAGAGGGCCCAGCACCGATCCTTGTGGCACTCCACTGGTCACAGGCCTCCAGTCTGAAAAACAACCCTCCACCACCACCCTCTATCTTCTACCTTTGAACCAGTTCTGTATCCAAATGGCTAGTTCTCCCTGTATTCCATGAGATCTAACCTTGCTAGCCAGTCTCCCATGGGGAACCTTGTCAAACGCCTTACTGAAGTCCATATAGATTACATCTACTGCTCTGCCCTCATCAATCTTCTTTCTTACTTCTTCAAAAAACTCAATCAAGTTTGTGAGACATGATTTCTCATACACAAAGTCATGTTGACTATCCCTAATCAGTGGCTTTGGATCTTGGAGGGGTGAGATTGAACATCCAGATCTTCCTTATCGTGTCTGTAACAACATCTATCTTATTAAAGTAACCTTTGAAAATTACTTCTTGATCAATACAAGAGCATCTTCAACTTAAACTAATCTGTTATTTTCTTCTAGTTCACAAAACCAAGCAGTTCCTGTAGATCCCTTCACGTATAGAAAATGGTGGTAGCAAAGCAACCACATGATAAAGACTAATTTAATTGCAAATACAACATGATAAGCAATGGTTTGGATTCCATTTAACTGCTTTATACAAGATGCCAGGCAGCATCCGAGGAGCAGGAGAATCGACGTTTCGGACATAAACCCTTCTTCAGGAATGAGGCTGGTGTGCCAAGTGGGCTGAGATAAAGGTATGGGGGGGGATTTGGGGGAGGGCCGCTGGGAATACGATAGGTGGAAGGAGGTGAGGGTGAGAGTGATAAGCCGGAGAAGGGGTGGGGGCGGAGAGATCGGGAAGAAGATTGCAGGTCAAGAAGGCGGTGCTGAATCCGGGGGTTGGTGCACATCTCCCCCCTCATCTCCCTCGAAGGCCCCAATGGATCCTTCCATATACGTCGTAAATTCACCTGCACCTCCACACACATCATTTACTGTATCCGCTGCATCCGATGTGGTCTCCTCTACATTGGGGAGACAGGCCGCCTAATTGCGGAACGTTTCAGGGTACACCTCTGGGATACCTGCACCAACCAACCCAACCGCCCCGTGGCTGGACAATTTAACCCCCCCTCCCACTCCACCAAGGACATGCAGGTCCTTGGCCTCCTTCATCGCCATACCCTGGCCACACGATACCTGGAGGAAGAGCGCCTCATCTTCCGCCTAGGAACCCTCCAACCACACGGGATGAATGCAGATTTCTCCAGCTTCCTCATTTCCCCTCCCCCCACCTTATCTCAGTCCCAACCCCCGGATTCAGCACCGCCCTCTTGACCTGCAATCTTCTTCCCGACCGCTCTGCCCCTACCCTCTCTCCGGCCTATCGCCCTCACCCTCACCTCCTTCCACTTATCGTATTCCCAATGCCCCTCCCCCAAATTCCCCCCCCCTACCTTTTATCTCAGCCTGCTTGGCAAACCAGCCTCATTCCTGAAGGAGGTCTTATGCCCAAAACATCGTTTCTCCTGCTCCTTGGATGCTGCCTGGCCTGCTGCGCTTTTCCAGCACCACACTTTTCAACTCTGGTCTCCAGCATCTGCAGTCCTCACTTTCTCCTGCTTTATACAAGATGCTGGTAGGCTTGAAGGTCAATCTGCACTTTAAGTTACCTGTCCATACATACAGCCAATGGCAGAGAAGGTCTGAAGACCTAAGAACTGTACAGAAGCATTACCGCACTTAGGTGGTAGTATGAGGGTTAAAATAAAAAAAAAATAATAAAAAAAAAAGGAGGAATGTCCCTACCCTCCCCCTCACTGTTTTGATCACACAGCACTGTCCCTTGATGTGAAGGGCAGTGCTTGTCACTGGCCGAAAAAGAAAAAAAAAAGAGAAAAAAATAGAAAAAAAAAGAACTGTACAGAGGAAATCCTTATGACAAAGCTCAACAAGAAAGTATTTATAGTCAATGTTTAAAGCTCTTCAGACCTGGGAAGAGATATGCTGTGGCAGGAAAGTTGGGAATGCTCTAGAGAAACAGGATTAGTTACTCCAAAGTATTATATATCGGTGGTCTGTTGAAATAGCTTTAGACAAGCATCAAACTCTGATGGTCAAGTTTAAATACCTGCTGGCTAGGAAATCCCTTCAAGAAATGCACTTTACCGGCTGGAAAAGCAAGAGGTTCGGAAACTACTTCCAGCTTAGACCAAGTGTTAGCATCATTGCAAACAGGCATGATGAGGCATGCCTATAGCAAGGTCCATCAAGGACCACAAAAGCAGTTCAAACATAGGTCACAAATCCAGGCCTGAATTAATTAAAAAATGCTGCTGTTTTGAAATCTAACTAAACCTGGTGTGATAGAGAGATAAAAAGGTACAACATCCTTCATTAAAATTGCATTGAAGTTGGGAAGCATCTATTTAAAACACAAACAGTGGAAATTTTAAACTTACTAGTTCTATTAACAGTGAGAGTAAAACATTAAAGAAGTAGGATTCATCTCTTAAAGCACCAAGTAATGGGAATAATTTAATAAAGCTGGCATTATTTATTCAAGGTGCAGGTTGTGAAATTCATTCAGTTAAGTCTTTAAGGGAATGGAGGTCATTTATTAAGACCACGAACAACGAGAGTCATCTACACAAGCTGCAAAAGAAAGGTGGGAATTTCCCAATTAAACTGGAAAATACCTCCACATTAATCACAAAAATGTGGGAATGCGCCATTCTAGAATCAAAATGTAGGAAACTTTCAAAATAACAAGACAGATCAGCAGAACTGTTATCACATAAGTACAGCCTTTTAAGCAGGAAAACCATTCACAATGCAAAGACATGGCATGGAAATATATTGCCAGGAAGATATAAACAAAGATGTGCAAAATAATTACCAGAATTGAACATCATGGAGAAAATTAATTCTTCAAAACACCTTCCAAATTAAATACTAAATCAGAAGCTGAACAAGTAAATACACTTCTCTGTACAATTAAGAGTTTAATTGATAATATTATAGCTCACCAAGCTGTAAAAGATGCAACAGATACTTTTGACGACAATTACTTTAATCTCAGAATAAATAAGTTTCTTGAAAGAGCAAAGTCTAATGGAAAAATAAAAGTAAAGTCACCACCGTAAATAAAAGTTAAGTGGACCATAGGCTGCTCTGCCATTGATTACCACAGCTTAGGCAAAGAGAAAGGTTAAGGAGAGTCCTTCATGGTAATCTCACCAATGCAGAAATTGAACCGACATTGCTGGCATTACTCTGCATTGCAGACCAGCCATCTAAGCTAACCATCCCTACAGACTATTGGGGAATATAATTGTGATGGTGATTTAAAGTCAGAATTCATAAAAGAGAATTGTTGTCAGATTTACCAGAGTCAAAAAAAGATTTGATTCTCAAGAAAGCCATTCAGATGGTAAGTGAAGTAGAAGTTAGAAACAACTTAGAGTAATGTTAAGGTGAGAAGTGAAATAACTCCACAAAGGCTGGTATCTCATCACCAAGTCACCCTTTATTTACACATGCATAGTACATGACACTGACCAGCTAGCTTAGAGTCAGTTCCTAGAATCAACAGAACCCTGACACTGCTGTTAATATCTGTCAACCAGGTTAATAGTCCCAATCAGGGAACTCATATTCTATGATGTAAAAAGGTAAAAACAATGACTGTAGATGCTGGAAACCAGATTCTGGATTAGTGGTGCTGGAAGAGCATAGCAGTTCAGGCAGCATCCAAGGAGCAGCAAAATTGATGTTTCGTGCAAATGCCTTTTATTCCTGATGAAGGGCTTTTGCCCGAAACGTCGATTTCGCTGCTCCTTGGATGCTGCCTCATATTCTATGATGTCTACCTGGCTGACCTCGTTCCAGTCACTACAAGAAGATCAACCTGTGCATCACCAAGTGCAGAACCAGAACTCTGTCAACTGTGTAGTAGCTTGGTATGTCTAAGAGGATTTGAAGATGTAAGCTGATTATGAAACATGTGCTATTGAGAGACCAGAGCATTTAGTGTTGCTGTTATCCATTATTTTCCCCAGGAACCCTATTATTTTTGACAGGAATTCTTACATTTTTGCCATTGATTCATTTCTTATGATAGATGGAGGTTAGGAAGCTGCATACCATATCTACAGATGTGGTCATCCAAGTCTTGCCTAAGTTGTTGCATCATCTAGTATCCCTAAAATGGTTGTGTCAGATAATGGACCACAGATTGCTCATGAATGCATCAGCCATTTGACAGCCAGTTCTGGGTTTGAACATGTCACAAGCTATGGAGTTACTCACAGTTGAATGGGAAAGCTGAGAATAGGGACAGGATAGTTAAGTCATGTCCGAGGAAAAAGGCTGACTTCTAAATTACAAATACACCTCACCCCAATGTGATCTTATCACCATAACCACCGCCTCAGACACAGCTCCCATTCTACCAAGGAAGTTGACTCCACATTTATACCCATGGAACTATGATGTATATCAGGAACAATCCTATAGGAGCAGGCCAAATGCAATAACAGATGTCACCATGTGAGTTGGCTGACACATTTGAGCAGGAGCATCAGTACATTTAATGGATCTTAATGGGAAAGGCACAGTGATCCATTTAACTTCAGGTCAGCAAAGATAGTTTATTATTCATACAGTCAAAGGAGTGAATCAAAGGAATCACAGGAACGCCATTCCACTGTAGATCAATTGAATTAATTTGGATTAACCTGATAAGTACCTTACTGATGCAAGGAACTTTCAGACTCCACACTCTAAAAAGAAGAATCAAAGTCAATAGTTTTCAACCAGGAGATCTACCAGCTTTCCAAATCCAAAAAGAATGCATTCTGAGAGAATACTAAAACCTCCAGACCACCTGAATTTGTGAAGTGTGGAAATATATAATATTAATAGAACCTATGACTCTATGATAAACATAAATGAGTACAGTACAGGAACTGGATCTGTGCCTACTATGATACTCTTTTAAACTGATCCCGTATGCCTGCATGTGGTGTGTATTCTTTTATTCTCCGCCCATTCAAGTGTCTGTCTAAATGCCCCTTAAACTGAACTATCATATCTGCTTCTTCCATCTCGTTTGGCACTGTGTTCCATGCCCCTACTGCCCTCTTTATAAAAAAACTTTCCTTGTACATCTCCTTTAAACTTTCCCCCTCTCATCTTAAACCTATGCCTTCTAGGACTTGACATTTCAACCCTGGGAAAAAGATGATCCACTCTACCCATGCCCTTCATAATCTTATGTACTTCTATCAGGTTGCCCTCAGCCTCTGATGCTTTAGCGAAATCGGTTAAAGTTTGTCGAACTTCTCTATAAATCTAACACAGCAATCCAGGTAACATCCTGGTAAACCTCTTTGTAGCCTCTCCAAAGCATCCACCTCCTTTCTATAGTGTGGCAACCAGAACTGCAGCCAGTGCTTCAAATGTGGCCTGGCCAAAGTTTTATAGTGACGGAAAGAAATGCTTACAAAAGCATGTATAAATACGTAAAAATCAGGAAGGGTGAAATCTGAGGAATGCCATGAGCAATGCTCACTAAGAAGATATCAGAATAAAACAAAGAACTGCGAATGCTGAAAATGTGAAACAAGAAAATGCTGGAGAAACTCAGCAGGTCTGGCAGCATCTACGCGGAGAACCGGAGTTAACGTTTCAAGTCTGGTGTGTCTTCATTAGAACTGATGTACTTATGGCTAGAACATCTTAAGACTGCAGAGGAGTAAGACCTAATATCCAGATTCTCTCTGTATTTTCTCTAACAATGGCTATCACTTCGATATAATCTGTAACTAATTGCTGTAATGGGATAAAAGCCTTCCTGTTCAATACAAAACCTCTTCTAATTAGAATAATAAGTGGTTTTCCACTACTATATATTATCAAACAGGCTTGTAGATCCCCACACTCTTAAAGAGGATTGTGGCAGCACAACTCCCACATGGTGAGGTATGAACTCTTTTTAGTCACACATCCATCAGAACTGTGCATAAAACATAGGAGCAGAAATTAGGCCATTCAGCCCATCGAGTCTGCTCCACTATTCAAACATGGCTGATGAGGTTCTCAACCACATTCTCTCACATTATCCCCATAACCCTGGATTCTCTTGATCTATCTCAGTCTTAAATATACTCAATGACTTGGCCTCCACAGCTTTCTGTGGCAGTGAATTCCATGGATTCACTATTCTCTGGCTGAAGACATTTCTCCTTATCTCTGTTCTAAAAGGTCTTCCCTTTACTCTAAGTCTATGCCCTCAAGTCCTAGTCTCTCCTACCAAGGGAAACATCTTCCCAACATCTACTCTATCCAGGCCATTCAGTATTCTGTATGTTTCAATTAGATCACCCTTCTTCCTTCTAAACTCCATCAAATATAAACCCAGAGACATCAAACATTCTTCATATGTTCAGCTTTTCATTCCTGGGACCATTCTTGTGAACCTCCTCTGAACATGTTCCAGGGCCAATATATCCTTCCTGAGATATGGGACTAAAAGTGCACAGTACTCAGAATGTAGTCTGACCAGAGCCTCAGAAGTACACCCCTGCTTTTATATTCAAGTCCTCTCAAAATAAATGCCATCATTGCATTTGCCTTCCTAATTGCTGACTCAACCTGCAAATTTACATTGAGAGAATCCTGGACTAGAACTCCCAAGTCTCTTTGCGCTGCAGACTTCCGAATTTTCTCCCCATTTAGAAAATAGTCCATGCATCTATTCTTCCTACCAAAGTACATGATCTCACACTTTACCACATTGTATTCCATCTGCCACTTCTTTGCCCACTCTTCTAACCTGTCCAAATCCTTCTGCAGCCTCCCCACCTCCTCAATGCTACCTGTCCCTTTACCTATCTCTGTATTGTCTGTAAACTTAGCCAGAATTCCCTCAGTTCCTTCATCTAGATCATTAATGTATAAAGTGACAAGTTGTGGTCCCAATACTGAACCTTGAGGAACACAACTTGTCATCAGATAACAAGTGAGAAAGACACTTTTATCCCCACTCTATGCTTTCTGCCAGTTATCCAAGCTTCTATGCATGCTAGCACCTTGCCTCTGACATTATGGGCCCTTGTCTTACTCAGTAGCCTGCTGTGTGGCACTTTGTCAAAGGCCTTCTTGAAGTCCAGGTAGATAACATCCATTAGCTCTCCTTGGTTTTAACCTCATCATTATTTCCTTAAAGAATTCTAGCAAATTTGTCAGACATGACTTCCCCTTGATCAAACAAAGCTGACTTTGTCCTATTTTACAATGCACTTTTAAGTGTTCAGAAATCTCATCCTTCACAATGGATTCCAGGATCTTACCCAATACCAAGGTTAGGCTAATTGGCCTGTAATTTTCCATCTTTTCCTTACTCCCTTTTTAAACAGGGGTGTCATGTTAGTGATTTTCCAGTCCTATGGGACACTTCCTGGTTCTAACGGTTCCTGAAAGATCACCACTAACACCTCCACTATCTCTTCAGTTATCTCCCTTAGAATTCTGGGGTGGAGTCTATCTGGTCCAGGTGATTTATCCACCTTTCGTCCGTTCAGTTTGTTGAGCACCTTCTCCTTGGTGATGGCCACCATACTCTGATCTGCCCCCGCACTCTTATGAATTTTTTGGAATATTACTTGTGTCATGCACCATGAAAACTGATGCAATGTAATTATTCAGTTCTTCAGCCATTTCCTTTTTCCCCACTACTGTCTCTCCAGCATATTTCCAGCAGTCTAATGTCCACTTTTGCTTCTCTTTTGCCCTTTATATATCTAAAGAAATTCTTACAGTCTTCCTTTATATTATTGGCTATCTTACGCTCCTATTTAATCTTCTCCCTCCTTATTTCTTATTTCTTTATTTCAGAGGCAAAAGTACTACCAAATGAAGCATAGCTGACACAGGGACTAAACACTACATTTCCAACATAAGTTTGTTTGTTTTGTTTTAAGTGTACAAGTTGTTTTTTTTTAGAAAATTATTCTCTGTTTTCTATTTTTCCATTTGTTTTATCCTATTGCTGGGATGTGGTAACTCTGACAATGCAGTATTTGTTGTTCATTCCTAGTTAATCTGAAGATGAAAAGAGTTGGCTAATTGATATGTTGGTATGATTTGTTGCCTTTCTACAAATGTTATAAAAAACTTTCATTATCATTTGCTCTTATGCAAGCAATAAATTTTAATAGTCTTTGAATTCAATTTTGAGCTTTATGCTGGAATTATGAATCAAACTCTGTAATGCTAGTTGCTCGTACCATAACTACTTAAACTTTCTCAGGCTCTTTGTTATTTTGGGTGGATAGGTTTAGCAAAAAATATACAATTTTTATTACTTTAATTCTCTCAACATTTTGCATGATGTACTATTGGTGGACATTTTGGAATTAGCACAAAGCAATTTTCTAAATTAAAATGCAAAAGTACTTGCAACTGATTAACAGTTGAATAATCAGATAATCATCATATCCCAGCCTGAAGACTCTTTTGCAACCATCACACTGTCTACCATGTCATTGTTCTAGTACTTTATGTAATGTAGGCAGACAGACTGACAATCAGTACGCAGGCTCACATCTACTGTAATTAGTCTTTTAGTTAATGTACACTAGATTAAAGCCGCTCATCATTGCTTTTCAGAAGTCTGAGGGCCTGCATTTTGATGTTTGTGTTCTAAGAGAATTGTCAGCACCAGTTCTAACAAATTGAAACACCAGGCTAATTATGGTACCTAATGAAGTGTGTGGAGTGGTTACAGCTCACTGCAAAACTGTTCCTTCAGCTTGGATTAGACTTTCATCAATCACTTTTTTTAACTGATCCAGAATTGCTTCTGCTGCACTTGGCATTTTAATGCTGTTTCTGTAATTGCTTTCAGAGCTTAGGCTATTTTGAAATATTATGTGTGCAGAACTGTATTTGGAGATTCTAATTTAAAATATCATTTCATTATTACTACTATCGGCTGATCAAGTAGTGAATGATTCATGAAAAAAGTATCAAAATTAAATAAAAAGTTTGATATATTGCCTTTTTACACACTAAGTATATTTTTCTTATTTAAGCATTTTAGCTGCAACACTTAACAATTATTGTAATGCAACCCCTTAAACTCATGTCACTTACTGCGCCTGTCAGTTACAGGAAGAATTGTGCATTTCAGATTTACAACAGTGGATTTGAAATGAAATTTTTTTTTGTGTGGAGTTCCTCCGGTCTTAACATTGTATATATCAAAGGAAGATATCAATACTTTGTTTCTAAGAGACTTATGGATAACATGAAAGTTTTGTCATCATGTGTAAAGGAAATCTGTGATAAAGTTTTAAAAATATGAGTTTCACAATTCAATTTGCTATGTTTTATCCCTGTGTGATTCTCTTGATGACTGTTAATTTTGAAATTAGTTTGAAAGTATAATGTGTAAAAGTCAACAAGATTTGACATCACATTAACAACTGAATGGTACAGAATAGGGAAGTTGATTGCTGTGGCCTTGGTCTCTTGGTAAATTGAGACAGTTAGGTTGTGACATTATGTGACTTAACAACAGGGAGGTGATGCATTATTTAAAATCACTGATGTGACAGTTCACAACAGTAACATTTATTAAATGAGCATATTCGTAGTATTTAATGGAAATATTAGATGTTTGTACACATTCATTCACATTCAGTTAGTGATCAGGGACATCAGAATGTGACTGTAAGTGAGGCAGATAGGGGGAACCTGAGTTCAGGAGTGCAGGAGCCTCAGCCCTTGACCTTGTCCAACAGGTATGAGATTCTTGCTCCCTGTACGGATGAGGAAAAGGCTCTGGACAGGATGAGCCAGCTGACCACGGCACCATGGTGCAGAAGGCCATTCAAGAGGGGGGAGCAAAAAGACAAGTAGTTGTTATAGGGGATTCTATAATTAGGGGGACAGATAGTATCCTTTGCAAGCCGGATCGGGAGTCTTGCATGGTGTGTTGCCTACCCGGTGCCAGGGTTTGGGACATCTCTGACCGGCTTGAAAGGATATTGGAGCGGGAGGGGGAGGATCCAGTTGTTGTGGTCCACATTGGGACTAACAACATAGGCAAAGCTAGGGTGGAGGACCTGTTTGGGGATTATCGAGCACTAGGAAGGAAATTGAAGTACAGGTCCTCAAGGGCCATAATCCGGATTACTGCCCGAGCCACGTGCCAATTGGCATAGGGATAAGAAAATTAGGGAAGTAAACACGTGGCTAAGGGATTGGTGTGGGAAAGAGAGATTCCACTTCATGGGGCATTGGCATCAGTTTTGGAACCGGGGGGATCTGTACCGTTGGGACGGTCTCCACCTGAACCGATCAGGTACCAATGTTCTAGCGAAGAGGATAAATAGGGTGGTCAGTAGGACTTTAAATTCTGAGTTGGGGGGAAGGGAAAGTGAAAGCGACAAGGAGTATGGAGTTAAATGGAAAGATAAGTGGCAAGATAGCATATGTGCAGGCAGATTTAAACTTGAGACAGACTGGGAATGCAGCAGAAAGGAAGGATAACTTAGGACATCTTATGACTTCCAATACCTCTAATGATAAGAAAGTTAGCATTAAGGCACTTTACCTGAATGCTCGTAGCATTCGTAACAAAGCAGACGAACGAATGGCACAGATCATCGTGAATGATTATGATGTGGTAGGCATCACAGAGACGTGGTTACAGGGGGTCAGGACTGGCAGTTAAACATCCAAGGGTTTTCAACTTATCGAAAAGACAGGGAGGTGGGCAGAGGGGGCGGGGTTGCCTTGTTAGTTAAGAACAAAATTAAATCTATGGTGCTGAATGACATAGCGTCGGATGTGGAGTCTGTGTGGGTGGAATTGAGGAACCACAAAGGCAAAAAAACCATAGTGGGAGTTATGTACAGACCTCCTAACAGTGGTCAGGACCAGAGGCGCAACATGTACCGGGAAATAGAGAAGGCATGTCAGAAAGGCAAGGTCACGGTGATCATGGGAGACTTCAATATGCAGGTGGACTGGGTAAATAATGTTGCCAGTGGATCCAAAGAAAGGGAATTCATGGAATGCTTACAGTATGGCTTTTTGGAACAGCTTGTCATGGAGCCCACGAGGGAGCAGGCTATTCTGGATCTAGTGCTATGTAATGAACCAGACTTTATAAAAAATCTTAAAGTAAGGGAATACTTAGGAAGCAGCGATCATAATATGGTAGAGTTCAGTCTGCAGTTTGAAAGAGAGAAGGCAAAATCGGATGTAATGGTGTTACAGTTAAATAAAGGTAATTATGAGGGCATGAGAGAGGAACTGATGAAAATAGACTGGAAGCAGAGCCTAACAGGGAAGACAGTAGAGCAAAAATGGCAGGAGTTTGTGGGTAAAATTGAGGACACTGTACAGAGGTTCATCCCCAAGAAGAGAAAGATTATCCGGGGAGAAATTAGACAGCCGTGGCTGACAAAGGAAGTCAGGAGATCTATCAAAGAAAAAGAGAGATCCCATAAAGTGGCCAAGAGCACTGGGAAATCAGAAGATTGGGAAGGCTACAAAAACAAATAGAGTATAACAAAGAGAGAAATAAGGAAGGAGAGGATCAAATATGAAGATAGGCTAGCTAGTAATATTAGAAATGATAGTAAAGGTTTCTTTCAATACATAAGAAACAAATGACAGGCAAGAGTAGACATTGGGCCACTTCAAACTGATGCTGGAAGCCTAATGATGGGAGATAAGGAAATAGCAGGAGAACTTAATAAGTACTTTGCATCAGTCTTCACAGTGGAAGACATGAGTAATATCCCAACAATTAAAGGGAGTCAGGGGGCTGAGTTGAGTATGGTTGCCATTACAAAAGAAAAAGTGCTAGAAAAGCTAAAAGGTCTTAAAATTGATAAATCTCCTGGCCCCGATGGATTACATCCTAGAGTTCTGAGAGAGGTGGCTGAGGAAATAGCGGAGGCGTTGGTTGAGATCTTTCAAAAGTCACTGGAGTCAGGGAAAGTCCCGGATGATTGGAAGATCGCTGTTGTAACCCCCTTGTTCAAGAAAGAATCAAGGCAAAAGATGGAAAATTATAGGCCAATTAGCCTAACCTCGGTTGTTGGTAAAATTCTAGAATCCATCATTAAGGATGAGGTTTCTAAATTCTTGGAAGAGCAGGGTCGGATTAGAACAAGTCAACATGGATTTAGTAAGGGGAGGTCGTGCCTGACAAACCTGTTGGAGTTCTTTGAAGAGGTGACAAATAGGTTAGACCAGGGAAACCCAGTGGATATTATCTACCTAGACTTCCAAAAGGCCTTTGATAAGGTGCCACACGGGAGGCTGCTGAGCAAGGTGAGGGCCCATGGTGTTCGAGGTGAGCCACTGGTAGGGATTGAGGATTGGCTGTCTGACAGAAGGCAGAGAGTTGGGATAAAAGGTTCTTTTTCGGAATGGCAGCCGGTGACAAGCGGTGTCCCGCAGGGTTCAGTGTTGGGCCGCAGCTGTTCACATTATATATTAATGATCTGGATGAAGGGACTGGGGGCATTCTAGCAAAGTTTGCCGATGATACAAAGTTAGGTGGACAGGCGGGTAGTACTGAGGAAGTGGGGAGGCTGCAGAAGGATCTCGACAGTTTGGAAGAGTGGTCCAGGAAATGGCTGATGGAATTCAATGTGAGCAAATGTGAGGTCTTGCACTTTGGAAAAAAGAATACAAGCATGGACTACTTTTTAAACAGTGAGAAAATTCATAAAGCCAAAGTACAGAGGGATCTGGGAGTGCTAGTTGAGGATTCTCTAAAGGTAAACATGCAGGTTGAGTCCGTGATTAAGAAAGCGAATGCAATGTTGTCAATTATCTCAAGAGGGTTGGAATATAAAAGCACTGTTGTGCTACTGAGACTTTATAAAGCTCTGGTTAGGCCCCATTTGGAGTACTGTGTCCAGTTTTGGTCCCCACACCTCAGGAAGGACATACTGGCACTGGAGCGTGTCCAGCGGATGATCCCTGGAATGGTAGGTCTAACATATGAGGAATGGCTGAGGATCCTGGGATTGTATTCATTGGAGTTTAGAAGATTAAGGGGAGATTTAATAGAAACTTACAAGATAATACATGGCTTGGAGAGGGTGGACGCTAGGTAATTGTTTCCGTTAAGCGAGGAGACTAGGACCCATGGACACAGCCTTAGAATTAGAGGGGGTAAATTCAGAACAGAAATGCGGAGACATTTCTTCAGCCAGAGAGTGGTGGGCCTGTGGAATTCATTGCCACAGAGTGCAGTGGAGGCTGGGACGCTAAATGTCTTCAAGGCAGAAATTGATAAATTCTTGATGTCACAAGGAATTAAGGGCTACGGGGAGAATGCGGGTAAGTGGAGTTGAAATGCCCATCAGCCATGATTGAATGGCGGAGTGGACTCGTTGGGCCGAATGGCCGTACTTCCACTCCTACATCTTATGGTCTTATGGTCTTACACGAAGTACAGTAAACAGTATTTCATGAAAGGGACTCTAAAATATCAAATCATAGAATTGTACAACACAGGCTTTTCAACTCAATCAGTCCATGTCAACTCTTTGAAAGAGCCTCCCCTGCTCTTGACTGATACTTCTGTAATTTTTCTACTTTAATTACTTGTCTAATTTGTTATGACCAAGATAGGACAAATGGACTGTCTTTCTCCAGTTTCATCATTCCACAGTCACAACACAAACTGTATTGTTGTCTTTTACCATTTAGTGTCGAGAATGTGGTGCTGGAAAAAGCACAGCAGGTCAGGCAGCATTCGAGGAGTAGGAGAATCGATATTTCGGGCATAAGCCCTTCACCAGGAAGGGATTTCCTGATGAAGGGTTTATGCCTGAAATGTCAATTTTCCTGCTCCTTGGATGCTGCCTGACCTCCTATGCTTTTCCAGCATCATACTCTTGATCTGAGCTCTAGCATCTGCAGTCCTCACTTTCTCCTGGTTAAACGTTTAGTTTGTAACATAAAAATGTAATATTCACCATAAAAATGTAATTTTTAAATTATTCAAAACAAACAGACCAGGTAAAGGGAGATTTAAAAAAAAGCCGTTACCTCTCTACAATGATTCGTTTTGGGGAAGAAATAATTTCTAGTAATAAACCTTAGTTCTTGGAGGCAAAAAAGGATATCCGCCCGGCATTCTGGTATGTATAGATGGATTTCACCAACATTGGGGATTGTTTCTGGGATCTATATCAACGTAGCTGGCTCAGGAAACACGGTATTGGCCATTCTTCAGGAGGACAATCAGGCACCAAACTGGATCAGGGTTCTAGCTACCACACTGGACCCACTACATGAAGTTGTTAGAAACAGGAGTGCTACAATCTTTCCCTTCCCTAGGTTAGTCACAAACTGAAAAACCCTAGCAATTTTCAAAGTAAAAGCTGCAACCTGACAATCATAAACTGCAGTTAACAAACTGTAAATACAAAACATGTAACTTTCAAGGAATTGCGTTCTTATAAATAATGTTCAATGTGGATGTAGGTTTGCTCGCTGAGCTGGAAGCTCATTTGGAGGCTCACTGAAGATATTACTTAGTATGGTGACGAAACATCTGAAAACGAACCTTCCAGATCAACAAGAAAACCTACATCCAGAACCTCAACCTGAGCTACAAATCTTCTCAAAACTCACTAATGTTCAATGTCCTTTAATTGACATAAAAAACAAGCAATCCAGGCATCCAGAATCCTCCAAACTCAAGTTAAATATGAAGTGTCTTCATAACAAGTTCAGTTTTGGAGAATGCTGTTTAATATATATCTACTAGCCTATTAGGTAGAGCATTCCAAATGTTAATGTTTTATCCTGTCATCACTGGTTCTGTTGCCATTCAGCTTCATTCTGTACCTTATGGTTACTGACCCTTCGGGAATGGAAACAGTTTCTGTTTATTTACTCTACAAAACCTTTAATGATTTTAAACATCTTTATCAAATTGCTGGAATTTATTGTACATACATCTAGTATTCAATCATTGAAAAATCTGTTTGGTAAATTATTTGCTCCATTTTTTATTAAGATTAGTTGTCAGTTATCTGTAACAGTAACATCTTGAGAGAAAGGTTGACTTCCTTTGATTGAAGGACAGATTGAGAAGTTTACTAACTCTAATCTCTTAATTGATTGAAGCTGGTAATTAAAGCAGTCTTGTTCACAACCACTGGTTACTAATGTTACTGTGTTATCCATCATGGATTCCAGCAACAGTCCCATGCAATGGCAGAAGTTTACTTCGTGATGTAATTATACATGATAAAGAAATAGATAAAGTATGACAATAAGGATTAATTTTTGCTCCAACAATTTCCGCTCTTTTCTTCCCTTTTTAAAAGTATGGTGCAAGTCTGTTCTTAAACTATAGTTACATCAAAATCTTCCAGAAATTTCATGGCCTTTGTCTTTTAAGAGTCGCCATTAAATAAAACAGTTACCAAAAGAATGAAATAGTAAAAGGCATTTTGTCCTTGCACTAATGCTGATTATTACTCTGTCATCATAAATGATGTGCTATTTAGTAATGGACTGTTTTACTAAAATAGTCCATTACTAAAGTGAGGGTGACACCACAGTTCAAACAATCCTGTTCTACCTTAGCAGTCACCCACTTGTACTTGCAATAGTGATTGTTAGACTATGATCAGGAGTGGGAATGCTGACTGATACTCCCTTCAGTTCAACCCAGAAATATTTAGCCCAATCTTAGTAGTCTTACTTTCCCACCTTTTATCTATTACTTCACCTGGTGTAGATCAGCTAACACAACACAAATGGAACCTGAGAGACTTTTCATCTATATAGCTAAGTTGTTTACTAAATAAACGAAATGAAACATTAGGACAACCCAACTTTAGGCTTTGTGTGACCAAAATACATTAACTCTTTGCACCTTTAAACATTGATTAGATTCCCTACAGTGTAGAAACAGGCCGCTTGGCCAAACTAGTCCACATCAACCCGTCCGAAGAGTAACCCACCCAGACCCATTTCCCTCGACTACTGCACCTAACACTATGGGCCAATTGACCTGACCTGCACATCTTTGGACTGTGGGAGGAAACCCACACAGACACAGGAACAATGCACAAACTCCACATAGACAATCACCCGAGGCTAGAATTGAACCTGGGACCCTGGTGGTGTGAGGCAGCAGTGCTAACTACTGAGCCACCGTGCATCACATACTGTGGAGCACCCTGGAAATAAAGCCCTGCGATTTCTGGAGACATCACAAAAGTTTAAGCTTTTAAAAAGAAATGTGCAAAATTCTCAAACTTCCTGATTTTCAGACCCAGATTGATGGAAAACGTGGATCAGGTTTTTGTTCTCAACAAGAATATCTAATTATTATGGATCATTCAATTCTAGTTGCAGGTAAAGAATGAAACAAAATGAAGTAAACTTAATAAATTAAAACTCTAGACCACTTTTAAATTCTCCCCTAAAAATACACTCACAGACAAATATAAACAGGGAAAAAAACATGAGTATGTAGGGGAAACTGTGCAAACAGCTCTGTAGTCTTTGTCCACGAGATCTGTTGGGTTGGTCCTTGCTGATCTGAAGATTTTTCCTAGATCTTCATTTTTCTGTATGATTTCATAGGTTTACAAGAGGCAGAGGGTGCTCTTGTACTTTTGAAAGATCTCAGACTTATCCAATTCAAAGTCACAACTTGCAGCATCTAATGAAGGAAATACAAACTTGTTTTCTTCAGGTTTAAAGTGGCTTCCCGTTGCTGCTACCACACCTGCTGAGTTTTTCCAGCACTTCATTTTGTTTTACATTATAGAACTGCTGTGCTTGGTGCATAAATTACAATTATATTTTTTGCAACATGCATTAAACTATTTGGTGCCTAAACGTCACATTACAGATTAAAATCAATTTGTACGTCTACTCAGTAAGCACTTAAGCAACTTACTTCAAACGTTGTTGTGGTTCTGTTCGCCGAGGTGGGAATTTGTGTTGCAGACGTTTCGTCCCCTGTCTAGGTAACATCCTCAGTGCTTGGGAGCCTCCTGTGAAGCGCTTCTGTGATGTTTCCTCCGGCATTTATAGTGATTGTTATCTGCTGCTTCCAGTTGTCAGTTCCAGCTGCAGTGGCCGGTATATTGGGTCCAGGTCGATGTGCTTGTTGATTGAATCTGTGGATGAGTGCCATGCCTCTAGGAATTCCCTGGCTGTTCTCTGTTTGGCTTGTCCTATAATAGTAGTGTTGTCCCAGTTGAACTCATGTTGCTTGTCATCTGAGTGTGTGGCTACTAAGGATAGCTGACCATGTCGTTTCGTGGCTCTTTGGTGTTCATGGATGCGGATCGTTAGCTGTCTTCCTGTTTGTCCTATGTAGTGTTTTGTGCAGTCCTTGCATGGGATTTTGTACACTACATTGGTTTTGCTCATGCTGGGTCTCGGGTCATTCGTCCTGGTGAGTTGTTGTCTGAGAGTGGCTGTTGGTTTGTGTGCTGTTATGAGTCATAGTGGTCGCAGTAGTCTGGCTGTCAGTTCAGAAATGTTTTTGATGTATGGTAGTGTGGCTAGTCCTTTGGGTTGTGGCATATCCTCATTCCATTGTCTTTCCCTTAGGCATCTGTTGATGAAATTGCAGGGGTATCCGTTTTTGGCGAATACATTGTATAGGTGTTCTTCTTCCTCTTTTTGCAGTTCTGGTGTACTGCAGTGTGGTGTGGCCCTTTTGAACAGTGTCTTGATGCAACTTCTTTTGTGTGTGTTGGGGTGGTTGCTTTTGTAGTTTAGGACTTGGTCTGTGTGTGTGGCTTTCCTGTATACCTTTGTGGTGAATTCGCCGTTCGGTGTTCTCTGTCCCATCACGTCTCGGAATGGGAGTTGGATGTGCTTTTCTTCCTCTCTAGTGAATCGATTCCTGTGAGTGTGGCGTTGATGATCCGGTGTGTGTTCTCTATTTCTTAGTTTTTAATCATTACAAAGGTATCATCTACATATCTGACCGAGAGTTTGGGTTGAATTTGCGATAAGACTGTTTGCTCTAACCTTTGCATTACCGCTTCTGCTATGAGTCCAGAGATGGGTGAGCCCATGGGGGTGCCGTTGATTTGTTCATATATTTGGTTGTTGAATGTGAAGTGTGTTGTGAGGCACAGGTCCAGTAGTTTGAGTATGCAGACTTTGTTGATAGGTTCCCGGTCTTGTTGTCTATTCTGTGTTTCCAGCAGGTTGGCTAGGGTTTTGACGATAGAAGTGAATAGTGCCGTTATCGAATGAGACCATAGTTTCTTCCTTGTCTATGTGTATATTTCTGATGATGTCCAAGAATTCCTGTGTTGATTGTATAGAGTGTCTGGATCTGCTGATCAGGTGTTTCAGTTTCTGCTGTAGTTCTTTAGCCAGTTTGTGTGATGGTGTCCCTGGTAGTGATACTATGGGTCTGAGTGGGATGTCTGGTTTGTGCACTTTCGGTAGTCCATAGAATCTGGGGGTGTTGTTGCTTTCAGGTTTCATCCTCTGTAGGTCAAACCTGGTTATCTGTCCGTTTTTTTGTAGGTTCCTCAGTGTGTTGTTTATCCTATTGGTGAGCTGTGGGGTGGGGTCAAACTCCCTCTTTTGGTAGGTATTGGTATCTTCAAGTAGTTGTTGCGCTTTTTGGATGTACTCTGCTTTGTCCAGGATGACCGTCACTCTGCCTTTGTCTGCTGGTAGTATGATTATGTTCTTATCATTTCTTAGTGTTTTTAGTGCTGCTCTCTCCTTGGTGTTGAGGTTATGTGTTTGTCTTTTCCTTGTTATCAGGGGTACGATACTTTGCCTCACTGTTTGTTGTGTCTCTTCTGTCAGTCCATTGTTTCTGAGTGTGCATTCTAGTGCTGCTAGGAAGTCTGCTGTCTTGGCGTCCCTGTGGTTGTAGTTGAGTCCCTTGGCCAGTATTGTTCTTTCCGTGTCTGTGAGCTATCTGTGCGAGAAGTTTCTAACCCACGAGTGTGTTGTGGTGTCCTCTCTGTTGTGTGTTAGTTTGGCCATTTTTTCTTTTAGTGCCATTTTTTTGCTGTGTGTGGTCCTGTTCTGTACTATGTACCACTGATTCAATCAACAAGCACATCGACCTGGACCCAATATACCGGCCACTGCAGCAGACAGCTGGAACTGACAACCGGAAGCGACAGATACAAACCACTATAAATGGTGGAGGAAACATCACAGAAGCGCATCACAGGAGGCTCCCAAGCACTGAGGATGTCACCTAGACAGGGGACGAAACGTCTGCAACACAAATTCCCAGCTCGGCGAACAGAACCACAACAACGAGCACCCGAGCTACAAATCTTCTCCCAAACTTTGAATTACTTGAAACGTTTCCTGATTTACAATGTTTGACCACACAACAAAAGTACTTCAATAACAGTGATAGCCTGAAGTTGTGAAACATTTTATTCAAATCCATGTCTATCTTTAGTTCTTTTGAACATCTCAAAATGTAGCTTTCCTTAATAGTTTATGCCATTTTTGGAAATTCCAGTTCACTCATTAAATACTTCAACATTTCATGAAAAGGACGAGAGAACACATATCTATTGTAATTGAAGCTTTTCTGAACTGATAGAAATTTATGTCCAAGATTTTAGGTGAAGGAAGATGGACCTTATTAATGGAATGTGGGCTTTGTTGGCAAGGAGAGCCACCTTTTTGAATTTAAATTCAGACCAGTATATCTCATTTACACATTTTAGTGCTTTTTCCTTTGACCTGGCTAGCTTAGGTTCAAATATACAAAGGACCATAGGAACAGGAGTAGTTCATTCAGCTACTTCAGCCTGTTCCACCATTCAATGAGTTCATGACTGATCTGTGGCCTAACTCCACATACCCACCTTTTGCTTAACAAGGCATTATCTATCTCAGATTTAAAAGTAACAACTGATGCAGCATCAATTGCTGTTTGTGAAAAAGAGTTCCAAACCTCTTCTATCCTTCATATGTAGAAGTCCTTCCTAACATAGGTGTATTCAATGATCCAGCCTCAACTGTTCTATGGGGTAAGGTATTCCAAAGTTTAATTACACTGTGTGAGAACAAATTCTTCCTCATTCTGTCTGAAATGAGTGTCCTCTTATTTTTAACAAGTGGCCCTGAGTTCTAATGCTCCCACAAGGGGAAACACCTTCTCAGCCCTTACTTTGTCAACCAACACAAACCTCAACCCTGATGTCACCTCAGCACTTTTTTGTTTTAATTAAGATAATTTCTCATTCATCTAAACTAACCAACTATTGATGCAAACATCAAATCCTTCCTCATAAAACAATCCCTTAATACCACAGTTCACTTGTGAATCTTCTCTAAATGCCCACAATGCCAGTGTATCCTTCCTTAAATAAGACAACCAAAACTGCACGTATTAATCCAAATGCACTCTCACCAGTGCCCAGTAAGGTTGTAGAAAGAGTTCTCTACATTTATGCTCTGTCCCCCTTGCACTTAAGGTCAACATTCCAAGCACCTTGCTAATTAAGATAGCAAAGAAGGCCCAGAACAGGAATGTTTTCAGAATAATTTCTTAGAACAAAAGTAATGGAAGCAAGCAGAGAATCGGCTAAACTAGACCTGTTGGACAAGTTATGCGTGAATTGCCTCTGTAAAAGTATGGTGCAAGGAATCTCAAGGCCTTAGTCTTTTAAGAATCAGTATTAAATAGAACAGCTGCTAAAAATATGAACAAATAAAATGCTTGAGTATGAATTTTGGGGTTGTTGATATCCATGAGCTACTGGACCTTTTGTTCCTGAACATCTGAAAGAAGAGAATTTTTATTATTATTGGAGTGCCAGATCAGATAGTTTATAGGATCACTTGTATAAATATGTAACTTAGGTGCATAACACCTATTAAAGAGGCTCATCCTGAAGATAATTACTGATAGCAAGGCAAACCTAGGGACTTCAGAATTCTACTCCACACCACAAGGGTGACTTACTATTGAATCTTCACATTATAAGAAACTAGATACTTCTGTCATTGCTCTCCTAGCATTAACAAACCCATGTGTGTACAATGTCAATTCCATCTAGTAGTATAACTCTGATCATGCTCATTGTGATTTGGAGATTAGTAGAATAAAATAAATGCTGCATTGTGTTACATTTGCTCATACAAAATAAATTTAAACAGCGTGGTAATGATTGTATCATTGAGGTATTGGTTGTGAATGAATTACCAGCTTGGCCATGTTAAAAGGTAAACAAATACACACAATTCAAATAAATGCATGCTGAATTAACAACTGCATCTCAATTGATAACTAATTTTACAACACAAACATAGTGGGCTCTGCAAATCCTCCTACTTAATGATTGTAGCAATGACATGAGCATTTAATATTTAAGAATAACTATATTCAAGTCAAGAGAACAGGTAAAGATAAAGTGCACTAATGATTTTCTAAAAGAAATATTGTGATGCAAATGGGTAGTTTAGCAAAGGGATTAACTATTTCTGACACCTCTGTTTGATTCTAAACCTGATTGATGAGATGAATATTCATTCTGTCTCACTGTTTCTGCCATTTACAAGTGTACACTTCATAAGCTATACATTTAAAACAGATAGCTCAAGCTTCCAATTGTAATTTTCATTATTTCCAGCAACACGGTATATTAAACCACAAGATACAGGACCAGCAATAGGTCATTTGGTCCATCGAGTCAGCTTTACCATTAAACCAGGGTTGTATATTTCTCAGCCCTATTCTTCTGCCTTCTCCCTGTGACTTTGATCCCCTTACTGGTCAAGAACTTAACTTTCCCTTATCTTAAAGTGTTACAACATGGGGTAAACTCCCCCGGGATAGGAGAATGACTAGCTATTCATTTAAACCAGAAATGGTTTAACCCGTGCTGTAATTTGGTAAAACGGGTTGGCCGAATTTGCATTTGTTTTTGTCTCCAGGCAACCCATCTACCCTAGCTGTTCAACCAAATGTACCTTGTTACCTTGTTCAGAACACTTGGTGTTGTATCCGGTAGTTCTGCTAGCTTTTAACTCTCTTAAAAGGTACAGTACCCCTTACACCTTCATAACGCCTCTCCCCTTTAGAAAAAATGAACCATTATAATGAAAAGATGGCTTCATTTTTTTTTCTATTCTTTAAACACATTACCCTTACTGGTCATACAGATAACTTTAATCTAAGTTCACCTTAACGTCTTCCCATATACCTTTACAAATCTCATCTAAACCTTATCAGTTACATCCGTGATAACGCATCTGCAATTATGTTCTTATGACCTGCAACATTTACAGTTTTTAAATTAAAAGTCTGTAACATAAGACTCCAACGAAATAGTTCACATACTTGTCTTTAAAGCGTTCTAAGAATGTAAGAGGATTGTGATCTGTGGACACAACCGTCACCAACACATTGTTCATGACATTAACATTAAAATGTTGTAAGGCCAGTACCAAACTCAGTAGTTCTTTTTCAGTCATGGAGTATTTTCTTTGGAGGATGTTGAGCTTCTTCAAAAGGTAACTAATTGGCAGTTCAATCCCATCCTCACCTTCCTGTAACAGTACAGCTCCAACTCCTGTGTCACTAGCATTGATGGTGACTTTCAAAGGTTTTTAAAAGTTTGGTGTAGCTAAAACTGGTTAATAAAAACTGGTTAACTGGTGATTAATATTGCTTTCAAATGGTCGAATGACTCCTACTATTGTTCTGTCCATCGAAATTTGTGTTCTTCTTCAGCAAATCAGTTAACGGTGCCACTATACTGCTGAAGTTTGGAACAAACTTCCCAATAGAATCTGCTGAGTCCTAAGAATTGAAGCACCTCTTTCTTCGAGGTTGGTAGTGGAAATTCCTCAACGTCATTTCTGCTTTTGTGAATTCAGTTTTGTTTAATTTTATCACCAATTTTGCTTCTCGTAGTTATTCAAAGAGCTCTGCCAACTGTACCATGTGATCATTCCAGGACTTACTAAAGATCACTACAATGTCCAAATAGACTGTACAGTTTGTTAACCCAGGCACAGCTATGTTTATCAGTCATTGGAATGTGGCGGGTAAAGGGCATCGCTTTAAACTGATATAGCCCATTTGGGGTCACAAACCCAGAAATTTCTTCCGCCATCTCTGATAATGGTACCTGCGAGTAAGTCCAACTTAGTGATGTAACTGGCTTGTCGACTTTCTCAATACAGTCCTCCAATCTAGGAAGTGGATATGAGTCCGATTTTGTAACAGCATTGACCTTCTGATAATCCACGCAGAATCGTTGAGTCCCGTCTGATTTGGGAACTAAGATGATCGGCGAACTCCACTCATTCTGACTTAGTTTGATGATTTCCTTGTCAAGCATGACCTCCGCCTCCTTCTGGACCTGTCTGGCTTTGAAAGCATTAAGCTGATAGTGGTGTTGTTTTATCAGAGCTGTATTCCCTACGTCTACTTGATGTGCAATAGCATTAGTCCTCCCCATCTGATTCTTACATATGTCCTTGTACTGCAGTAACAAATCTTTCAACTTCATTCTATGCTCATGAGACAGATAGTTTACTAACCTATCCCATTCCTCAAGGGTTTCTTCATTTTTAAAATCTATTTTGAGGCACATCATCTTGATTTGATTCCTTACTCTGCAGGGCAGTAACTAACACCTGTTTCTCCAGTTGTTTCTCGCTAGTATAACTGGGTTTTAACATGTTCATATGACATACCCAGTACCTATTTTTTTCTATCTGGCATCTTTACTACATAGTTCACCTGACTCAACTTTTTCTCAATTTGGTAGGGACCACTAAACCTGGTTTTGAAGAGATCTCCTATCACTGGTAACAGTCCTAATACGTCATCCCCTTGGGAAAACGTCTGTGTCTCAGAGCTTTTATCTGTCACCTGCTTCAATCTACACTGTGCCCTCTTTAGGTGCTGTTTAGCTAACATACCTACTCGATTTAATCTCTCCCTCACCTCCGATACATAGATTCATTTGGAGCATCTCTAATGGCAAACAATACGAATGGGATACCTTTATACCAATCACTCGGGTAATCCTGACAGTATGCTCTCAACATGGTCTTCAAGGTCTGATGCCACCTTTCTAAAGCTCCTTGGGATTCAGGATGATACACACTGGATTTAAAGTGCTGTATCACTAGCTATCCATAACCTCCTTAAACAGCCTTGTAGTAAAATTTGACCTTTGGTCTGAATGAATCTCTCTGGGTTGCCCATACTGTGTGAAGTAAGTTACTAACTCCTCTACTACCCTTTTTGCCTTGATACTCCATAATGGAATTGCCTCCGGAAATTTTGTAGACACATCCATTATGGTTAGCAAATACTGATTCACACTTTTAGTTCTCAGGAGGGGACCTACACAATCAATTATTACCTGCACGAAAGGTTTTTCAAATGCAGGAATTGGCAACAAAGGTGTTAGTTTTATTACTGCCTGTGGCTTATCTACCATTTTGCATGTATGATGTTGACCACATTCTTGTGCATTCCAGGCCAATAAAAATAGTTTTGTACTTTAGCCTGAGTCTTTTGTACCCCTGGGTGACCTCCTACAGGTAGTTCATGTGCTACCCGTAACACCTCCTGTCCATATGCTACCCACAACCTGTGCACTTTGGCCCATTTCTCCTCTGCACTAACCTGCCGTGGTCTCCATTTCCATCTTAGGATTCCATCTTTCAGATAATATACTCTGCCTCCTTTTCAGTGTATGCATCCTCATATGTATCTTTTATTGTCTTATCTTGCTGTTGCAAGTCCCTTAGCCTTTCGGGACTAAACACTTCTGTCTGAAGCTCTGCCTGTTCAGGTTTTTCGTACACCATTGTGTCAAACAGGGTGCCCACTTACTGAGCCTCAACTCCTTCATCTTTCTCTTTACTTTTCGTTTCGTGCTGTGACTTATGATACTGGGATCTGGTTACTACATAGTCTGGGAAAATACCAGGATATTTCTGTTTTAACTCCTCAGTTTCTTGGTCTTCCTTGGGCTTCTCTACAACAAGCGGTGTCACTCCCACCTTGGATCCTGCCAAATCATTCCCAAGAACAAACTGAATTCCTGGAACTGACACTCTTATCAATCACTCCCACTATAACTTCCCCAGTCTTGAGTTAGCACTCCAACCTGACCTTATATAGGGGAATGCTAAATTTCTGTCCATCTATCCCACAAATTACCACATTCTCGTGTAACAGATTGAGAAAGTGTGCATATTCGCTCAATCCTTACAATGGGTGACAGGTTAGATCCTATATATCTCAAAATTATAACTCTTGTCTTTCTCCACCTGTTCTTTCTGAGTAAACTTTACCCACAGAGATGAATTCTTTATAGAGATCAGGTACTAGCTCCATACCCAGCCCCTGCCTAGGCAGTGCACTCTCCTGCAGCTCCTCAGCTCTTCTTGGGGTCTCCTTTACTACTTTCACTAATGCTACTGGCTTAGCTTCTTTTACCACATCTTTTCCCACAGTGCCTTTCTTTAATGACCAGCATTGTGACTTTACGTGTCCCATTTTATCACAATGAAAATACCTGAGGCCTTTCACCACGTTTCCACCATCTCAGGATCCTTTTTTATCCTGTGCTAAACTAGCATGACCGATGGATCCTCAGACCAGTCCATCTGCCTCGCCAATTTTTCAAATGAAATAAAAAAAGCTTCAACTTTCTCATCAAAATGTGGCAGAGTTTTGACATATTTGTATACATCCCTACCTTCTCTTTTAATCTCCATCCCGGTAACTTGATTTTGCTGACTAAGTTGCACCTTCTCCAGTTCAGATTCTCTCTCCTTTTGCTCAGCTTAGAAACTTCTCTCTTTCTTTTTACTCTCTCTCTCTCTCTCTTGCTCTATCTTCTCTCTCTCTTTCTCTCTCCCTTTCTTCTCTCTCTCTCTCTTTCCTCAGCTGAGATCCTTCTCTCTCTCTATCTCTTTTTATCTTCTCACTCCATTTTCCTCAATTGTAATTTAAGTTCTTATACCTCTACTGCACTTGTCTGTTTCTCTGATATACCTAAGTGTTTGAGTAACTCCCTTACAATTTCAGCTTTACCTTTGTCCTTGGTTAAACCCAAATCTAACTTGTTTGCTAATTCTAAAAGTATGGCCTTTTTCTTTCCTTCTAAACTTTCTTGGCACATTTGAGAATCATCTTCAAATCCCAGAACCCCTTCAGCAATTTTAAGAGCCATTTCTCTCACTTCTAATTTAATCAACCACAAGTTACTGAAATCAAACAAATTGTCTCACCAATGTTTTATTTAAAGATCGAGGACACTAACCTGCAAGTGTTTAAATTTGCTGGGATTTTTTGTACCCCCAAATTCGAATCTGTCTAAGTTAGTTCAAATTTCGAACGAAAGCCCCCAAACTGTTACAACACGGGGTAACCCCCACCCCCCGCTAATTTATTCTGCAATGTAGAAATGATTTAACGCATGCTGTAATCTGTTAAAATTTGAGAGGCAAGGAACTATTCACAAAAGTCACTATTTAAAGTAAAAATTAACAACTTTATTTTTTGAAGTCGAACAGGGAATAATTAATTAACAAGTATTTACAACTCCTTTCTCTAACCTATCTTTTACCTTCCCCTCTACAATACTGGTCCGATTAAATCCCTGATTAAGATATACCAAAAAATTCAAATTTCAAAACCAGCCAGCTGTCGAATCTTTTCTTTGTATTTTCCTCTGTGGATTTGCTCTCCAGGTCAGTTTTGAAAGTTTTTTATTTTGTGCAGGCTCCTTCTCTCGACAGGTACCTCTCAGAGAGTTCTCATGAGCAGCCCACATTTGTTGGTCTTTTAGCAGTTCTCCTCCAACTGTTCAATTTTTTAATGGTTTCATACCCCAAAGCATCAGATTGTTTCATTGGTGTTAATATTGTCAAAATACTAAATTCATCTTGATTGGAGTTAGGTATTTTGAGGCATAATTTAAACTGATTGGCCGAATTTGAATTTGTCTTTGTCTCCAGGCAACCCAGCTACTTTAGCTATTTGACCAAATGTTACATTGTTACCTTGTTCAGAACACTTGGTGCTGTATCAGGTAGTTCTGCTAACTTTTAACACTCTTAAAAGGTACAGTATCTCTTATACCTTCATAACGAAAGACACTTAGTGACTTGGCCTCATCAGCCTTCTATGGCAATGAGGTCCACAGATTAACCACCCTCTGGTTGAAGAAATTTCTCCTTGTCCTAGTTCTTAAGGGTTGTCCCTTCACTCTGATGCTGTGCCCTCTGGCTCTAATCTCTCCTACTAGAGGAAATAACTTCTCCACATTCACTATATCCAGGCCTCTCAGCATTCTGGGCGGCACGGTGGCACAGTGGTTACCACTGCTGCCTCACAGCGCTAGAGACCCGGGTTCAATACCCGCCTCAGGCGACTAACTGTGTGGAGTTTGCACGTTCTCCCCGTGTCTGCGTGGGTTTCCTCCGGGTGCTCCGGTTTCCTCCCACAGTCCAAAGATGTACAGGTCAGGTGAATTGGCCATGCTAAATTGCCCGTAGTGTTAGGTAAGGGGTAAATGTAGGGGTATGGGTGGTTTGCGCTTCGGCGGGGCGGTGTGGACTTGTTGGGCCGAAGGGCCTGTTTCCACACTGTAAGTAATCTAATCTAATCTAATCTAATCTAAAATTCTGTAAATTTCAATGAGATTTCCCCCCCCCCCCCCCACCCCATCCTTCTAATCTCTTCAATTGTAGAGCTAGGGTTCTCAACTGCTCCTTATTTGACAAGCTGTTCATCTCTAGTATCATTCTTGTGAACTTCCTTTGGGCCACCTCCAAGGCCAACACATCCTTCCTTAGATACAGGGCTTAAAACTGCTCACAATGTTCCAAATGCAGTCTGATCAGAACCTTATACAGCCTCAGCAGTACATGGTCCTGTAATCTAGCCCTCCTGAAATGAATGCTGACATTTCAGTTGGCAAGTAGGAAGGCAAATGCACTTGTATTTAACCTTAAGAGAATTCTAAATTGGGACTCCTAAGTCCTTTTGTGCTTCATATTTCTGAAGTCTTTCCCCATTTAGAAAATAGTCAGCATCTCTATTCTTCCCATCAAAGTGCATAATGTCACACTTTCCACATTATATTGCTTCTGCCACTTCTTTGCCCACTCTCCTGACCTGACCAAGTACTTATGCAGCCACCCCACTTCCTCAACACTACCTGTCCCTCCACATGTGTCATCTGCAAATTTAACAACAAAGCCCTCAATTCCTTCATCCAGATTATTGATATGGAATATGAATGGGTGTGTTCCCAACATGGACTTCTGCAGAACTTCAATTGTCACCGGCTCCCTCCTGAAAAATGTATCTTTATCCCTACTGGATTTCTGCCAGTCAGCTAATCTAAATAAGGGTTATCCAACAAGGAGTGCATCTTCGTTGCTGCATTATTCTATTTCCAAAACTCTTAAGAACTTCCTGGGATGTAGCTCTGAAGTAGCTCTGACCACTTCTTTTGTACAGTATCTTTTAAACCTTTGTTCCTCCACCATTAGGAGCAGAGCTTTGACACACACTCACTAGTAAATACTCTTATCACAGACATCTTTTCCATACTTGGACATTATATGTTCCAGACCACCAAGACCAATTAGTCTGATCCAGTTCCATCTTTAAAGTGCTCTGAGTGTGTCAAATCCTACCTTAGTTAAATGGGTTGAGAGTAATGGAGATCAATCTCCTTTAGTACATAAAGGGGGAGGGGGACACCTAAGCTTCTATCATAAACCTTAATCGGGGAGGGTAGCCTCCATGATAAACCATGATCCATCAACAGATGAATACAAAACTGGAAACTCATAGAAACATTCAATAAATATTACACATTATGGCTATGCATGCGTAAATATTGGAAAAACTGTATGTAATGAATGTATTTTTAAGTTAAATATTTGTAAAAGTCACCTTGAAACCTTTGTGCTTATCACGACTTAAGGTTATGCTGCCTAGAATTTTGACACTGAGATCATCAGCTGAGGTGGAGACAGTCTGCTTTGCAGTCATATTGTCTTGGGTGACTATTGTAGGTGTCCTCTGGAGATCAGAGGCCTTGAGGGATTGGATTTTGGGCTTCTCTAGTACTGAGATAGGGAGGGAATGATGAATGGAATGAGGTGTTGTGAACCTTGGGAATTTCCTGAGGTGTAGGGTCTGAGGCAGCTGGATGTCCTCTTCCTCCTTGTAGTGGCATGATGACAGCCCCTATCTCCCTGAGGGGAAGAGGCCTCTGAAAGAAAGTCCAGGTTCCTTTTTCACCCTCTTCTATAATCAGTGCTGTATGGAGCCCTGGCTCGGGTGATGAAATGCAGGCCTGAGTATATATGTGATGAAGTCAGCAGTGGTTGCTCTGTCAATTTTCAAGTGTCTGAGACTTGGCAAAACTCCTGGCTAGCATGGAATTCTCTGTACTCTACACAAAGTTATGAATAATCCCTGGTATTTGTACCATGTTTTCCCTTAGCTTCTGCTACATGTTCGAGACAAAAAATCTGCAGATGTTGGAATCCAAAATAGAGAAGCAGGAGGCTGGAAGAGCACAGCAAGCCAGGCAGCGTCAGGAGATGCAGATGTCTGATGTCTTGGGTATAATCTTTCTTCAGGAATGGGAGTGGGGGTAGCAGGAGTTGCTGATAAAGTAGCGGGGGGAGGGTTATGGGTGGGGAAGAGAGATGGAGTGCTGGGGTGGAAATAGGTGAATACAGGTGGTAGGTATGACCTGGTAGTTACAGAGGAGGAATGAATCCTTTTGGTCGCTGGAAGGAGGAGTCGTTTGGAGGGATGAAAGAGAGGAGGCAGGGTTCCTGATGCTGCCTGGCTTGCTGTGCTCTTCCAGCCTCCTGCTTGTCTGTTGTATGTTGTAATTTCTTATAACTTTGACCGTAAGCCAATCATAAGAATGACGCTTAGGAGGATTTAGTCCCCAGGATTCTTCCAGTTGTCTGTGGACCCAGCTGTCACAGTCTCCCTTAGCTGCTGGGATGTTTCTGTGCTGTACTCCAAAATCTATATCTGAGCTCTCTGCAGACAAAGTGAGAGTAACTGTGCTGGCAGGGGTGCATCCTCTGAAATATTGGCTTCTCCATCCTCAAAGATGGAGTCTTCTAACTTTTGGTATTGTGGAGCCTTGATCTTTTTTGGATATGACTTGAAGTGGAGAATAAAAGCATTCAGAACTCTTACCCTAGTCATTCTTTATATCTTATTGTGTGCTTGTTGTGCTCATAAAGCATTACCAGGATTGTTCTCAGAAAGAAAAACTGAAATTGCTGGAAAAGCTCAGCAGGTTGCGCAGCATTGTTGGAAAAAAAAATCAGAGTTAACGTTTCTCATATAGCAACCCTCTTCAGAGCTGCTGGCAGCTAGGAAAATGTTGGCTTTATTCAGAAGATAGGATTGGGGGAGGAGTTAAGGAGTAAACGATAGGTGGAGCTAAATCCCAAAGAGACAGAAGAACAGTTGACAGATGAAGGAGTGGATAGGAGAATGAATAGCTACCATTAGAGACTATTAGTGGCTCACAAGGTTTGGCATATGGGTGTTGTGTAAGGACGTGGGCGAAGATACCTCAAGCCTTAAAATTGTTACACTTGATACTGAGTCCAGAAGGCTTTAGAGTTCCCAAGCAGAAAATGAGATGCTGTTCTTCCAGTTTGAGATGAACTTCACTGGAGTACTGCAGCAAACCTGAGACAGGGATATTGGCCAAGGAACAGGGTGGTGTGTTGAAGTTGAAGGCAACTGGAACTCAGAGTCTTTTGTTACGGAAAGAACATAGGTATTCAGCGAAGCGGTCACGCAGTCTTTGTTTCCCTAATGCAGAGGAGACAGCATTGTGAGCAGCTCAAATGATACACTAGATTAAGTGAAGTGCAGGGAAAGTGCTGCATCATCTGGAAAATGTGTTTGGGCCCTTGGATATTGAGGAGGGAGGAAGAAAACAGGACAGATGTTACAATGTCTTGAAACAGTTAAAGGTGGATAAATCCCTAGGACCTGATCAGGTGTACCCGAGAACTCTATGGGAAGCTAGAGAAATGATTGCTGGGCCACTTGCTGAGATATTTGTATCATCGATAGTCACAGGTGAGGTGCCGGAAGAATGGAGGTTGGCAAACGTGGTGCCACTGTTTAAGAAGGGCAGTAAAGACAAGCCAGGGAAATATAGACTGGAGAGCCTGACCTCAGTGGTGGGCAAGTTGTTGGAAAGAATCCTGAGGGACAGGATATACAAGTATTTGGAAAGGGAAGGACTGATCCAGGATAGTCAACATGGTTTTGTGTGTGGGAAATCATGTCTCACAAACTTGATTGAATTTTCTGAAGAAGTTACAAAGAAGATTGATGAGGGCAGAGTAGTGATCTATATGGACTTCAGTAAGGCGTTCAACAAGGTTCCCCATGGGAGACTGATTAGCAAGGTTAGATCTCATGGAATAAAGGGAGAACTAGCCATTTGGATACAGAACTGGCTCAAAAGTAGAAGACAGAGGGTGGTGGTGGGGGGTTGTTTTTCAGACTGGAGGCTTGTGACCAGTGGAATGCCACAATGATCGGTGCTAGGTCCTCTACTTTTTGTCATTTACCTAAATGATTTGGATGCGTGCATAAGAGGTACAGTTAGTAAGTTTGCAGATGACACCAAAATTGGAGGTGTAGTGAACAGCGAAGAGAGTTACCTCAGATTACAATAGGATCTGGCCCAGATGGGCCAATGGGCTGAGAAATGGCAGATGGAGTTTAATCCAGATAATGCGAGGTGCTGCATTTTGGGAAAGCAAAACTTAGCAGGACTTATACACTTAATGGTAAGGTCCTAGGGAGTGTTGTTGAACAAAGAGACCTTGGAGTGCAGGTTCATAGCTCTTTGAAAGTGGAGTCGCAGATAGATAGGATAGTGAAGAAGGAGTATGGTATGCTTTCATTTATTGGTCAGAGTATTGAGTACAGGAGTTGGGAGGTCATATTGCGGCTGTACAGGACATTGATTAGGCCACTGTTGGAATATTGCATGCAATTCTGGTCTCCTTCCTATCGGAAAGACGGTGTGAAACTTGAAAGGGTTCAGAAAAGATTTACAAGGATGTTGCCAGGTTTGGAGGATTTGAGCTATAGGGAGAGGTTGAACAGGCTGGAGCTGTTTTCCCTGGAGCATCGGAGGCTGAGGGGTGACCTTATAGAGGTTTATAAAATCATGAGGGGCATGGATAGGATAAATAGACAAAGTCTTTTCCCTGGGATGGGGGAATCCAGAACTAGAGGGCATAGGTTTAAGGGTGAGAGGGGAAAGATATAAAAGAGATCTACGGGGCAACTTTTTCACACAGAGGGTGGTACGTGTATGGAATGAGTTGCCAGAAGATATGTTGGAGGCTGGTACAATTGCAACATTTAAGAGGCATTTGGATGGGTATATGAATAGGAAGGGTTTGGAGGAATATGGGCCGGGTGCTGGTAGGTGGGACTAGATTGGGTTGGGATATCTGGTCGGCGTGGACAGGTTGGACCGAAAGGTCTGTTTCCATGCTGTACATCTCTATGACTCTATGACTCTATGACCTTCTCCAGTTTCAGGAGAAGGTGGCATGTGGCTGTAGGGAATGTTGGGAGTGAAGGAGGAGTGGACCAGGGTGTCCCAGAGGGAATGGTCCTTGCAAAAGGCTGACACGGCAGGGGAGGGGAATATATGCCTGATGATGGCATTCCTGGAGTTGGTGGCTAATGATGTGGATGCTGGTGGGATGGTAGGTGACGACAAGGGGACCCTATTGCTATTCTGGACGGGAAGAGAGGGGTGAGGGCTGAAGTGTAGGAAATGGATTGGACCCTGCTGAGGGCACTGTCAACTGTGGAGCTCGGGAATCCTCAGTTGAAGAAGAAAGTGGACATTTCGGAGGCCCCCTTGTTGAAGTTGGCATCATCAGAACAGATTTGACAGAGATGGAGGAACTGGGAGAATGAAATTCATTCTTCCCAGGAAGCAGGATGTGTGGATATACAGTCAAGCTAACTGTGGGAGTCTGTTGGTTTGTAGTGGATATTTGTGGGCAGCCTAACATCAGTAATGGAAATAGAGATGTCAAGGAAGGGAAGAAGTCAGAGATGAACCAGGTGAAAATGAGAGCAGTGTGAAAATTAGAAGCAAAATTGATAAACTTTTCCAATTCTGGACAAGAAAGGGAAATAGCACAGATGATATCATTGATAAGCCAGAGAAAGGTTTGTGATTGAGGAGTAGGACTGGAAGAAGGAATGTTCCATGTTACACACAAAGAGACAAGCATAACTGGGGCCCATGTAGATACCCATGGCCACTTCTCTGACTTAACGAAAAGTGAGAGCAGTTAAAAGACAAGTTGTTCAGGGTGAGGATGAGCTTGGCCAGGTGGTGGTGGATGGGGACAATTCAGGCCTATTTTCCAGGAAGAAGCAGACAGCTCTGAGATCATCCTGGTGGAGGATGGACATGTAAAGGGATTGCACATCCATGGTAAAGAGGAAGCAATTTCCTGCAAACTGGAAATTCTGAAACTGATGTAAAGCATCAGAGAAATGTGGATGTTAATGGGAAGGGACTAGACAAGGGGAGAAAAACTTGAGTTGAGGTAGGAAAACTTGAATTCTGTAGAGCAGGAGCAGGCAGAAACAATGGATCTGCCAAGCAGTCCAGTTTGTATATTTTGGGAAGTAGGTATAAGTAGGCAGTCTGGGCTTGGGGGATAATCAGCTTGGAGACAGTGGGGGGAGATAACCGGATGAATGAGGTTAGTGACCATAATGGACACAAAGGCCTGATGTTCCATGGTGCAGTTATGGTCCAGGGGGAGATAGGAGGAGGTATCTGAGAGCTGGCGCTCAGCTTCTTTAATGTACAGATCAGTCCACCAGACAATAACAGCATCACTTTTGTCAGTAGGCTTAATTACAAAGCTGGAATTGGATCCAACGGGACTGCAGTCAGTTAACATGAAGATAGGTTGGAATGAGTGAGTGGTATAGAGAAATTGAGGTGACTAATGTCACGTTCACAGTTCTCAATGAACAGGTTGAATGTAGGTAAAAGGCCAGAGGGAGGGGTCCAGGTGGAGGGAGAGTGTTGAAGGTGGACGAAAGGATCTGGGGGATGGGGAGATGACTGTTGTTCAGAGAAATGAGATGACAGGTGAAAGGTTCAACGTCATGTCGTGCTGAAATTAATTAAAATGGAGATGCAGACGGATAAAACTGAGAGCTTTGCTGAGTACAGAACATGCAGCGTCAGAGAGCGGAAGTTCAAAAGGATAGTAAATACAATGATAGAAGGGTTGGAGGAAGGTGGAGTTAGAGGGAAGGGGAGGGAAGGGAGGTTCTAGAGGGCAGTGGTTATCTCTGAATGGTTGCATCTTGTGTTCCTTGATACCTGAAAGGAAAAAAAACGTTTCTTGTTAGCATGTTGAATGAGACGGCCGATGAAGTGGAACAGGGAAGCAGTGCAGCTCTGAGCCAGCATGAAATAGTGCCATTGAAGAGAAAGGTCAAGACTGTGCATTTGACAATGGATGACTAGGATTGTTCTGCTTACCTCTAAATGCCTGGCTAATCCAGCCTCAGCACATGCAATGGACCTCAATTGTCCTCTCCTCTGCTCAGGTTTAGCACCTGAGACTGATCCTCTGATCTCCTGGCTATCTCTTCTCCCTCACTGAGTTAGTGACATTTCAAGTAATACCTTGTCTGCGTGAATCATACATACTGACCTGTTACCCAAACTCTGCAAAAAAGCACATTCAAAAGCCAAGCTTTCCCATGTTTTATGTCTTAATTGTCACTAAGGCCAATCACATATTCACTGTTCCGGCATCGCTGGCCACTCATATATTTGCTTTTGATGAACTTACGAGAGACTCCTTCCAAAGATATGACATTAGTACTTACACTGGCAGATCTGTGTATGTCATTGATCCATTTTCTGCATTGATCCAGTTCATAGCCCAAATTTGCGTACTTCTGTGGCCTGTGTTAGAACTGGTCTTCTTCAGGTAAGAAGCCCTTCTGATGCCATTGTAGGAAAGAGCACCTCCTGCCTTTTGACAACAAACTGAACAAGAATCAATGGCGTATAGAGTTAAGGTTTTTAGATTCATGTGCATCCAGTGTTGAAGAGCAAGCCACTAAGATTAGTTTAGCGATTCAGAACAAAGCTATACACAGGCTAAATACATCAAGATTAACAGACAAAAAGCTAAAGGATTCCCAAAAGATATGGATTATATAAGAAGACCTATCATAGGTCAGATTAAACTTCCATATTTTTTAACTAGAATTCATGTAATTTAGACAGAAGCCTACACTACCCTCGGACCACTGTGTGAGCAGATACAGAGAACACAGCTCATTGTGTGGTTTTTCAGATGGGGAGCAAACAAGTGAAATTTTTAAGTAAGTGATCATACCCACCACTAGGAACAGAATAGTAAATACCAAGAACATTTGAACCATTCAGAACAGCTTTAGGAACAAGATGGGTCAGCGGCTAATCTGGAATAAAACTTAACTATAGTGCATCAGGAGAAGCAAATCCTGGAACAGCAACTGCAGTCCAGGAAAGAAAAAATTGACAATGGAATTTACTCCATTTATCTAACCTCCAAAAATGAAAGCACAAATGTTGGCCGATTTTATGAAGGTTATCAAACAAACTTTAGATTATTCTTTATCATTAGATCTCCATTATTCAAGCAAAAGCAAGATGTTACAGATGCAGTTTGAAATAGAAGTGCAGGAAAGAGCTCAAGAGGTTGAGCAGAATCCATAGATAGAGAAAACAGAGTAATTGAGCCAAATCATCCTGTCTCTGGATTGTCAGAGACCAGAGAAATAGGACTGAGACTGATGTCAGGACCTTGTGGAAATCCTGACTCATGTTCCTACATGGAAATTGCTCAGGAGTTTTCAAGTTCCAATTGGTGATTTCCCTACTCTCCAGGATTGCTTGCTAAAAGTTAATGATTCTGAGCTATAAGCAAAGCGTTCAGACAGTTCCAATGTACTTATCTAAATCAATACCCAGAAAAATTTAGACTTGGTAATTTCAGAACTGTCCACCCCCTAAAATAAGTCCCTGATCCCCCAACTCAAGAAGTTCCTTGTTTACTTATCTGACTCCCCTGAATATGACCCTGACCTGACCCTCCCAAAACCAAGTTACCTTCCATTCACACAATTACTCTAACTGACCCTCCTGACTACCACAGTCCTTCTGATCTGACATTCCTATTCCCTAGGCCCTGATTATCCTCCCAATTACCCAACTACCCACTTATGTACCTCAACTACCTATCCATTCATTCACTGATCCATTCACTCATCCATTCACTAGTGTTCACATTGGATTTTAAAGCTTATCATTTAGCTGCTATTGTCATAAAGAGGGAATGTGTCCTGACTTCTTCTAACTCTATCTCGATCCCATGGAGTTCTCCAAGTGATGGTTTGCTACATATTTCTGTCAAAATTGGGTACAGAAGACCCAGCAAGAAATATGTGTTCAGTCAGGAGAATTCATGGACATGTGTAAACAAAAACTGCTTTTTCTCAAAGGACTGCTAGCCAATATTTCAGGTGGATAATATTTCATTAGAATCCCACCATTTGTCCCTACTATCTCAATAGATAGTATTTGCCACACAAATTTATTCTCAGCAATGTAAGAACTTATAGATTCTGTGATCAACTTAAGATATACCTGCATCTATAGTCTCCAACAATCTTATTTCCAAACAAACATAGTCTGAGGCTCAGATTAAAATACCTGCTGCTTTTACATAGAAATCATTCTCTTAATTCACCTAATGTAAGATAGTATTGATTTAATTACCTTTCTGTGCATATATTTTACTTTGTTTTTATTGTGGAATGTAGGTTGCTAATTAATCATCTATCTGTTAAGTCACCCTGTATTACTCAGAATAATGCGATTCTGTGACACATCTTGCTTTTCCTCAAAATGTTGTAATGTCAGCAAACTAAGCTATTCTGCTTCCCAAGGTCATTTATGAAGATTATGAATAGCAGAAGCCTCAGGACTGATTCCTGTGGGACCATACTAGTTGTAACCCTTTGATCATATGTTTGAATCCCATGCCTAGCTGATAACTTGAACCTGCTTGCCACAGTCTTGATGAGCTTCATCAGCCACAAAGTGTGGTTTTCTTGTGAAAAGGATTTTGAAGAGATATATTGTCTTTCCTTATAATAACAACAACTTCTAAGTCAAATATTGGTAGGTGAATATTGTTGGTTTAAAGACAACAATCATTTACCTGTCCCACTTAAAAAAGAAAGTTTTATATAGCTAGTGTAAAATGAAATATAATATGGAACATACAGGGAAAATTAAAGTTAAAAATATTGTCTTGAAAACCTTTTCAGGAAAGATAATTATATTTCAATATATAATGAATTAAAATGCTGTTGAGATTTGTACTTGGGTTTGCCGAAGGGAAATTTGAGTCACTTGAATGATTTTATCCTGTTTGAGATTAAAAAAAATGCTAATAAGCTATCTGTGAGATGAGCCAATGGAAATCTGTATGTGCAGTTTGTCTCACTACATACTGGATATCTTTCTGCTGCCTCTCAAGTAACATTTTGTTCATTAATGTAGCTTTGTGTCACTAGTATGATTCCAGCAGATCTTAATTCTGTACAAGTCAACTTCTAGAGTGAAAAATGGCTTGATAGACCATCAATTTCATGATTGCAATTTGGTTACCGTCAAGGTGAGTCACTGAACATATTCCCACAAAGTGAACAATGTACTTTTAACAAAAGTGCATGCACTTAAAAAAAAGAAAAATAAATACACATCTAAAGACAATTTGTGAAAGTCTTATCCTATACAGCAAAAACAAAAATTCAACTCCTTTTCACAGCAATATCCTTTCCAGACACTTAACCCCAGGAAAGTATTACTCCTATCTTCATTTTATTACTTCTTATTGATCAGAAGAGGTAACAAGCATTTTCTTTCAGTGACTTTTCAAACATTCACCAGATCTGATTGCTTCTTACTGTCTTTCCTCAAGACAGGTAGTCTAACTCAATAACCTTTCCACACCTGAACTCTAGGAAAGTAAACATAGGTTTTCTTTTAGCCTGATCCAACTGAACATCTAATACAGTTATTAAGACTTCTTTCCAATTGTGTTATACTTAAGACGTAGATAGGATAGTGAAGAAGGCGCTTGGTATGCTTTCCTTTATTGGACAGAGCATTGAGTACAGGAGTTGGGAGGTCATGTTGCGGCTGTACAGGACATTGGTTAGCCACTTTTGGAATATTATGTGCAATTCTGGTCTCCTTCCTATCAGAAAGATTTTGTGAAACTTGAAAGAGTTTAGAAAAGATTTACAAGGATATTGCCAGGATTGGAGGATTTGAGCTACAAGAAGAGGCTGAATAGGCTGGGGCTGTTTTCCCTGGAGCATTGGAGGGTGAGGGGTGAGAGGTTTATAAAATCATGGTAAATAAACAAGGTCTTTTCCCTGGGGTGGGGGAGTCCAGAACTAGAAGGCAGAGGTTTAGGATGAGAGGGGAAAGATTTAAAAGGGACTTAAGAGGCAACTTTTTCACTCAGAGGGTGGTGCATGTATATAATGAGCTGCTAGAGGAAGTGATAGAGGCTGGTACAATTACAACAATTAAAAGGCATCTGGATGGAAATATGAATAGGAAGGGTTTAGAAGCTGATACAGATACCATCCCCACGGTAATCAATGACATCACTTTCACCCCCATCATGACCTTCCACAGCCACTTCCGCCCCTCACGATTCCTCATGCACCACATGTGACATCACTTCCTCCCCCCACGTCATCGATGTTGTCACACGTTCAGCGGCTTCTGCCCCCTCTACTGCCATGTTCACCACCACTTCTGCCCCCACCAACGCCACTCACCTGCATTCTGCTGACACGCCCCCCACAGATCCCACTGTCACCATCTCTGCCCCCCAGAACCCTGAGGGGATCACCACCCCTGCTCATGACTCCACCCCCATTCCCCAACCACCACACCCACTTCAGTTACAGACTCCGCCCCCACCTCCCAGCTATACACCTACACCAGGTCCTAGCTCCCAGCCCTGCCGAGTTTTCACCATCCCCTCAGGCCTTCCCCTCATTGAGGACGAACGATCAGTCCTTAGCAAAGGCCTTACCTTTATCCCCCTCTATCCATGCATCAATGAATTTAATACATGCCATTTCATCGTACACTTCTTCCGCTGCCTCCACCTCCGAGCTTACTTTTACAATCAAGACTCGCGCCCACCTTCCGAGGACCCCTTCACTCACCTCCAACACACTCCATCCATCTGGACACCGCGCATTGGCCTATTACCTGCCCTTGACCTCTTCATTTCCAACTGCCGCCGAGACATTATCCGCCTCAAACTGTCTATCCCCTCCCCCATTCCAACCTCTCACCCTCACAACACGCAGCCCTCTACTCCCTCTGCTCCAATCCCAACCTCACCATCAAACCAGCAGATAAAGGGGGTGCAGTGGTAGTTTGGCGCACTGACCTCTACACCGCTGAAGCCAGACACCAACTCGAAGACACTTCCTCCTACCATCCCCTCGACCATGACCCCACCCCCCATCACCAAACCATCATCGCCCAGACCATAGAGAACCTCATCACCTCAGGAGATCTCCCACCCACAGCTTCCAACCTCATAGTCCGGGAACCCCGCACTGCCCAGTTCTACCTCCTTCCCAAGGTCCACAAGCCTGATCACCCCGGCCGACCCATTGTCTTAGACTGCTCCTGCCCCACCGAACTCATCTCCACCTACCTCGATACTATCTCATCCCCCCCAGTCCAGAAACTCCCCACATATGTTCGAGACACCACCCACACCTTCCACCTCCTCCAAGACTTCTGTTTCCCTGGCCCCACCGCCTCATCTTCACCATGGACATCCAATCCCTCTACACCTCCATCCGCCATGACCAGGGCCTCCAAGCCCTCCGTTTCCTCCTCTCCCGATGTCCCTGACAGTACCCATCCACTGACACTCTCATTCGTTTGGCTGAACTGATCCTCACCCTTAACAATTTCTCTTTCGAATCCTCCCACTTCCTCAAAGTGGGTAGCCATGGGCTCCCGCATAGGCCCCATCTATGCCTGTCTCTTTGTCGGCTACGTAGAACAGTCTATCTTCTGTAGTTACACTGGCACCACTCCGCCCTCTTCCTCCGCTACACTGATGACTGCATCAGCACCACCTCGTGCTCCCACGAGGAGGGTGAGCAGTTCATCAACTTCACCAACACATTCCACCCTGACCTTAAACTCACCTGGACCATCTCTGACACCTCCCTCCTCTTCCTGGACCTCTCCATTGACCTCTCCATCTCCATTAATGACGACCGACTTGACACTGACATTTTTTACAAACCCACCAACTCCCACAGCTACCTGAATTACACCTCTTCCCACCCGACCTCCTGAAAAAATGCCATCTCGTATTCCCAATTCTTCCGCCTCCGCCGTATCTGCTCCCAGGAGGACCTGTTCCATTACAGAACATACCAGATGGCCTCCTTCTTTAGAGATCACAATTTCCCTTCTCACGTGGTTGAAAATGCCCTCCAACGCATCTCATCCACATCCCACACCTCCGCCCTCAAACCCCACTCCTCCAACTGTACAAGGACAGAACCCCCCTGTCCTCACTTTCCACCCTACCAACCTTCGGATTAACCATATCATTCACCGACATTTTCACCACCTCCAAATGGACCTCACCACCAGAGATATATTTCCCTCCCACCGCTTTCCGCCTTCCACAAAGACCATTCCCTCCATGACTACCTGGTCAGGTCCACACCCTCCAACAACCCACCCTCCCCTCCTGGCATCCATCCCTGCCACCGCAGGAATTGCAAAACCTGCACCCACACCTCCTCCCTCACCACCATCCAAGGCCCCAAAGGAGCCTTCCACACCCATCAAAGCTTTACCTGCACATCCACCAATGTCATTTATTGTATCCATTGCTCCCGATGCGGTCTCCTCCACACTGGGGAGACTGGACGCCTCCTCGCAGAGCGCTTCAGGGAACCTCTCTGGGATACCCGCACCAATCAACCCGACCGCCCCATGGCCCATCAATTCATCTCCCCCTCCCACTCTGCCAAGGACATGCAGGTCCTGTGCCTCCTCCATCGCTGCTCCCTCACCATCCGTTGCCTGGAGGAAGAACGCCTCATCTTCTGCCTCGGAACACTTCAACGCCAGGGCATCAATGTGGACTTCACCAGTTTCCTCATTTCCCCTCCCGCCACCTTACCCCAGTTCCACCCTTCCAGCTCAGCACTGTCCTCATGACCTGTCCTACCTGCCAATCTCCCTTCCCACCTATCCGCTCCATCCTCCTCTCTGACCTATCACCTCCATCCCCACCCCCATTTGCCTTTTATACTCTTTGCTACCTTCCCCCACCCTCCTCTCTGACCCATCACCTCCACCCCACCCCCATTCACCTATTGTACTCTTTGCTACCTTCTCCCCAGGCTTAACCCCCCCCCCCATTTATCTCTCCACCCTGGAGGCTTCCTGCTTCTATTCCTGATGAAGGGCTTTTGCCTGAAACGTCGATTTTCCTGCTCCTCGGATGCAGCCTGACTTGCTATGCTTTTTCAGCACCACTCTGACCCCAACTAGAGGGATATGGGTCAAGTGCTGGCAAATGGGACCAGATTAGGTTGGGATAGCTGGTCAGCATGGGCAAGTTAGACCAAAGGGTCTGTTTCCATGCTGTACATCTCTATGACTTTATAATTCTGCAAATGAAAAAAAGCCCTTCTATTGGAATGAATCTTTTCTTCTGAACTTAACTTATGTATATTTCCTATCTTTTTGTCTGAGTTATAATGACTCAAGGCAACAATAAGCAGCAGCTATTATACTAAGCTTATTGAGTATTTGGCTTAGCTTACATGAATTCTTGGAAATGACGTCTTTAACCCATTGTTCCAAATGACTTTCTGACCCATGCTAAAAAAAGTCAGAATGTTATAGCACCAAAAATCAAAACCCTATTTACCTGTACTTTAAATCTAAGTTCCTAAAAATTCAAATGTATTATAAACTTTATTACAGTTGCACAGACTACAATGGTTCAAGAAGAGTCCCCAGTATCATTGAATTAAAAGTACAAAGTTATACAGCTACTTCTACAGTTTTACTCAATTTCAATTGGCATTAGGAAAGATGGTCTTGTGATTAAGAAACAAATTTAGAAGACATAGCAGAATGTTCTTGAAGTGCTTGGAGTCTTGAATGCTGGCTGGAAAACCAGTGAAAGATCTATGCTACCTCTTCTGACAAACCACAAACTATTGGTGAAGCCATCGGTGGAAGCCATTCTCTTGGAATCAGGTCCACATGGGCATAGGTCCAACCGACAAAGAGCTGGCTGCCAATCAGAAGCAAACAGCTTTTGCCCCAAGCAGTTCCATTGCAGAAGTGGTAGTTGCTGCCAGAACAATAATCCCAGATCACAGCAGATCCCAGAAAAAGCTGAGTGATGTGACGAAGAGATTCTCTTGGCAGGGAGTCAAGAGGAAAAAGGGAGCAGGGATGTTGGATGTAAATGCAGGGGGCTTTTGCCCGAAATGTCGATTTTCCTGCTCCTCAGATGTTGCCTGACCTGTTGTGCTTTTCCAGCACCACTTTAATCGTGGCTCTGAGTGGTTGCTCACCTGCCTGGCATTCAGATTCTCAATCTGATTGCCCTGATCGAGGGACAATGTCTTTCCAAGGTGACAAATTGCTACAGATTAGCAGTGATTGGAAATCTGCATGATGACAGGGTTCATCTCAGGAATGGTAGGCTGAAGTCCAAGTGGTTCTTAATTGGTCACCTAAGGGCCTCAATAGATGGACGGGCAGAAAGGTCGATCATTGGTCTCCCACCCACATCATAATTCTGATGAAGGCTAGAAGACGGGTGTGCCACCTATATGTTATCTAAGTAATTGCCCTCTCACCTTGAAGCTTACCATCTCCAGGAGCAGAAGATTCTAGTCAATTAATCAAATAAAAGAGACAAATTTAGAAGTGTGTATACGAATGAAAAGATCAGAAATTTTTTTAAAAATACAAAAAAAGGTCCAAGAGCTAAGAGATTAATGAAACACCGGAGAATAAATCTTTCATGGCATCACTTTCAAAATATATTTTCTCCTCCTTTATTAAGATTGGTGGCAATAATACTGCCCTTGCAAGTGAGAGAGAGGTTTTTGTCTGAAGCAGTATTACATTAGTTTTCAGTCTCAGGAATTATTTTCAGGATAGTGAGTTTAATTTCACACTTAATATAATTCTCAAAACTCCAATTTATTTGAAGTTCTAAATTTTAAATCTGTCAATATCGAGAAGACTTTCTGTGCAACTGTGGTCACGATTGGTATCTTCCCACTAATCATTCTTTTTCAGTTTTTGAGTCTTGCTGGAAATGTCATGAACAGACCAAAACAGAAGGGCTTCCAGTGACTTGAATAGCTGGTGACATCGGGAATAACTGAAACACTGAGAAGTCTGAGAATCGCACGACAATCTCTTTTGAATCAATTTTAGCAAAAAATGTTACAGTCAACACTATATGAACAAAATCATGAAAACAATTTACAACAATGCCTTAATGCATAGACAGATATGATAATGTATGGCACAGGATGCACAGCTTAACAACAAAGTACTGACACCAATTGCTCCTGCTCAGGGGTGCATTTGGTGCAATGGCCAGGGAATCTCAAACCATGGCACCCATATTAAATGGTACACAAATCATACCTATTGCTCAACATGCTTGAACTGCTTTAAACTAACCTTAAAACAAGGGTTTAGAAATTCACCCAAACAGTGCTATTTTTTGAGCACTGACCTACTATGTTGCTTGAGATAGCTACATTGATATCAGAAATGTGCATTAGGATTACTTAATGGGCAGGCTATTTTATTTATATTAGGATTTTCATTGAATCGAGATTTCAATGTTGGTGCTTTATTTGCCATGCAGTAAACTTATGCAGTGCAACTTGGTGCTAACTTGCCATAAGGTGGCGATAGCTTAAGAAATTCTGCAGTCGCACTTTATCCGTGTTTGCTGACTTTTGGATATTTTCTTATCATTTTGAAAAGTCCACTTTGATGAAATGAAACAGAACATTGTTGGCATTGTACTGTTGTTAGCTGCCTCAAAGATAGTTTGGTTGCTGTCATTTAGCACAGTCACCTTGGAAGTGAGAAGATGAGTAGAAACAATAAGGAAGATTAGAAAGGGTAAGACAGTTGCCAGAAGAGGGTGATGAATGACATTTCACTCAATGCGATGGCATGCTAGTCTTCTCTGGCATTACCCTTGCAGCAATGTCTCAAGCTTCTTTGCTTTGTATTAATAAAAGCTGTCACTGAGCTATTCACCGCATGCAGTTGTAACTCGATTCTTGAACTAGGATTTGGTTACATTATCTGTAAATGTCCAGGTTGCTACATCCCCCAACTTATCTGCCTGGGGCTCCTTTTGGCCTGCAAAGATTAATCTCAGTGATATTTTCCAGAGTGCAATATATTGGATAGATCGTTTAAGTTCTATATGCTACACCAACATCTTCATTCCCATGGATAGACAGATGGTGGAATCATTAGGTTTTCCCTACATTGCAGGTTTTCCCAACATGTAAAAAGTGTGCACATATTGCTTTGCATGCAACTTGACACCAATCCACCATCTTTATTTACCAAAAGGTATTTTACTGTCTGAACCTCTCACAACTGTTGGTTTGTGACTATAAACAGCACGTCATACAGATCTGTGCCTGGCTTCCTGTTAGATGTCTTCCATTTTATTTCAATCCTGGTTGTTGCTTTTATTCCAACCATGCTGCTAAGCTACAGACTGGCATATGGAGACTAGGTACTCTGTACAAAGCTGATGGGTCTACTCAAAAGCTACATATCCTGCAAAGAAAATACAAATGAAAGAAATGCTGCCAAAGAAACACAATTTTGCATGGTCAAGCAACACTGCCTCTGCCTGGACTATTTGGAAAATGTTTACAGTACTCCCAAGCAGGTATCCAAACTTGTGGTGTTTGTGTTACATGCTGCACAACTTTGCCATCATGATGGATGAGTCTTTAACATCATGGGCAGGAGCGCAGCAGGAAAGGAAAGAAGAAATGGAGCAGGCAGAAGGACTGGAGCAAGAGATGGAGCAATCCATAGTACCACTCCATGCCAGACATCTCATGGAAGATGTCTTCAGTTAAATCAATATCCTCATTCCAAAGACACAAACAGTACGACAATCCTAATGATATCCCAGCAACCAGGATCCAATGCTTTCCTTCATTCCAGATAAATAGATCTTGCCCTTAGTTCACTGCAAGGTAAATGCCAAATCCAGAATAAAAAGCTCAATTTAGGTGTCTGCCGAATAGTTAACAGAAAACATTTAAAAATCATTTTTGTGCAAATCTTAGCACCTATCTTATGTGCTGCTTTTTTAAATTCTGGTACTTTTCCCCAATGGCTATTGCTGGAGAGCAGGAAATTGCTAAACTTCAATGAGGATACTTGTGGGTTTTGAGCAGAAGGCAGCGCCTTGGCAAGGGCTGAACAGTCAATGAAAACAGAAATTTAATCTGATTCTGAATTAGCCTTCTAACGTGGTCCAAGTCTTTTCGGAATCTTTTGACTTTTCAGCTTTAACCCTGACGTTTTAAGTGCAAATTAGAGTCATTGGGAATAAGGGGAAACTCTCCACTGATTGGTCATATCTGGCATATAGGAAGATAATTGTTGTTGTAGGTCAGTTTTAATTCCTCTCTGGCCACAGGAGAAGTGCCAAGGACTGGAAGATAACTAATTGGGTTCCATTTTATAAGAAGGGTGGAAGCGATGAATCAGGCAATTACAGACTGATGAGTCTCATGCCAGTGGTAGGGAAACTATCAGAGAAAATTCTGAAGGAGTGAATTAATACTCACCTGGAAAGGCATGGGTTAATTAGGGATAGTAAGCATGGCTTTTTTCAGAGGGAGGTCATGCCTAACAAATTTGTTAGAAACACCAAGATTGGTGGAATGGTTAATAGTAAAGAAGATGGTTGTAGTTTATAGAAGGATATAGACGGGTTGGTCAGATGGACAGACCAGTGGCAGATAGTATTTAACTGTAATAAGTGGGAGGTGATGCACTTTGGAAAAAGAAACAAGATGAGGGAATATTTAATGAATGGCAGGACACTGGGTAACTTAGAGGAACAGGGGGATCTTGTGGTAATTATTCACAAATCCCTGAACTCTACAGAGCACATTAATTGTACAGTTAAAAAGACATATAGAACACTTTCTTTCTTCAGTCGTGATATAGACTATAACAGCAAGGAGATAATGTTGGAGTTGTACAGAGCATTGGGCAGGCCACAACTGTGGTACTGTGTGCAGTGCTGGTCACCTCACAACAGGAAAGATGTGATAATACTAGAAGGTTGCAGAGGAGGTTCACCAGGATGTTGCTTGGGTTGGAGAAATTGAGCTATAAGGAGAGACTGAATAGGCTTGGAGTTTTTTTTAAGAGAGTGAAGTCTGAATGGGGCATGATTGAGGTGTATAAGATTATGATGAGTATGGACAGGGTGACTAGAGAGCAGCTGTTCCCCGTGGTTGAGGGGTTAGTCACAAGAGGGCACAGTTTTAGGGTAAGGGGCAGGAGATACTGAGGGGATTTGGAAAAACACTTTTTCACTCAGCAGGTGGTGGAAATCTGGAATGCATTGCCTGGGCAGGTAGTGGAGGCAGGAAACCTTACAATCTTTAAAAAAATATTTGGATAAATACTTCAAATATCCTAACATTCAAGGATATGAAACAAGTGCAGGAAATTGGGATTAGTGCACTTTTAGTGGTAGTTATGTTGGTGCAGACTCAATGGGCTAAAGGGTATTTTCTGCGCTGCATAAATCTGTGAATCTCAGTTTCAGAACAGTTCCTCAGGGGTCATGTCATAGATCCAACTACCTTCAAGTATTTTGTCAATAATTTTCCCTCCATCTTAAGCTCAGAAGCCAGTGTAGCCTGCAATGCAAGTCTCTTTCCAGAGCACCTTGCCAGTGTACCAGAGAGGTGCTGTGATGGTCATGGAGAATTGGTAAGTGCCAGTGTCCATGGCTGAGGGATGTGTGTTGCTCATCTCCATGGATCATACCTTGCAATTCAGGTTGGTTGTATGCAACAGAGGAATTGGCAAGCTGAATTGACCAGGTACCCGCTCAAAGTCACATCTGGACATTATACCAGCCAATATTTGTTAGGCCCCAGCGGACAAACTGTTGCAGGACACCTGATTAGCATCTGTTTATCAACTGAATTGTGATGCTGAGGCCTAAAGATTAGTTTAATTGTTCCTTGGGCATTCTGATACACAGTCATTATGTGTTGCCAGAAGAGTGCACCTTCTTGGTGGATTAACAAATTTCATATCCATAGCATCCAATCCAGAAACACATTATAATACATGAATTTACTGTTTCTTTGATTTAGCCGTTTAGTTTATGGTTGCTTACAAATCTAATTCTGTACACTGGAATAATCTTAGTTTATAACTGTCACAAAGCTAATCCTTTTTTTCTAAAAGCTGCTCCTTGGCTCAAGGATACTCTGTCCTTGATTTTTTTTCAGAGGGGTAATAAACCAGGCCAGGCTCCCATCAAACTGGTTTGGTACAGAGATGAAAAGGATTTTGAGAGGTCTTTTGTTTATATATAAACAGATGAGACTTCAGGCCAAAGTGGTCATGTTTTAGAAATGACCATTAAAATTAAAGGGGAGTGGTCAGCTCTCTAGCTGAGCAGTTTAGTTCAGTCCAGAATTGGTTTGGAGTTCAACAGTGGGCTGTGTGGAAACTCTCTCTTCTGCCCTTCTAACTTCAACCTGTAAGCATCTGACCCTTTCTTTGTCCTGTATTTTAAAGAGGGTTTGTTTATTGGGACTGTTATGTTTATTCAGAATAGCATACTTAAGTCTAGTTTGGATAGACTGAGTTTTGTAGGGGTTCTTTATTCTGTTCTTCGTGTTTCAATGTGACATTTTGTGAATACATTTTTTTGTCTGTTTTAAACCTGGTAGTCAACCTCGCTAACTTAATGCAGGTAATTTTCACTGTACACTTAGCAAAACTAATTGCAAAGGTATGGTCTGGGCTGCCTGCTTAAGCATATTTTGAGTGTCTGGCCTCGTCCATAACAATAACCAATCATTTTTTTCAAATAACCTTTGTTCTCTTCAATTGAAGCTTAGCAGTGATAAATAAAAAGAAAAAGGCTCACACCCCTTGGCAGGGTGAACAGACGTAAGCATCAGTTTCTGTCAATAGAACACAATCATTAGTCCAGCACTTTGCCTCACTGCACTCTTCTAAAAAGATTGATTTATCTGCTCTCACATTTCTTTGGGGCAAACTTTTTTTCACAACTGAAACCAATTAGTGGGCACAGCACTTGTAGAGCAGAATGTAGGTCAACATCAAGTAATAAAAAAGTATTGACTTTTTTCCATCTGTAAGCAGCATGAAAGGGGTGCCATGGCCTTGTCTTACATGAAAAGAGGTCCATTAATTTCACTTATTTCAAGAAAGCCTGTCAAATACTAATGCTTCCATTGCACTTTTCCCATAAAGTATATTGACACAAATCCCAGCCCCAGTAAAACAGGTTTACCATATTTCAGCTGGGAAAATGTCTGTGTAATGATTTTTAATTCCCACCAGCACAGAAATTGCCACTTAGATGGCTTTAAGCTGCTTTGCTTTGGAGACAAAATGTAACTTTATTAATACCAGATGACTCTGTAAAGAGAGACTGATCTCTTCATCATCACTGCTAATGGAGTGAGTGGAAACTGCAGCACTTGTATGACTTTCATGGAGGTATTTGGATTCATAAGCAAAATGGTGGGTGCAATGAAAGGACTTGAGAATCCAGACACAATCTAAAAAGAGAAACTTGCCTTCATTTAATTCTTCTTCCTGAATTGGCAATTCATGGAATATGCACAATAGGTGTATTATTCAGATTGTGTTCCACATGCTCTTCAATCTACAAAAAGCTTGAAGGGCTGAGAAGTAGAGGAGACTTTGGTTTAGACAATTTTGGAAAATATTCCTTTCTACTTTATTTCTTCTTTACAAGTTTTCATAATAATGTGTTAGCAGGTGGAGGTGTGCTCAGGTTCACATCATACCTCTATCTAATCCAAATGTATGGCTTTGTTTTGTGTTTTAACAAGGAAGCCCAATGAAAGGACACTTTTCTGACCTACAGACAGAATGTTTGAATACAATTCAAAGTGTAAAGATTGATAAACGTTTGAACGATGGCTACCTGGTGTCGTTTCATGGCTACCTGGTATAGTTGTATGTTAGTGACCTAAAAGTGATCCAAAAATGTTGGATATTATTACAATTGCAAACCACACAAATCATAAAAAATGCTTTCATGTTTGACCAGTTCAGTTACATTTATGGAACCACTTCCTGTTTTCTATAGTATACGAACAACTCTTCTAATAAGTTGTATGTGAAAAGTAAACCTTAAAGTTTTGCACAGTTTTATTGGACAGCTTTTCTGTAAAGGTGGAGAGTTAATTATAATAACTGTAATTTACTGACCATCCTCCTCAAACATCAAATATTACAAAAATTATTTCCAGGATTGGAACTTCAGGTCATGTTTGGTAATTGTTTTAACACTCAAGATTTAAGGTTTGATTAGCAGTAGCTATAACCTTACGAGATGGCTTTATGTATCAAACAATAACATACAGTTTGATTTGACTCAGCTTATTTACATAATACTGTAACATGGAGTTGTCGGCGCATGTCAATTCTTACAGTCTGTCTTCTTTCCACATACGCAATTCTACAAGTTCCACGTTCTCACCATTGTGAGGAATAGAAATTCCTCTTTAAATCATTGATTTGATTTCTTAATAGTTCTCATATTTCTGTGTTCTTTCTTCCAAGATCTTATCCAGAAATAGAATCAGCATATCCAACTTAACTTAATTGGAATGCTTTGCACTTCTAAAGTCTGCTAACACTTTTCCTCCTAGTCTTCTCTTATCCAGAAAATAGAACCCCAGCTTGCAGTACAACTTCTGAATTTGGAAATGGGTGTTAAAGTTTATAAAACTCAGGTCGCTGGAGAGCATTGAAATACCTTGAGTTTGAAGTTGCCCAATATGTGGATGAGCATTTTGGCTTTAGTGAAATGAGGTAGTGGTGAAAATAGGCAATACTGCCAGGGTGCAAGGTGACATTTCTATAATGAACTTAATATGGAACTTGGCCTCAGCTCACAATCAAACAGAATGCTAAGACAATTAGAAAGGAAGCATACTGTATGGGACAGCATTTTGACATGCACGTGTGTGTTTTTTTTTATGGTTGGCATGTGAAATATGACATGTAGTTCGCCCCACTGCCTTTCCCCCAACCCGACCTACCTCATAATGCGATATGTAGGAGAAATCATCTGCCCACCTAGCCTTTTTTTAAAAAATACAATAACAGGTAATTGAGTCATAGAGTCATGCAGCACCGAAACAGACTGTTCAATCCAACCAGTCCATGCTGAACAGAATCACGAACTAAACTAATTCCACTTGCCTGCTCATGGCCCATGTCCCTCCAAACGTTTCCTATTCGTACCTATCAAAATGTCATAATCCACCACTTTCTTAGGAGGTTCATTCCACACTCGCCCTCCCTAGGTGCCATGATTCCTTTTTGCTCTAATAACTTGGAACCTTTCTCACTTGTATCATATTTTTTCATGAGTTTCTTGTAGTCCAAGCAATGCACACAGCAAAATGATGATACTAATTAGACTGCTAGAATTGCCAACCAAAATGATTGATTAGCAGTTCTTGATGGCTGGAGCTCCTCTCATTAAGATGCAGATGTTCAGCTTAAGGTCATCCATAGTATGTTATGGCTGCATGACAATACAAACTTTTCATCTGGAAGGGTGAATAATATGTCACCCTCATAAAATTTATCCCTGTGTTCTGATTGGTCATAACAATATTTACTTGTGTTGTGATCCCAGCTTATGGTAATACTGGGCAAGTTAAATCCTAGAATGAAACCTGGCTTGGTAGATCATGTTCTTTTTCTTTAGCTAGTTAACCTGGAGGGTAGTCACTGACACATATTCACAAGAAGCTGCTGGGGTTCCTTAATAACAGAACATGAATTTATGACACAAAAAATGTCCAGATATTAAAGAGAGTTCAGAATAACCTTAACACAAATAGCACAACAAAGTTTTAATCTGTTTCCAACTCCATTCATCACAGAAACTCAAATCCAGGGAAAGCATCCTTCTATTCGCAACTCTTTTTTTATTTGACTGACTCCTTCCAGTTTTTTTTTGTGGACCATGCAGACAATTTTAAGATTTCCTTTGAGTCCACCAGTATCATCTTTTCATAATTCTGAGGTCCTAAAATTTCTGAATGCTAATAATTTTAAAACTTCTATATGAACTGTCCTGGCTTAGAAACACCAGAGATTAGAAAACACTTCTTCCTCTGTGGCGACTGTTTCCCTTGAACTGAACTGAGAAGGCTACTGAGAGAAAAAAAAATCTCTGTTGAACTAAACTCCTGTTTCTTCTGAACTGAAGTCACAACAAAAATAATGGCTTTGTTCAGTTTGTTCAAAAACTCAAATATAAAAGTCTTCTCTATTAACACTTCAGGGATTGTTTCACACAATTGATTGCAATCATGTGGTTTCTTAGCTAAGATATATTTAGATCTGCATTCCAGAATACGTTTCTAGCCTTTTAAAAGAAAACCTTCACAGAAGATTCTATTATAAAATCCAAATTCCAAAATTGACAATAACACGTACATATATTTTATACTTTCATCACTTTTGACATTGTCAAAAGCTTCAGCTGATCTAATACTTTATGTTGGACAGACATTTGGGTAGCACAGCATAGTTGTGAAATCAAAGGCAGAAGGAGGTGCTAGAATTGGATATCTCCAGCATATGTATGAAGCTGACCCCTTGCCTGTGGATAATTTCTTTAAAAAGTGGCATTTTGATGAGAAATAGCAGGGGTTGATGAATTGAAGGCAGAATTGTGATATACTGTATGTTGATAAATATATATCCTCATGTCATGTAGTTCTTAGTTAATTGCATAATTAGTGTTGCTTTCACATCAATATATTTCATCTGGCACATTTCTTTGGAGAGTACTGATTAAATGTACATTGCCTTATTCATGCTGGAACAAAAATCTGTTCGGGGAAAATAAGCAATTGCTTAGGTCTGGTGAATAAAATATATGATAATTAACAATGGACAAAGTAAACATCATCAAATTAGCCACACAGCAGGAAATCTGCAGAAAATGTTTCTCTAATCTACGTTCTTTAAAGCATTACTATCTTTCAAGCACAAACCTATAATTACAATTTCATATATATGCAATTAAAATTTGCACATTTTAATTAACTTTGAAGAATCTGTAAAATAGGATCCAAGAGACTTTGATTAGTTCAATATATTTACAAAATAACAGCTACTAGACTAAATATTATTTACAGTGGCTGAATACCAATGATGTTTGAAAACTTTATTTGATTTACAAAAAATAGACTTGAGATTTCAGTAGTAACAAGTTTTTTTTAAAAGAGAAATTAGCATTGCAGTTAGATATTTTTTCCAATGAAATAAATTGTTTTAAAATGTGGATGTAGTGATATGAATTCATTGAAATATTCACTCATCAAAATCTACAGCAATGTTTTGAACATTTACCATATGATGTTCTATGAATGTTTAACATGATCATGTTTACTAATGCATTACAAGGTCCAACTAGTCTAAATGAATTAAAGTCCAATTTTGATATGAGTATAGGAGCCTCATTTCAATATCAAAATTAAACTGTTGCTCATTTCAGAATTCCCATGCTGATTGGGCATAGATCTCTACCCTGCTAAATTAGTTCTCATCACGCCTATTTAATGGCCAGTCATTCCCACTTATATAATTTGATATGCTAAAAATGGACATTTTTAACATGGAGATGAGGCTAACATCGAGATTGTACCCTTTGAGAGTTGATTTTATTAGTGTGTAAGATGCTATTTAAACATTTTATTTACTTTAGCATGTTCACAGATTCACAAATGTGTTACGGTGCACAAGGTGACCGTCCAGCCAATTGTGTCTGTATCAGCTCTTTGAATGAGCATTATTACCTTCTGCCAATCGCCTGCTTTCCCCCCTATATCCTTGCACATTATTTCCATCTAAATCTGTCTAACTTTAACCTTAACCCTCTAAAATGTCTCAACTCACCCTGCCTCTATCACACTTTCAAGTAATGCATTCAATATCCTAACCAATTGCTATGTGAGTAAGTTTATTTTGAACACATTCTTGACTCTTTTGCAAATCACTTTAAATCTATGCCCTTGTATTCTTTTCCTTTTATGAGTGGGAACAAGTTTTTCACTGTCCGCTCATTCGTGAATTTGCAAACCTCTGTCAGATCACCTCTTAGCCTTCTTCTCTTCAAAGAGAAAAGTCTGAACTTCTTCAATCTATCCTTATACCTGAAGTTTGCATCCCTACAATCTTTCTCGTACTCTCTCCAATGCATTCACAATGATCCTAAAATGTTATTGAAATTTCTAAAAAAAAAAGTGAAATGTGATCGTAGGATCTTTCCTCACACAGCTAAATGATGGCGGGCATAAATGATCCCACAAGCCAGACATCTATGCAATTATTGTGGACTTGTAGGAATGTTGCATTGAGATACCACAGATACAAGTTACTATTTATGTAATATTGTTTGTAAGAAATTGAGAGCAGAGATATGAAATATAAATGTCTGGTTTTAGCTCTGCACAATGCATTTTATCAATAGGTAACTTGATAATTTACTTTTTAAATGTGGTCACTGTTGTTTTATTGTTTTAAGAATGATGCCCCTTAAAGAAGCTCAGCATGCAAATGAACCAGGTACCCAAATGTCAATAGATGACCAGTGGACATGCCACACTGCATTTTAACATCATCAACAATAATCTGGCTAAAGCTTACTCTGTACTGCCTAGTTCCTGCTATAAATGAACTCACCAGAAATATTTTCAAGTAAATGGAATCCACATAACTAATATATGTCACATTTAGATAACATTTACTACTGTCATCACTTGAAGGCTTCCTTAGGTAATTATCAGGTGTAGTTTATCTCCAGGAAGTCAATAGCTTGCATGTTACTGTGGAAGCAATAATATGCCTATTTCTTAATACAGCCAGTTAACTTAATTGAGTTATGTGAAAGGACAGTTAGATGAATTGCAAAAATCAAGAAATCAAGCTAAAAATGAAAAAAAAATCTTATTTATAAAACAACCAAATGAACTTTTGCCATGATTTGAATTTCAAAATTATTTATTTGAATATCAGGTGAAATGTTCTGAAGAAAATTCTGACTTGAAAAATAACTATAATAGTTTAATAAGTACACATGTTGTTATTACAAAGAACCAATTTTTAGGTTTGCAAACAACTGGAGTACTTTCTTATATTTCATAAGTCACTCCATTTCATTTCAGCAGATAAATGGTTCTACTATGTTTTTTTCTGTTTATCCTGCATAGAAGCATTTATCCTAATTCCAGTAGTTGCACTGTTCCATATATTGTTTTTTCTCTTTCCTTTCATTGTCCATGTAACCTATGTTTAAATGTTAGAGTTTGCATTTCAATCACTAACTCTAATAGAGGGGAGTGAGACTGTAGAATGTATGAAGCAAAAATATTTCTCTTGCTCCCTGTCCTAAATTGGTTATATTTAATCTTCCATCATTGGTCTCTTTTCTCGGGTGGAGGTGGGGAAATTGGAGGAGGCTAGTAAATAGGCACAAACGCCAGAGGCCATGATTATTCCATGACTGTCTGTGGTGTAGCACTGTAGATAATTTGATAATAGAAAAATCTGTGATGCAACTCAATGCAAAGCTGCATGTCTTAGCAGGAGCCTAAAGCTTGTTTGACCACTTAAAACTAACCCCCCTGCTGGAACTGGAGCTGGAACATGAAGATTATTTTATAAATAAAGGGAAGATTGGAAATTACACAACAGGGAACAGTAAGTATGCGGTTAGGTTCTCCAATATAACACTGAAGATCTTGGTGCAGAAGGTGGACTTGAGGAAAGTGGTCCCTTCCTTTAGAGTCCAGAAAACCCTCCATGCAGATATTACAAAGGTGGTGGGAGTAGATAGCCACACTCATCAAAAACAGCAGTATAGCTCTGAGGGCCTAGCAGTAATGCCACGAAATGTTCGTTGACTTAACTCGTATGGTCAACATAAGTGAATACATCTTCACATGTAATAACCTTAGAAGTGAACCGCTAGCCTCATGCACTGCTCTTTAACACCTCCACATTCATTGCCTTGCTGAGCACACTTAACCTACCACAAGCCTCTCAACCCCATCTCACAGTTCACCCACATTATCAAATTTTTGAAATGTACCATGCACATTACCACATTCTTGCCACATTACTTGCCACCACATTCATTGACACAGTTCCCTGTCTCTTGGAAGACAAAATGGCCTACAATCGAAGGCCTCAGCAGGATGCATAAGGATACATGCCTTCATCCCATTGCAGCTAAAGTGCTTGCAATTTATGTCTTAAATTGGGGTGAATATTTTGGCATGAGCTAGCTGAGGTGAACTGGCACACTACGCTGGGATAGATCAATAAAAATTAAAGTTTGGCTCATTTGGCATTTAGTAAAGATTGGCTAGCTAACAGGAAATGGAGAGTCAGCATAAAGAAGTCATTTCCTGGTTGGAGATGTAATCGTGTTGTGCCACAGAGTTGAGGGCTGAAGCTCAACTATTCATAGTTTATATAAATAACTTGAATGAAGAATCTAAAAGTTTTGTTAATAAATTTGCTGGTGACTCAAAGATTGATAAGAAAGTAAATTATGGAAGAGGACATAAGGAAGGTGCAAATGGATATACATAAGTTAAGTAGGTAAGCAAAAAAATGGTAAATGGAATGTAATGTGGGAAAATGTGAAACTGTCCACTAAAAAAAAAGCAAATAATCTAACTGGTGATAGATTGCAGAGCTCTGAACTGCAGAGGGATTGCTGTCCTTGGAAATGAATTATAAAAGGTCGTACAGGAGTTGGGTGGTCGTGTTGCGGCTGTACAGGACATTGGTTAGGCCACTGTTGGAATATTGTGCAATTCTGGTCTCCTTCCTATCGGAAAGATGTTGTGAAACTTGAAAGAGTTCAGAAAAGATTTACAAGGATGTTGCCAGGGTTGGAGGATCTGAGCTACAGGGAGAGGCTGAACAGGCTGGGGCTGTTTTCCCTAGAGCATCGGAGGCTGAGGGGTGACCTTACAGAGGTTAACAAAATTATGAGGGGCATGGATAGGATAAATAGGCAAAGTCTTTTCCCTGGGATCGGGGAGTCCAGAAGAACTAGAGGGCATAGGTTTAGGGTGAGAGGGGAAAGATATAAAAGAGACGTAAGGGGCAACTTTTTCACGTAGAGGGTGGTACGTGTATGGAATGAGCTGCCAGAGGATATGGTGGAGGCTGGTACAATTGTAACATTTAAAAGACATTTGGATGGGTATATGAATAGGAAGGGTTTGGAGTGATATGGCCCGGGTGCTGGCAGGTGGGACTAGATTGGGTTGGGATATCTGGTCGGCATGGGCGGGTTGGACCGAAGGGTCTGTTTCCATGCTGTACGTCTCTGACTCTATGACTCTATATTATAACTAGACTGTCCCTACTGGACTACTCTCTTGTGGGAAGATCATGCCTTTTCCCAGCAATGGGGTTTGGCTGGTCCCATATCCTTCAGTATGATTAAAAGCTGGCTCACCTCAGCCTGAGGTAAAGATACCTATTTTCTGGATAAGCAATCCTGGTAACTGTCAGATATTTGTTTAACCTCTTCTGCACTCCCTTTGCAGAGATTTGCAGTGCAGTCAGAGCCATAGCTTGGTCTGCCATGCTCTCTGACTGACTCCCATTCTCTGCGTAAGGTACATGTGTCCCCAATAACTCCCACTGGTTTTTCTTGTAACTGCCAGTCATTGGTCCAGACATGTCCTATCTTTCAGTATTTAAAACACACAAGTTTCTTGGCTTCATTTTTCATCACAGTATAATTGTTTCTATCCTGAGAAGTGCTCTTAGTGTTTCTGTCTCTTTCATGGATGCTCAATTTTCTGTCAACCCTCCAACTCTATCCTTTTCATTTGGTTAGGCTATCTAGGGAAAGGTTCGTTCTGCAATAGATGTTTCTCTCTCTCTCACTCTCTGTTACTCAAGGTGTGTTTTTATTGGGAACGTGTTTAAATTCTTCAAGGAAAATTGTTTCACAGACACTTTTTAAAGTAGCTTCTGCTCTAAATGCCCATACCCACTAGTCCAAAGCAAACTGCTTAAGCCTTTCAAGTTCCAGGTATGTTTTGTCAGGTCGTTTCCTGAGGGTAAAAAAATGCTTCCCACACTAAACGGTATGGATTATAGATCGCCTTTTTCATTGCACTATATCAGGTGCACTTTCCTCAGACAAGAGGGGTAAATCTCATGCGCTTCTCCTGAATGTCTGCGCTGCAGTAATAAGGACCAGTATCAGACTGGCCATTTTAATTGCTATGTTACCTGTTCAAGAGAAATAATGAAGGCTTTGCCTCCTCAAACTTTGGAACTCAATGAGCAAACTGAGTTTCTTCTACCCTTAAGTCTGAGTCAGTGGTGTCTTCATGGGACTCAGTAGGATTCCTGGTTCTCAGTTCAAGTTGCCATAGTCCAAAGTATCATTCTTACCATTTTTCTTGAAATTCTCTCTTCTCTCAGGCTCTTTTCCCATTTATCAGTTGGAGGGATATGGGCCGGGTGCTGGCAGGTGGGACTAGATTGGGTTGGGATATCTGGTTGGCATGGACGGATTGGATTGAAGGGTCTGTTTCCATGCTGTACATCTCTATGGCCCTATGACTCTATGACTCCTTCTGCTACCCATCTCTTTCTCTCATTTCTCTTGTAGTGCACCACTCGCTTTCTCTCTCATTTTCTTCTCTATCTTTGTCTTTCCTTCTTTTGAAATTCTAATTTCTATTCTCCAATTTTAGTCTCTCTATTGCTACTTTATCCATTTCATTGTATTCAATTTCCATGAGGAAACTGATGGCCATCCCTTTTAAAATTTTGGATTCTATAGCTTTCTGCCAAAATTCTAATCTTAAGCGTCTTGGTTTTGTGAAGGGTAGGCTTTGCCTCACAAACCTTATTGAGTTCTTTGAGAAGGTGGCCAAACAGGTGGATGAGGGTAAAGCAGTTGATGTGGTGTATATGGATTTCAGTAAGGCATTTGATGAGGTTCCCCATGGTAAGCTATTGCGCAAAATACGGAGGCATGGGAATGAGGGTGATTTAGTGGTTTGGATCAGAAATTGGCTAGCTGAAAGGTGGTTGATGGGAAATATTCATCCTAGAGTTCAGACACTAGTGGTGGATCACAAGGATCTGTTTTGGGTCCACTGTTATTTGTCATTTTTATAAATGACCTGGATGAGTCATGGGAAGAATGGGTTAGTAAATTTGCGGATGACACTAAGGTCGGTGGAGTTGTGGATAGTGGCGAAGGACGTTGTAGGTTACAGGGGGACATAGATAAGCTGCAGCGCTGGGCTGAGAGGTGGCAAATGGATTTTAATGCAGAAAAGTGTGAGGTAATTTACTTTGGAAGGACTAACAAGAATACTGAAGAGTACTGGGCTAGTGGTAACATTCTTAGTAGTATAGATGAGCAGAGAGAGCTCAGTGTCCAGGTACGTAGATCCTTGAAAGTTGCCACCCAGGTTGATAGGATTGTTAAGAAGGCATATGGTGTGTTAGCTTTTATTGGTAGAGGGATTGAATTTCGGAACCATAAAGTAATGCTGTAGCCGTACAAATCTCTGGTGTGGCCACACTTGGAGTATCGCATACAGTTTTGGTGTCCGCATTATAGGAAGGATGTGGAAGCTTTGGAAATTGTTCAGAGGAGATTTACTAGCATGTTGCCTGATATGGAGGGAAGGTCATACGAGAAAGGCTGAGGGACTTGAGGCTGTTATCGTTAGAGAGAAGAAGGCTGAGAGGTTACTTAATTGAGACATATAAGATAATCCGAGGGTTAGGTAGGTTGGACAGTGAGAGCCTTTTTCCTTGGATAGTAATGGTGAGCATGAAGAGACATGGCTTTAAATTGAGGGGTGGTAGATATAGGACAGGTGTCAGATGTAGGTTCTTTACTCAGAGAGTAGTAGGGGCATGGAACGCATTGCTTGCAACAGTAGTAGACTCGCCAACTTTAAGGGCATTTAATGGCCATTGGATAGACATATGGATGAGAATAGAATAGTATAGGTTAGATGGGCTTCAGATTGATTTCACAGGTCAGCGCAACATCGAGGGCCGAAGGATCTGTACTGCGCTATAATATTCTATGTTCTATATCTCGCTAAATCTTTTGACTTTTTGACGGTGTAGTGATTGGAATGAGGTCAGCCAGCTGGACTCCATACAGTATGAATTCGCTGACTAGGGCTGTTAACCTGGCCCAATCAGGGAGTCTGGCTGACAGATATAGACAAGTGTGTCAGGGTTTCTGTTCACTCCAGGAACTGGCTTTGTGCTAGGCAGGTCAGTGTCATGTACTGTACATGTCTAAATAAAGGGGGACTTGGTGAAGGGCTACCAGCCTTTGTGGAGTTATTTCAGAGGGACAGACTTTTAAATCCTCAAACGTGACATTCCCTAATTCTGCTGGGTATGCACTGGCATCAAAGGACATCCTTATACTGTCACAGTGCAAGCTCAAGAAAGTTGGCAGCATGGTGGCTCAGTGGTTAGCACTGCTGCCTCACAGTGCCAGGGACCTGGTTCGATTCAAGCCTCGGGCCACTGTCTGTGTGGAGTTTGCACATTCTCCCTGTGTCTGCATGTGATCCCTCCAGGTGCTCTGATTTCCATCCACAATCCAAAGATGAGCAGGTTGGGTAGATTGGCCATGCTTAAAAAGAATGCCCATAGTGTTCAGGGATGTGTAGGTTAAGTGCATTAGTCAGGGGTAAATATAAGGTAGGGGAATGGATCTGGGTGGGTTATTCTTTGGAGGGTTGGTGTCGACTTGCAGGGCCAAAGGGCCTGTTTCCACACTGTCGGGATTCTGTGGTTCTATGAAAGCCTTTTGGGTTTTTTTTAAAACTGATTTAAAGGTGATAATTTACTCACTCTGATTCTTTCATTTTATTTATGGGTTCAAACTGCAACTGTGAGCCTCTGATCTATTATGATTAGAGCCCAGGCAAGGTTTCCAAGTTATGATATTTCCAGGTGGAAAACCTCAAATTGTCATGCTCCTGAGTGAGGAGAGATGAATTGGCTCACCTTCTTTATTCACATGCCCCCATGGTGAGTCACAACAAGATTAATTTACAAAGGATCCCCTCCCTTGTCGATAACTTTCTCACAGTCTAAATGAATTTATCTTCTAAATGAGCCAATTTAAGCAGTCTTTATTGAGTTTACAAAAGAGTTTATTCATTATGAAACACAAAATGAAATTTTGACCAACACACATACTCACAGATTGGACTAAGAAGTGAGCCAAAAGACTATGAAAGTTAGAAAAGGGTATGCAGGTCAGTCTCTGAATTATTCATGAAGAGTATTTGGAAGAATGTTGTGGTCATTGCCCACTCAGTAAATGGGCTCCGCTGACGCCTTAGCTAAACATTTGGATGGTAAATGTACAGACCCTGTATATATGAATGATTAATTCCGATCTCTGTAGATAAAGAAATGCAAGGTGTGCCTATGAATGGCACCACCAATTGTACAGATCATCAAAATATTTTATGAATAAAGTATATTTTTGAAATAAAAACAAAGTTGTGGCCATTGCAGTAGTTGTTACTGCTAGTATTAATATTGGTTGTTCAACAATTGATTTTGAGGTTCTTGGCTTTGTTGGTTAATTTGAATTCTTTTGTCTTGGTTCCTTACATCAGTTGACAACACAGAATGAGAGAGTGCTTTTTCCCTTTGTTCATCTATGTTACATGCCTGTTTAATAGCTGTTCTTAAAGCTGTGACCTTCATAGCACTCTAGTCCACAGACTTGGATGTTAAGCCACCAACACACATGCACTATACTTGACACTCGCTATTAATTCCTGCCCATATGTATTCTTGAAAGGGTAAAAAGAAGATATATCTTTTGTCCAGACTGCTGTCTTATTTTACCATCCTATTCACAATCTGAAATATTCATAGGAGATTATAGTTCAATTAGTTGTGCTTTCCTTTCTTTGTAGCTTCTTTTGATACCTGCAGATGTGACGGCACAGAATTTCTCACCCAACAGCCACTGAATTTGCATCCACAGTCATTTTGATTGTTTGAGTCCACTTGAATAAATGCACATATTGAAATTTAAAAATTCACTGTGTCCTTAACTCTTCCAAGATTGGAATTTGTGATCATAGCAGTGAGTATGCAGTTACAAAAGTAACTACAAAAGCTAATAGGATGTTATTGTTCATTGTGAGAAAAACTGAATGCCAAAGTAGAGAGCAAAACCAGAAATTGCTGGAAAAACAGCAGGTCTAGCAGCATCATGGAAAGAAAGCAAAGTTTCAGATCTAGTGGCTTTTATCAGGTCCACTGGACCTGAAATGTTAACTCTGCTTTCTCCTTACAGATGCTGCCAGACCTGCTGAGCTTTGTCAGCAACTTCTGTTGTGTTTCTGATTTCCAACATCTGCATGTTTTCTTTTGTTTTACAAAGTAGGGAGATTGTGCTTCATTTACAGAGCATTAATGAGGCAACATCTGGAGAAGTGTATGCAGCTCTAATCTCCTTATTTAAAGAATGATGTAAGTGCACCAGAAGCCATTCAAAGAAGGTTACCGGACCAATACGAGGATTGAATGGGTAATCTTATGAGAAAATGTTGGTTAGGCTTAGCTTTTATCCTCTGGAGTTGAGAAGAGTAAGACAAAGCATGATTAAAATATAGTAAGTCTAACCATATGATCAAAGGGAGAAACAAGTTTTTTTTTCAGCTCAGTTTCCTTTTATCAGGACTGTATTGATCTGAAATGTAAAGGCTTGTTTTCTCTCCCCAGATGCTGCCTCACCCACTAAGTATAGCCAGCATTTTTTGTTTTTATTTCAGTTTTGAAGCATCCACAACATTTTTCTTTTATGTATTTTATGAATATCCAATTCAAACTTAAATTTAGTAGACAAATTTATTAAACATTAAACAGATTAAAAACACATTGAGTCCAAACTGTATTTTTACTGTGATTCCAAATTTCTCATAATCTTCTTGAAAAGTCAAAAATAAAACAACCACATATACTAATCCTCAATATCTTTTAAACATAATTATTTACTTCTGACATGTACGTTCATTGCCATAGAGACCTCTGGCTTAGCTTATACTCCTGACCAATTCAGATTAATAAGTGACCTGAGGACAAGGAGCCACATTTAATCCTACAACATACTGCTACTGCCTATAGTGTTGTCTGTCAAAGTCCAGAAAAGATTGCAACCTTCTTTTGCTAAAAACACATATTCAAGGTTTCAATACAGTCAACAGCTGTCAATCAAATATATTTGTTTAAAAAAAATTCCCAAGGTGTCAATCATTTAGGAAGTTTGTATTGAATAGGATGGCGAAGTCCATTGATCAGTTCAAAATACTCAATGATCTGTGAGACAAGTCCCATTCAAGGACAATTGTAGTAATCAACCTAGGTTCCAAAGCCTGGTCCTGAGGCATGTACAATCAGCCAGACTGAAAGGTATATAATTTGCAGCTTGAAAAGGCTGGTACTGGTGTCTGTTTTAATGCTTGCAAGTTGTGACTAGCAAGAAGTAATCCAAAAAGTATCAAAAATGCCCAATTTTTGCCACACACATTAAAAGAGAAATTAAATTTTGATAAACTAATTAAACATTTTCATCAGGCAGGCGGGGGGGGGGGGGGGGGGGGGAGAGACCATTCAGACATGATAGCCCACCTCATTTTATGTCTGTACATGTCGAGGACCAACTCAACTGATTTCTCATTGCAGAAAAGACTTACAGGGATGTTGATGGAGTTGGAGTGTTTGAGCTGTTAGGGAGAGGCTGAATAGGTTGGAACTATTTTCCCTGGAGCATTGGAGGTTGAGGGAGGACGTTATAGAGGTTCACAAAATCATGAGGGGCATGGATAGGGTGAATAACCAGGATCTTTTTTCCTCGGGCACGAGAGTCAAAAACTAAGGGGGATAGGTTTAAGGTGAGAGGGAAAGATTTAAAATGGACCTCAAGGGCAACTTTTTCATATCTGGATGCATATCTGGAATGAGCTGTCAGAAGAGGTGGTGGAGGCTGGTACAATTACAACATTTAAAATGCATCTGGATGGGTACATGAATAGAAAGAGTTTAGAGGGATTTAGGCCAAATTCTGGCAAATGGGACTAGATGTATTTAGGATATCTGGCCAGCATGGATGAGTTGGACCAAAGGATCTGTTTCCATGCTGTACAACTTTATGACTCTTTGACTCTGTTCCCCCTTGTTATAGCAGCATGATCCAACACAGTGCTGAATTATTTTTGAATGCTTCAATGTGTTACATGTTCACTAAGGTCCGCCACAATACTCAATGTCTTGTGATGTGTATGGAGTTCTTACATGATAAATGGCGTGTGACCAATTAATAAGTAGGCATGAACAATTTCAAAGGACAAATTTAGATGAGAATATTGGACCAACAGTGCAATGAGCTGGTTACATCAAAAGAGAGACAAAACATCTGACTTTCTGTTTCAAACCATTTAGATTTCATTTATCCTTAATCTTTAGAAGTTCCTGACAAAGTCTATAATCCATCCTTAGTTGGCCTGAGAAGTAATATTGAATTTTTCATCAATGTTTGGGGTCCTTGGAATGACAGTGCTTTAATAATGATGGAAACTAAGGAACTTCAAGACTGTGACCTAGCAATGATACATGAATGGCAATATTTGCCCATATCAGAACAGTGAAAGTTGGAAGGGATCTGTGGCTGAATGTGTTTCAATTCTGTTCTTCTTGCTGTGTATAATTGCCTTCATTAAAACCATTATAGTTTCTCATTCTGGCTGTTGTCCTGGTACAGCCATCATTTCTATTTCCTTAGGTTCAAGGGATGCTAACGTGAATAAATGTCTGGTCTAGCCAATCAGGTTGAATCACATTGTGCGTGGAATGCTGGCTTCTCCTAGCGATTGGAGACAGCAGCAGATGCAGCTGTTCACAGCAACTGGAGGCAGTGCTAACCACAGGGGCAAGAATGTTGTCCCGGCTGATTGCTGTGGGCCCAGAGTGGGGACTGCTGATGTTGGTGAGCCGGCAGCTGCAGCAGCGGCAGTGTGGTAAGCTTGGAGCTGGGACTCCTAGCATCATCAAGGCAGCAGCACAGCCAGGGACTCCTGGTTGCAGGGCGAGTGTGGGTTCAACAGAAGACCTGACATGGGCATCGGCAGTGGTGTTGGTGAGGTGGGCACAGTGACGAAGAGATGGTGCCTGAAGAGTGGCAATGCTACTTTGTTGGATCTGGTGCAGGCAGTAGTGATACAGTGGAGGAGGGATGATGGCTCAGGGCTCAGGAGTCTCTTTCAATTATATATTTTGTCCTTTTTAATTCTTAAATATTCAAAATAGTGGTGACTGTTGAAGGTTTTCACTGTATTTTACTGTATTATTCACTGTAAAATGCAAGTGACAGTAAATAAATAAATCGTGATATGCTATTGGGTTTTGCTCTCATCTGCAAAAACTACTCACTATTTCAGGTCCATTGTATAATGAAAGATAATCTTTGGCTACGTTTTTCTATTCCAAGATTTCTTCTTAATCCCCTTTCCAACTTATCTACCTTAACCTCCAACAACAAGAGTGAAGAATTTATCCATTGTCTGTCATGAATATTGAGACCATCTTCCTTCCCGTTGATATTGTGCAACAGTAATCTTACACCAACATAGGTAATCTCACCAGCTTCTTCCTTCTTTTTCAGTTCGGAAATTAATCTAGGAAGCCTAATAAAATCTCTAACTAGTTGTACCTTTACTGGTTGATTGACAATGAATTGCTTCTGGAGCAGTTGTTCTGACATTACTAGCTGAAGTCTTTCTGCTACCATAAAAATGTTGAATTCAAGGCATGCTTCAAAATGAAGTGTGTTGATTGTGAACTATACACATTTTCAATTTTTGAACACTTCGCGTTGTGGCATTGCTGTCGCAAACCTTTAATCATGGATGTTTTTCCACCTAGACCATGGAGCATCTTGAAGAGGCTGTAACTGCTGTTTCTTTAGCCATAGCATCTGATCTGACAGGACAGTGACATTTACTCCTGTATCAAGTTTATCAAGTCAGGGCAACATTACAATGGCTGTAAGGGTGACTATAGTCAAGAGGTTTTCATGTCAAGCTTATTCGAGACTGGTGCAGTGACATCTCCAACATCTTGCAATTTGCAGTCCAATGAAGCATAGAGGCAGTGATTGATGGTCTCTGTACAAAGAAAGAGAAGTACGTTGCATTGAATTTTTCCAAGGAGAAGCAGACAAAATGAGCATTCAGCTTTGCCAGGACAGCAGCTGTTCTGTGGTGTAGGGTGCCATTGACTACGCACATGTTACTTTGTCTTCTTTGCATGTAAATTCTAAGATGTGCTGCGATGCAAAAGATTACATTCCCGCAATACCAATCTTATGTGTGTGCATACTCAAGAGAATCATGCAGGTCAGTGTCCAATATCCTGGTAGCAAATACCGATTCCTTTACTTTACTTCAGCAATATTTGATACCATCAACATTTGAACCACCAGGTGAACCAAGAGGCTGACTATTGGGTAACATGGGCAATCCTGGCTTATGAATTAAGCATGCGACCCATACACACACATGAAAAGGAAACATCCAACAATGCTGCTACATGAAATGCTATCAAATCGACCACTTTGCTGCTTAAGTAATACTTCTAATGCTTGGATTGCTCTGGAAGAGGCCTCCAGAATTCTCCACCTCAAAATTCCTCATGGTCTGCTGTATCGTGATGACACAGCCCTCACCACTGGCTTTATGCCAAACAACTTATTAGAATGAGACAGTACGGAGAAAGGTCTTTTGAGTCTTTGTACCTGTGTCAGCATTTTGGACATCTTTCTAGATTCTTAACTTATTATTGCATTGTTTTAATTAGGCTTAAGTGGGTACTCCAATGATTTCTTCTAATATTAGAAAGAATAAAGTTCCCTAAAGTACAGCAGAAGTATGCATTCATGGAATGTTGCTTTCACTCCACTTTTGCCAGTCAAATCAAAATCACAGTTCAGTATAAGAATTTGGTGACTACATCCCAACTGACAGTAAAATTGGAGCATAAGCTAATGTTCCCATGGCAATGCTATAGAAATGGTAGCAGTTACCCAAATCAGTAGTTAAAAATTATCAGTGTTTATGCCTTTAGTTAAATTAGTTAAATTAAATCCATTGTTTAAAGATAAGAGTTTTTGATCTATAATTTTCTACTTCGGTCAAACAATGAGAAAAAAATGGTAATGATTAACGTGTTCTAATACTTCTGTATAATGACTTGAAATGCTTCCTCTAAAATTACTGGATAGAGTACGTTAGAGAATGGGTTCTGCATGGTCTCTGGAAAGAAATTACTTGATGATTGGAGCATTGTGTTCTTGTATTATTCTGTCTTGTGAGCTAAATTTCAATTTGCCTCCACTGCAATGTTTCAGTCTGCAGGGGAAAATGGGAGTAAGATGAACAGTCCAGCAGCTTTGACTGCATTGCTAGCTGTTGGGTAGAAAGTGGGAAGCATCAGAGTTGCCCCCTTTTGGTAGGTCCTGCTGTGTAAATTAGGGGTCAGCCAAGTTGCTGACTTTTAGATCACACTTTTTAAGCTGACGTTTTGACCACGCACCCACGTGCAGATCCTACCTACTAAATTATTTGCAAGAATAGTATCCAAGTCAGTGGCTGCAAGTGTGAGATCAAGTGATTGTGTTTCATTTTCATCACTGCTTTCATACTATTGTGACTCTTTCTCTTCTACCACTTGTCTAGCCACATGGCAATTCTTGTATATCTGAAAGAGGTTTGAATATACTCCTATCTATGTTGCTTTTACCCCTGCCGGTAGCCACAACTTCAGTCACAAATGATCCAATGAGACCGACAAATTTGTCTCTTCAACAGTATGTGAAAAGAGGTTAAAAATTGGTGAGGCAGATATGGAAAACCAGTCAGGTCCAGCAAACACTTCAATGTCAGTCAGGTTTGTTAACAGAAGTTACAAGGGCAACCAGGCCCAGCACGGGCTATGATAAGGTTAGAATACAGGGTAATCATTTCAAGTTATTTTGTTTAAATCAAGCAAGGCAAACTACTGATGTGGGGAAACGTATTGCGTTCATTACTTGGTGTCATTACACCAAGCGAGTTGTACTGATTGAACTAAATGAATCTCTATGTTCATTTGCTGTGAAATAACATAGTTTAATGACTCATATCTAGCCTCATCTTACCAAATGTTCAGTCCACTGTCAGATAGATTGAAGCAGCACCTGGGTATACTGCTGTACACCCCTGGGATATGTAATAGCATTGTCAGATATTACATAGTATGGGCACACACCCCAATGGACCACTGGGAGTGTGTAGCATCTACGCACCTATGAGAATGTCTAAGGCGTGATAGTAAACTTGTAACAAGTGGGCTATACTGAATGAAAAAGGTTCTGGTAACAGGGTCTAATTTGTTTAAATATACAGAAATCCTACATTTTCTGGTGTTAACAATACCAAATGTTACTGGTAGTAGAATCACTTCAACCAATGGGAAATGGTCTATCATTAATTTTAGTCGCATTCAAAGTGTTGGAAGACCAAGACTTCTCTTCTAATGCTTTTGTTCTGAGTTCTTGAGAATTTGCATTGCTGCAATTTCTGCATGTCTTCTTTTTAAGTGTTCTCCCTTAAGGCAGGTCCTTGCTGATTATTCACCTAACCACAGTGAAGTGTCATGTTCTTTTTTTAGCTATGAGTTAGATGGTAAGGCAGGTCCTGACTCCACCTCGGCTAGAATGAGGATCTGCTGTTAGCATCAATTTGGTCCAAATGCTAGTTGCCTAACCCACTAGCCATGTATTTATGCATTCAACAGGGAAAATAGTGAATTTTTGGTTTATGAAAATTGTTGAGTTTTCATATCCACAAATTTTAATAATCAAAACTTGTTATTGAATATTTTTTAAGCATCAAGCAACTACAGAGAATTCTTACCTTGTGCATTTCATTAAAATAATGCAGTATTTTTGAGGAAGTGAAGCAGCTTTTAAGCTGATAGTCATAAGCATTTTGAATACCTGAAATATATTTCATGAGAATTGGAAAATGCACTGCAAATTTGGCTTGGCATAAGGACATCTGTTTCACTGCTCCCAGAAGAGATAAAATAGCAGCCGCAGTCTGGAGTCCAACTTTCTGTGAATATGCTTGCAAAATTGATCCTTAGAATGTTATAGTGAGTGAAGAAGTATTCAGTAGCATAAAACAATTGGCTGATCGTCTCTTGCCTCATCACACCTGGCAGCTTTTTCGGACATACTGCTTCATTGTCAGTACCTGAAACTTGAGCCTGGTGGATCTTAGATGGGAGAGGGATGTAAATGTTTTTAAGAGTTTTATGTCACATCAGTGAAAGTGGCTCTCCAGCATGCCATTGCAAAATGTTATTGAGTACTTTTTGTTATTTATTTGTGCTTGAGATTTGAAATAAATGCTATAAGGACTTTGAAGGTAAACTGCATGAATTAAAACTCTCAGTACATGATGGAAGTGAGGCTCTATAGTTAGCAGGTTAACACAATTTGCCATTGATTAATTCTACTGGGGAGAAAATCATGTAGGATATTCTGACCCAAAATTTTGATGTGCTGTCCTGTCATCTGAACTTTTACAACTCAATACTAATTCTTACAATCTACTCTGTGGTGAGAAAATGGATGGATGGCAATGATCTATGAAAAAAAGAAGTGCTTGTTTGGCCTAGGGCCTTTTCATGTTTCTAAAAAAAAATCAATGTCAGCATTCATTCTGTAGTCTCAGTACTATCTTAAGCAATGATTTATTGATTGATTGGTCGACATGATATTACCCAGTGGGTTAATGATTTTGATGTATCGAATGATTAATCTAGCATTGCCCTCTTGAATTAAATAGAATTATGTAGAATATACAGCACAAAAAGTCCATTTGTCACAACTGTGTGCTGGTGTTTAAAGTTACACTTGTGTCCTCTCTTTCTAATTACTTTTTACTCTGTACCAAAATCTCTTTATTCATTTGCCTCCCTGTATGCATAAAGCCTCCTCTTAAAACAGTCTGTGTTAACAATCTGGATGGCAGAGAATTTCATATGCTCACCATTGTGTGCAAATAATTTTTTCCTAAATTCATTCTTTTGTCTCTTAGTGGCGATCATATGTTGATATGTCATTCTTATTTGATCACCCAGAGGCAGAAATAATTTCTCCAAATGTTGAACTCCTTTGTAATTCTAAAGACCTTAACTGAACTCTTCTTAGCCTTCTCTTTTTCTAAGAATCCCAGCCTGTTCAATCTTTTCTGGTAGCTGCTTCTTCTCAGTTCTGGTAATATCCTCATAAATCTTTTCTGCACATTTTTGTAATATGAAAGCCAGAATTCCACATAATAGTCCCAAGTAGTCTAATCAAGATTCCATAAAAGTGTTACATTACCTCCTTGCTTTTGTATTCAATTCCCCTAGTTTGAACTCAGCACTTTGTTTGAACCCTTTATGGTGTTATCAATTTGTATTTCTGCTTTTAGCAATTTATGTATCTATATTCCAAGATCTCTTTGCTTCTCCATCCCATATAGTTTTTTTTAACCATTGAATAAATTATCCCTGTATTCTTCCTACCAAAATGAATCATATAACGCTTTGTTATATTGAATTTTATTTCACATGTACTTTCTGCTCTGCAAGATTGTTCATCTCTTAACATATTGTACAGTCATTTTATTATAATTATATTATTAGCTATGAGCCTCAATTTGTTACTATTTTCAAATTTTGGCTCCATGGACTGAATCTTTGGCAAAAAGACAGGAAACAGGAGGTCTAATTTTGGGTCTTGCCTTCAGTGTGCAATTAATTAATGATTTGATTTTTGCATGGGCGAGATTTAATTATTATGGGGATGTGTTTCCTGTCCACATAGAACCAGTAATGATTGAAACAGAGGTGGGTCGCTTGAATGTGTCATTTAAATAACTCCATGGCAGCCATCACTGAGGCTCCTGCTAAGGGACAGATCTGCCAATTGTGGCAAGGTTTTTCACAACAGAGGGAATTGAGATGTCACTGCAAAGCTGAAGCCCTAACATCTGGGAGAGGGTACACCCCAGGTTATTGATACCAATCTGGATCCAATGTTGGACCCTTTTGGGAGATATCTTCTTCCCAGAGGGGAGCAGGAGAAGATCACTTCACCCAGCATTGGGCATCATCTCCCTCTGCCTCCAGTTCCTCCTTTTCTTTCACCTCCTGCCCCACCCTGGATGGGTTGTCATTCTAAGGCCTCACCAATCTCATCACACATCTCTAGTCAAGTCATATAAGAACTAGGAGCAGGAGTAGGCCATCTGAACCTGCTCTGTCATTCAAGAAGATCATGGCTGACCTTTTTATGTACTCAGTGCTCTCACCATATCCCTTAATTCCTTTTTTTTTAAAAAGTCTACCTTTCCTTTAAAAATCCCTGGGCAAGGAATTCCATAGAATAACAACCTTCTGAGTGAAGAAGTTCCTTCTCAACTCAGTCCTAAATCTGCTCCGTCTAATCTTGAGGCTATGCCCTCTTGTCCTAGCTTCATCTGCAAGTGGAAACATCCTCTCTACTTCTATCTTATCCATTCCCTTCATACTTTTATATGTCTCGATAATATCCCCACCTCATTGTTCTGAATTCCAATAAATGTAATCCCAGTCTACGCAGCCTCTCCTCATAAACCAGCCCCCTCAACTCCAGAATCAACCTAGTGAACCTCCTCTGTACCCCCTCTCATACCAGTACATCCTTTCTCAAGTAAGGAGACCAAAACTATACACAGTACTCCAGGTGTGGCCTCACTAGCACTTTGTACAGCTGCAACATTACCTCTCTGCTTTTAAACTCAATCGCTTTAGCAACGAAGGACAAAATTCCATTTGCTTTCCTAATCAGTTGTTGTACCTGCAGATCAACTTTCTGTGATTCATGTACAAGGACACCCAGGTCGCTCTGCATAACAGCATGCTGCAACCTTTTACTATTCAAGTGTAATTTTTTTTACTGTTACTTTTACCAAAATGTATGACTTCACATTTATTAAAATTGTATTCCATCTGCCAGATCTTTACCCACTCATTCAATGAATCTATATTCCTCTGCAAAGTTTCACAGTCCTCTGCACACTTTGCTCTGCTACTCATCTTTGTGTCATCTGCAAACTTTGATACCTTACTGTGATCCCCAACTCCAAATCATCAATGTAAATTGTAATTAATTGCGGTCCCAACACCGGTCCCTGAGGCACACCACTAGTTACTTAATGCCAACCAGAATAGCACCCATTTATCCCCACTCTTTGCTTCCTGTTAGCCAACCAAACCTCTATCCATACTAATACTTTACCCTCTTGTGTGACACCTTGTTGAAGTCCTTTTGGAAATCAAGTTGCACCACATTCATTAAGTCCCTGTTGTCCGCCTTGCTCGAAGTGTTTTCACAAGGGTTGTCAAGCATGACTTGCCCTTCATGAACCCCTGCTGCATCTGTCCAATGAAACAATTTCTAACAAGATGCCCTGCTATTTCTTCCTTGATAATAGTTTCAAGCATCTTCCCCACTACAGATGTTAAGTTAACTGGTCCATAATTCCCATCTTTTGTCTCTCTCACTTTTTAAACAGTGGTGTCACATTTGCTGTTTTCCAATCTGCTGGGACTGCCCCAGAGTCCAGCAAATTTTGGAAAATTATCGACAGTGCACCTGCTATTTCTCCCACCATCTCTTTTAATACCCTGGGATGCATTCCATCAGGACCAGGAGACTTAGCTATCCTTAGCTCCATTAGCTTGCCAAACACTAGCTCTTCCATAATGATGGTTTCCAGGTCCTCACCCACCTTTGTTTCTTTGTCAATTACTGGCATGTTATTAGTGTCCTCCACTGTGAAGGCAGATGCAAAATACCTGTTCAATGCCTCAGCCACTTCATCATATACCATAACTAAATGCAACTTCTCATCCTTTAAAGGACCAACGCTTACTTTGGTCAGTCTTTCTCATTTGCTATATGTCTTTATATTCTGTGCTAGTTTTTTTTTATGTTCTGTCTTGTGGCTCTTATTGTGGCTTTCTGTTGGCCTTTAAAGTTTTCCCAATCTTCTAGATTCATTCTGTTTTTGGTAAATTTGTATACTCTCTCTTTCAATTTGATCGCCTTAGACATCCATGGCAGATTACCTCTTTTCTTACAGTGCTTCCTTTTCACTGGAATATACTTTTGCTGAGCACTTTGAAAAATTACGTTGAAAGTCCTCCACTGTTCATCAACTGTACCACCATAAAACCTTTGTTTCCAGACTACTTTAGCCAGGTCCTCCCTCATTCTGTTGTAGTCCCCTTTGTTCAAGCACAAGGCTCTGGTATTAGATTTTATCTTCACACTCTTCATCTGTATTCTAAAATCAAACATACTGTGATCACTCCTTCCAAGAGGATTGCTAACTATGAGGTCATTAATTATTCCTGTCTCATTACACAGGACCAGATCTAGGATAGCTTGCTCCCTCAACTGTTCCATTACATACTGTTCAAGAAAACTATCACGGATACCCTCAACAAACTCCTCCTCCAGGCTACCCTGACCAAGCTGGTTAAACCAATCCACATGTTAGATTAAAATTCCCCATGATAATAGCCATTCCATTTTTACAGGCATTACTTATTTCTTTGTTTAATGCCCGCCCCAATATGATATTATCATTTGGTGGCCTATAGACTATACCAATCAGTAACTTTTTCTTCTTAGAATTTCTAGTTTCCACCCAAATGGATTCAACTCATTCTCCTTAGAACCTATATCATCTCTCAGCACTACCCTGATGTCCTCCTTGAATATCAGAACTACACCACCTCCCTTATTTTCCTGTCAGTTCTTTCGAATAGTCTGGTACCCCTGGATATTTAACTCCCAATCATGACCATCCTATAACCATATCTCCATAATGGCTACCAAATCATATTCATTCGCGATAATTTGTGCCGTTAACTCATGAACCTTGTTATGAGCATTCAGGTAAAGTGACTTTATGCTAGCTTTCATACTCTCATGATTTCCAACATCTCTAATATCTCTTGAGTAATCCTTCCTTTTTACTTCTTCCATAGTCTGCCTTGAACTTAAACCCTCGTGCACACATGCTAACATGCTACTTACCTTTTTATTTATCATCATACTTCCTGTCATTTTTCCTTTCCCTTCCCCCCATCTCACTATTTTAAAGTCCTAGTGACAATCCTATTTATCCTTTTCGATAGAACACTGGTTCCAGATCAGTTCAAGTGGAGACTGTCCCATTGGTACAGGTCCCCCCAGTTCCAAAACTGATGCCAATGCCCCATGAAATGGAACCCCTCTTTCCCACACCACTCTCTTAGCCATGTCTTGCTTCCCTAATTTTCTTGTCCCTAAACCAATTTGCATGTGTCTCAGGCGGTAATCCGGAGACTATGACTCTCGAGGACCTGCTCCTTAATTTTGTTCCTAGTGCTTGATAATCTCCAAACAGGTCCTCCATCCTAGCCTTTCCTATGTTGTTAGTCCCAACATGGACCAAAAGAACTGGATCCTCCCACTCCCTCTCCAATATCCTTTCAAGTCGGTCAGAGATGTCCTGGGACCGGGCAGGCAACAAACCATGTGGGACTCCCAATCTGGCTTGCAAAGGATACGATCTATCCCCCTAATTATAGAATCCCCTATAACTCCCCCCTCTTGAATGGCCTTCTGCACCATGGTGCTGTAGTCAACTGGCTCATCCTCCCCACAGTCCTCTTCCTCATCCACACAAGGAGCAAGTATCTCGTACCTGTTGGATAATGTCAAAAGTGAGGCTCCTCCACTCCTGAACTTAGAATCCCCATACCTACCTCACTTGCAGTCACACTCTGTTGTCCCTGATTACTAACTGAATTTGAAGTACTTAATCTACTGGGTGTGACTCCCTCCTGAAACAAAGCATCCAGGTAACTCTCCCCCTTCCGGATGTGCCACAGCATTTGAGGCTCAGATTCCAGATCATCAACTCTGAGCCGGAGTTCTTCCAGCAATCAACACTTGCTGCAGATGTGGTCACTGACATACACAATGGGATCAACCAGCTCCCACATCATACAGCTACAGCACATCACCAACCAGCCATCTCTACTTAGTTCATTTACTGTATTACTTTATATAAATTTATGAGTTAAATCATTTCTATTACTTCTCTGCTATGGTCTTTTAAAAAAAACACAATTAATAGATAAATAAAAAAGAAAGTAAATTTTTAATATTTTTAACATGTTATAGAAGAAATAGAAATAGAAAAGCCTTACATTATCAACACACCACAGAGTCCTTTTGTTTTGGAGAGAGCAGAAAACCTCCACAATGAAGGATATTCTTTGTCTCCTCAGATTCATCTACATACTTTTGGAGGGTGAAGTGAAGATCTGAAGTAACTTGGTTGGGCAGAAAGTTACAGAATCATGGCAGCTGCATGTACAGAGGGAGTTCTTATTGTGGTTGTGGACCAATTGAATGTTGAAAGAGTAGAAGCCCATCCTCTTGATAAATCTGACTGAGCGGTAACTGGGTGCCCTTATGACCAGAAAAATGTTATTGATGATCCTCTGCAACTCAGTGAATTCAGAAATGGTGGCAACACCCACTGCTAGAGCTGGCAAAGAGGGCATCTCTGAACTGCGAGATGTAAAATTGTTTGAAAAATGTGGGCTCATAAGAGGAATAGCAAGTTTCTGAAAATTGAAAGTCCTTTGGAGTGCATGGAAGACAGCAATTGGCATTGGGACTACCACTTCTTAGATTTGGATCCAGTGGTGATACAAAACAACACAGGAAGGTAGAGCCCTGAGCACAAGGAGAACAGTATAGTGGGATGAGAGGTAGGAAGGCAGTGGAGGCCATATCCCAAATCACAGTCACCTTGCCTGAGTGAAGGAAGTCAATAACTCTTTTGTGGCACTCATCCAGTTCCTTTTGAGCATATTTTGAGTACTCACATTCTCAACCACCTCCATCCGTGTATTCTGTTCAGCTGTGAAATCTTCTCCTTCCACTCTGTGGAAAAACAGAGCCTCCCTCACTGTCTCAAGGAAGACCTGCAGATCAACATCTGTGAAATATGCAGTAGCCCTGCCCATGTGTTAGCCATCTGTCTTTGTTTTAAGTCCTCGAAGTTAAACAGCAACCACTTAAATCAGGCCCGTACTTTGGGTGGCTCCATTCCCAACCTTAATGATCACTAAATGGCTTCCCAAACTGACTCCTAGCCAATTAACAAGTTGCTCTCAAACCCAGTCCGAGAATACCTTCTGGGTCAGTAAGTGGAGGGACGACCAGTAGGAACACAAGAAGGTCAGCTGCTTTCATCACTCCACCAGGGTAAATGCCACCACTCTTCTCTCAACCACCTCACACTTATTCTATCCCTGCTATTGCACCCACCTTCCACAGAGACCCGTACTCTGCTACAGTCACTATTGCATGCAACATCTTCCCTCACTCGGTCTCACTTCTTCTTCATTATCGATGAGGCCCCAAACATCCTGATCCCCTTCCTGATTGATTTTCTTATAAGCATCACACCTCTGCAAGTCCCCACCCAACTGGTCTACATGAGTCTTCACCTTTTATCGTTCCTCTCCCCAGTGCTGACATATAAGATGAGCATGCCAGGTGCAGTCATACACTGTCCCCTCCTTGAAGCCAAGGTACTTCTGACCATGGATGAACCCCCTCCCACATAACCATATTCCCATCTATGCTTTACCCCTTACACATACAGCTCCCCCCACACAGGATCCTCCCCTTCCCCCCAACTCTGCATACTTGTCACCTTCCCTACAACTGCAGTGCCCAAAGCTAAAGGATAGGTTCCAGACTCTCCTTCCTGGAGCAGTAGCCACCCTTGTCCTCCCCTACCCCATCCTCTACTTCCCGTAGTTTCTGTGGACAAACCCAACAGACTGACCATGCCTCACTGTCTTAAGTAAGTTAATGGGACAACCATGTACAAGAAGTCTCCAGACACCTGACCTATACCTGTATATCCCTCTGACCATGTCAGCCCATCTCCTGGACTGTCTAGTATGGGAGTCACAGGACAGACTGTGACCCACTCCCGGAATTACAGAGGCACAGGAATCCCCAACAGAGGTTATACTGACTGGATACCTGATTGCAGCCAATCCCTTGGACTGGCATTGAAGGTTGCCACTGACTTACTGTCTCAAAACCCCCTGTTTGATGGATGCTTCCATGGGCTTCACCTTGGATTACTCTGCTAAGAAACTGAGACATAGTTGCTGCTTATTGCACATGCAGTTTGGTTACTGCACAAAATGCTGGCACATGGTGGAGGTGTGAAATTGATGTAGCACAATTTTGTATCCCTTGACTGAGGACTGCCAAGGAGAAAGGTAAGCTGCCTGGTTGTGCCGATAGGCATGGATGACCCCAACATGCAAGTAGATGCTAAGTGAACAAGTGCAAAGAGAGCAAGCGAGCAAGCAAGGTGAAGCTTGGTCCAATCTGTGAGCTGGATGCCTGTCCTTGTATCCAACAGTACTTGCTGCATCTTCTCAGTACTGTTTGCTCGTGTGCACTGCACTGCAAATCTGTGCTTCCTAAACAGCTTGCAACTGGACCTGAGAGGCGCCATGATGGTTGTGAGGGGTTGGTGAATGTTGGACATCAGAATCCATGGATGAGGAAGCCATGCAACAGGAAACCATGGATCATGTCCGGAATGTTTTGTGCTGAGCAATATAGAAGCTGTTTGCAGCCAGTGGCTGTGAGTTCCATGACAAGAATTCCTAACGTCTATCTTATTTGGTGGGTTTGTTAAGATTAGAAGCAGAATATAAATGAGGCAAGTTGCTATTGTATTATGGTGTTTAATGAACTATGACCCCCTTTAATTGATTATTCACTGCTGCCCAGAGAGAAACTCTCCTTACCCACTCAGCAAAAGCATGAAAGTTACGTGAGATGTTCCTGACATTGACAGAGGTTTTGCTAGACTTCTCATCTGATTCTGCCTCAAATAGCGCATATCACTCTGCCCCGTACAAGGCTCTATGCTTGGACTGTCAGGGAATCAAGAGGCATGAGTCAGACAGAAAGTGTGTTAAGTTCAAAGATCAGCATGATCTTATCAAATGTCAAAGGAGACTCAAGACCCCATTGTTCCCATTCCACCATCTACTCTGTTTCTTTTCTACGTTTCTTAACAAAATGCCGAATAATACATGCAGTTCACTTCAAGTAAAAATTAGAAATAGAGTTTTACAACAATTTTCCCAGTCTGTATAATGCAGGAGTTCTTGTTTATGATTGGAAGACTATTAGTTATATTAAGGTATTAATTTAAACATAGTATGGTTTGAAAAGTGAATAGTAGGCAAATCTGGGACCTAGTTTTGTCTGTAGTCAAGCTTTGAAACATTTGAAAAATTATTGCCACCTTGCTAATCAAACTTTTGCTCCAATTTGTGCCCTAACAGCTCATCAACATATGCCCTGACATACTACTAGCCTTGTAAGGGTTACAATTTTTTTTAAAAATCACTCTCAGGGGTGGCTATAATGTAATGCTGACACTAAGGGAACACCAGAAGGCCCACAGTTTCCATAGCAACTGTAACAGTTATAAAGCCTGAATCCAGTAAAACTAAAAATATCTAGATTTTCAAACAGAGCTAGAAGGAGGTCATGATTGCTGTTGTGCTACTTGCATTTATCATTAATGGTCTGACTGCACCTTGTGATAAATGTATTACGGCTGTGATTAAAAGCCTCGTCAGTTCCAGAAGCAAGACCCTGATTTAAGCAGCCACGGGTTACAGAAACATTCCAAATACCTGGCATTAAGAACCTACAGATTTTCAACAAAATATACAATAATATTTAGTTTAAAGTTATGTACAAAATAATATGGCATCTCTTTTGTTAAACTATATTTGCAGACCCCTTTTTTCCCATTCCTCTGCTTTGAGATCTTATAAGCAGACACCTGACAGAGCAAATGAACTAACCAGTCTCAGATCCTTCCACCTTTTCTGCTGTTCAGTTAACTGCATAAATGCAACCCCAGGGTGACTCATTTGCTGATTAACCAGCTCTAATGATGAAAGTTACCAACCTCTTTCTACCTTTTGCCCTGAAAGGCATAAGAAAGATTAGGAGTTCATATTGAAATCAGGCAAGAATGCCACCTCGCTCCAACATTGGGCAATCCAGTACAGTGTTTTATTAACTTTCTACTTTGACCTTCCTTTGGCGTACATGATTCTATGATTTGAATGTGTTTTCTGAACATAAATTATATACACTTCTAAACATACAGAGAATACTAAAGTCAAATACTGAATGCCTTTTAATCCCACTTTGGAAACAAACTTTACTCACAAACAATCATATTGCTGCATCTTATGAAATCATCTTGCTCAATGAATTTCACGTTCAACAAATTCTCTGACTGTAAAATTAGACATTGGCTGAAAATGGGCATGGGGATTATAATGCAGAATTACCATGTACCTGTTACTTCTGATGCAGGAAGCATGCAAATTTTGTATGACTGTATGAATTTATATGATTATTGTTTGCAACCTAAGCATGCTGTTAAGTGACAGCAGCGAGTGCAGTTGTGAGAGACTAGCATCAATTTAAACAAACCTGTGTTGTCTCAGGCTATCTGCACTATTGCTCATCATGTGGTTTGTTTGCTGCCACTAGCCCCATTTAGGAAAGGGGGCCACTAGCCCCATTTAGACAAGACCCACTTGAAATAATGTGAAGGAGGAAACCCATTTGCTGGTCTAATGAGAAGAGGCCCTTGATACAGTTTATTGGATGTTTGCAACTATGTACATGTTACATTTGTATGAGAGATACTATTACAAAGACAACAAGGAGAACCAGACGGTAGCCTTTGTTCGTTCAAGATCTTATGCTATTCTCCCATCAAGGCATCATCACAGTGGATAGTGCTTAATGTCCTCCTGAGTATTAATCCTTTCAGAGCTTAATAAACAGTCTGTGCAACATAAACTTAAAGGGGAGCTGCACTGTGATTGGAGCAAGTGCTGATTCTAACTTAGAAAACACTCAAGAATGATAGCCAAGCAGGCTGAAGTGATTTTGAAAGAACTGCAACATTTGGACTATCACGTTTCATGTCGCAGTTTATTTTCATTGTCAGCATGCCACCTATATGTGAGTTGCACATTCAAATCATCAAAGGACAGTCCTTGCCACCATCTGGTTTGTTGTGGTCACCCACATGCTCTTGGTACTGTGAAAACATGAAAAATGGCTACTTCCAGGTTATTATGTATTATCTCAGCATTATATTGTTACACACTAACTGGACATTGGAGGAGTGGAATTCATCTGGCTACGATATATTTGAAAGTTGCCGCGTGGTATTCACCAAGCAATGTACATGTAGTTATTGACACCCCGCAGCATGAAGAGGACTGTAATCCATGCCAAGATGTGTACTCACTCTGTGATTTCTCTCTGGAAAGTGAATGCTGAACATATGAAGAAGGGACAAGATTAGGCCACTCAGCCCTTCAAGCCTGCCATTTAGTAGGTTCAGCTGACCTGATCCTGCATGCCCCCAATAATCTTGCAACCCTTTGGTAATTAAGAATTCATTTACCTCAGCCTTAAAAACATTTAAAGGTTCTTGATCCACTGCCTTTGGAAAAAGTAAATTCCAAAGATGCACAACCATCAGAGAAAAAAAAATCCTTACCTCTGTCTTAAATGGGTGACTCCTTATTTTTAAACTATGATTTCTAGTTCAAGATTCTCCAAAAAAGAAAATATCCTTTTCACATCCACCCAGCCATGTCTACTCAGAATCTTGTATGTTTCAATTAAGTCACCTCTGACTGTTCTGCACTCCAGAGGATACAGGTCTAGCCTGTCAACTCTCTCCTCATTAGGCAATCTGCTCCTTCCAATGATTTCCCTCATGGTCAATGGGTGGCAAGCTGTGAGATATTCCTAACAGACTTTGTTTACTCCAGGAAGTTCACAAGCTGCTGTTCAACCATTGGCAGATAGGGAATGGCTACCCCTTCTGCCTGCCTGGATAATCACCTTTTTGCTACTAGTTAAAGGAAAAAGTATTTGCAACATGTTTTAAGTGGTCAGCATAATTCTAAATTTTCAATCAATTGCATAAACATTTTTAGCCTTTCAAATGATAAACGGCTTTAATCGACAGCAGACAAAGAGGTGCCTCTTCTGTCAGTGTTGCGAGATGCAAATAATGGATAGTATTTCACATAATATGATTTCATAATTTCTTAATATACCTGTCCATTCTTGGAAACAAGTATTCTACTCATTGATTTGGCTTTGCTAGCAAATTCAGGAAGTAACAGAGCCAATGGTAAGAAGACAGACTAGCTCCAAAGAGATGTTCCATTACTTTGTGTTATATTGGCTCCCTGGCGTAACTCCAACAGAGAATCTAGGCCATTGTTTTGAAGCTTTATTTCTGATGTAGTCACAACGGTTGCTTCATTTTCCGCAGTGCAACACTGGAACGTCTGGATATGTCAGCTTAAATGTTGGTGTTTATGTGTCACATCTAAGAGAATTCCATCGTATAATTACAGTCATAATATTGAATATAATGTCAAGTGAGAGTCAAATAGAAAATTTATTAATCTATTTTCTGGAAATGCTCAGTTGATCAGGCATCATCTATGAAAAATGAAACAGAGTGCGCAATCTTGTAGGACCTGAATGATGTGGGCCATGGCAAGAAATATGGCAGAATCATGTGAGAAATCAAGAGAGGCCTAACTCCACATCAGGAGCAACTTTCTGCATCTTCTAACTAAACTCCAGGCATCAAGTGGATTCTCACTAAAGACCAGAGGGTTACAGTCATAGATTAACAACGGTCTACAGCACAGAAGAAAGCCCTTCAGCCCATCAAGTTGGCGTTGGTCAAAAAGAAGCACTTAGCTATAGGTTAGCATTACCAGCCAAAGGAAATTGTTGCCTGTTAATGTTATTAACTACTCATCTCATTTCATTAATCTGCAACTCCCTATCCTACCATCAGCCATTCAGAATTCTCAATAAATAAGTCAGAGTGGTTACCTGGCAATGTCAGATCACCACTGATTGCAAACGGCCTCCATCTCGCAACAGCATCTCAGGGCACGATCCACGTGCACCAGCCATGGACACCTCTTGAACACAGACATTAGCATCTGATATTTGCTAACCTCGAGGATCCTCATGGCATCTGTCCAGTACACTTGCAGAATGCTAAGGAACTACAGACTTGCATTGCAGGATGCAACCAGCACCTATGTTGAAAGGCTGCTGCAGGGACACTCGATGCACAAGAGCAGGCACCCAGCTCATGAGTTGGGCAAGGCTATATTTCAGGGCTTTTTGCTTGATTTTGTAGCTACATTGAGCAACTAACTGCATACTCATATCGCCCCTCCCTTGCCTTGCTGTGCCTATTAGCACAGTCACACAATGAGGCAGCTTGCCTTGCTAGTCGGCAGTCCTCAGTCAAGGAGTATACATCTAGTTGTATGGCAGTGGGCAACATCAATCTCACACATGCACCACATGCCAGCTGCTTATATGGCAATCACACTGCATGTGCAGCAAGCAGGCAGCCATGACTCCTCAAAGCCTTAGTGGAGTAGTCCTCAGGGAAGTCGGTGATGGCAACCAGTCAGAGCATTCTGGTTCAGTAAGTCATAAACAGGACCCAATACCAGTCCAAGGGATTCGCTATGGTCAAGGCATCCAGTCAAGGTATTCTCAATCGGGGGTTCGCGTCTCTGTAGTTCAAGGAGTGCATCACGGTCAATCATGAAGCTCTGTCCACTCAGGGTCAAAGGGTGTTAAGAGGGGGATGAGGGGGGCCAGGGAACTTAATTGTAGAGATTGGAGTCAGAGCGATGGGATGTAGAAATGATGACAATACTGTGGGGTGGGGGCATGGAGGGGGAGGTGGTGCAACTGAATATGTAATATGGGAAAACAATACAGTATGGGAGGGTAATAGGTTCATGTGATGGAAAGGGGATCATAGCACCCTAGCTTCCATGGGTGACAGTGCAGTACTATGTCTGGCATGCTTACTTGATATGCCTGGGTATGGGGTGGGGGGGTTGTAAAATAGGCAAATGAAGACAGAGACCCAGGGGCTGGGTGAGCACTTACAGATGTGCAAAGCCAAGGGGGTCGATGGGAGGGCTACCATTAAAGGGTGTGTTTACATTTTGCAATTTACCAAAACAGTGGGGCTGAGCTTGAGACTTACCATTCCAGGAGCAGCCGCTATTTCCTTCTATTGCGCTGTTAATAATAAGCGCACAATGGAGATGGAAATGGCGGTGACCAAACTTAAAGTGGGCTGGATAAGTATTAGATTCTATGAGGGAGGGGTCTTCAATTTTAAATGATACAAGGTTCTTCAAAGGCCATCATCACACAGCATCTATATAGTGAAGCTGAAACACTCCTGTACAGGCTGTGTGAACCTTAGACATTATACATACAGTGTGCAGTCCACATCCTTATCCTAATCAATCCTCACCTTATCATGGAAGATAACCAATGAATCCCACTAATGAGGATGATGCAGTAACAATGTTTGCCTACCTGGGATGATGGAACCTCATTGTCAAAGTAGAAAAAACGTGCAATTCACCTATTGTAGGAGCTGCTCACCTCACATTCTGAACAATTGAATGCTGTGTAATGCTAAGGAATGCTTGGGTCTTTACTGACAATGTTGCAGTAGTCAAAGATACACATGCGGCTCCTGATGGTGAAAAGTGAATATATATTTACAGTGACATGTCACCCATACTACCTGCATGACCTCAGAAGATCTTCTTCCTCACCCACCCAACTCAGTGCAGTCCTAGGGACCGCAGCTCAGGTGGAGGGAGGCCCGCCCTACTGTGGAGCACTTAGCCATGGACATTTGGCCAGGCAATCCTTGGATCTGATTCTGTCTGGAGAATCCAGACATGCCCAGGGTGTGTTGCTCAAAGGCAAGTGCCACCTCCTCAGTTTGACCTCCCACAAGGCTGGGGCAGCAGGCAGGGTGGAAATGGAAGGCTCAGCTACCTCTGAATTGACATGAGAGGAGACTACTGGAGACATCTATGTGGTTTCTGCAGCTGCTGGGTGTCTATTGGCTCCTTGTGAGGGGGGGACACCTGGCGTGAGCTCAAGGTCCCCTGTCCCCCTATTGTTTTGCTGTTGGTTCTGAGCACCAGTGGCTAGACCAAGTCTATGCACATATCTGACAGACTGTGAGACTGCTGGACCTGGCTCTCCATAGCATCTCCATGGAAGCAGTCAAATGCTGGTATGCCTGAGGCAGCTGAGTATGATCTCATTGCTGCAGACTTTGTGTCCAGTTTCCAGTGGTCCCAGAAAACCCACCTCCTGTGTCACCTCATACATGTAGATGAAATTCCTGATTGTCATAACTATTTGTCCTCTCCTGCCTGGAACTGAGCAGATGCCTGTTCTCTGGTAGACCTTCAAGTGCCAGCGGCTAGGGGCATTTCTTTCTGCATACTAGCTGCATAGACATGAAAGTGGTGTACTCATCAGCAGATTGGCTTGACTCTAATCTAGATAAAATGCCCACTTATAGGTGGGGCAGGAGGGGGGGGATGGGGAGTGCAAAAGGCAGCTTCGTCCGTGCTTCCTGCGAGGCTTCTGTGCTCACTTCCTCAAAGATGGAGGATAACACTTTTTATATGGCCAGCCTCTTGATGGCAGACACCTTGAACATCCTGACTGTGCCTGCAGGAAACAAAGAGTGAATGTCACAATCAGGAAGTAGAAGTTAATGGCATGTTAAAAACAAACATACATTGGGGGTGAACGGGAGAGAAGCACAATATTGAACAATACTTCTTACTTGGTTACTGGGCCATGGAGGTTTCAGCATCTCCACAGAGTGGTCCCAATCCTCACTGGCCATTGTCAGAATTCTCTCTTCATAGGGGAATATCTGGCACCCCACCAACTGTACTACTTTAAAGAGAGAAAAGGAGGGATTGAGTAATATGAAAATGGCTGGCAAGGCTGCTAGTGTTGGTGTTGGGACGGGTGGGATAATGAGGTGTCCCAAGTGAGTGAGTAAACAGTTCAGAGGTCAAGCCTGCTAAGAGCAAGTAAGGGAAGATGTTGCATTCAACAGTGAGAGTGGTAGACCTTGGTGGGAAGCACCTGGCCTATAGCCTTGTATTCCATGGCACTGCAAGTAGGAAATAGTGAAGACTGCAGATGCTGGAGAGTCAGTGTAGATAGGGTGTAGCAGTGGAAATAGAATGAGTATGATGTAGCAGAGAGGTACCCTCATGGAGCAGAGAAGATGATTGACTTTCTTCCTGTACTGCTGGGTATTCCTCTCGACCATTGACACCACACTGACCCAGTCAGCAATCTTGGACCCGACTGACTGGGTCTAGTATTATAGCCTCCCCTATCAGTCCTGTAGGAAAAGGACATCCCTCCACTGTTCACACCCTGTTCACCAGAACCTCCAAGTCCTTATCCGCAAAATGGGGTATCAATTTATCCATCTCAGCCACAGCCAGGACAAATGTCTGCAACCTTGCAGGTCAGCTCTAGACTGCTAGCGTTTGACCAGGTGCAAAAGAGCCTTTTAAATATGGCATGGCACCATGCTGCCTGGACATGGGAAGCAGTGACAGAGTGGTAATGATATTGAATTAACAATCCAGAACCCCAGCTTCAGGCTCTAGGGACATGTGTTCAAATCTCACTATGGCATATCATGAAATTTGAATTTGTCAAAAAAGGAAATTGAAATTTTTGAAAAAGCGAGCTCATTAATGACCATGTAACCATTGTCGATTGTCATTTTAAAAAAAACATCTGTTTCACTAATTTCTTTTAGGAAGGATGTTTGCTGTCTTTACCTGGTTTGGCCTACATGTGACTCCAGACCCACAGCAATGTAGTTAATTCTTACCTATCTTCTCAGCAATTAGGGCTAGACAATAAATGCTGGCCGAGTCAACAATGCCTGTACCTTTTGAATGAATTTTTAACAATTTCTCTGCAGTGTTAATTTCTCTGCATCATTCCTCCATGATGTGTGGAAGGATCATAAAGTCATAGAAGTGTACAGCACAGAAGAAAGCCCTTCGGCCCAACGAGTCTGTGACAGTCAAAAACAAGTGCCTAACTATTCCAATCTCATTATTCAGTACCTGGCCCATTGCCTTGTATGCTGTGGCACTGCAAGTAGGAGATAGTGAGGACTGCAGATGCTAAAGAGTCAGTGTAGATAGAGTGTGGCATTAGAAAAAGCACAGCAGGTCAGGCAGCATCTGAGGAGCAGAGAGTCAACATTTTGGGCAGGCCTGATGAAGGGTCCTGCCCGAAACATCAACTCTCCTGCTCCTCAGATGCTGCCCGACCTGCTGTGCTTTTTCCAGTGCCACACTCTATGTACTGTGGCATTGCAAGCACAAATCTAAATTCTTCTTCAATGTTCTGAAAGTTCCTACCTCTATCATCCTTACAGACAATAAGTTCCAGATTCTCACCATGTTTTGGGTGAAAAATGTTTTTGTCACATCACCTCTAAGCCTCCTGATTTGAATGATTGATTGATTTACTATCACATGTATTTGTTGTATATATTTGTTACAAATTCAGTGAAGTGTTGTATAACGTTGCCATCTTCCTGTACCATCTGAAAACACAGAAGTAAACCAGACATGGTGTATAAAGGTAGAAAAGTAAAGAAATAAAGTTAAAAGTTCAACAGTACAGTCCTTATTAAGTGCTTACACATGGGCTTAGATATGGGGTCATCCACACTGAGCCAACATCAGCACGAAGCAATCAGCCAGCCTCGAGTCTCTTTGCCATTCTGCCGCCACAAAAAAGTGTTTCCATTCTTTGGTGCCATCTTGCTTCTACTGAGACCACCATGAGACTGCAATTGTGCCGATCTCTGCAATTTGCCCCTTACGTTAAATCTATGACACCAGTCATTGATCCCTCCACCAAGGGGAAAGATTCCTTCCTTTTTACCCTGTCTTTGCCTCACATATTTTTATCCAGTCTACCAAACTCTCTTCATAACTAAACCTCTCCTGCCCAGGCAACATCCTGATAAACCTCCTATGTACCTTCTCAAGTCCATCACGTCCCTCCTATAATGTGGATGCCAGAACTGCACACAGTACTCAAGCTGTGGCCTAACCAATGTTTTATACACCTTTTCCAGCATAACCTGCCTTCCCCTAATCTCGGCCACCCAGTTTGCTGAAACATAATCAGACTAAAGTGCTGCACAAGGTCATGTCAGGAAGCTTATTCAGCCATGTTGGGACAATGGTGAAATGCCACAGATTTAAAACATTAATTCAGTTTTTTCATCACAAAAGATACTGTCTGACTTCCATATTTCCAATGCTTGTCATTTTTATTTCACTTTGTACAGTAGTTCTGTTTGTGAAACTTCTTTCTAACTGACCTAATCATCATTACACAAATTTTCCAACACTGTGGACTGAATTGGAAAAGGTTAAAGTGCAGAAAATCTGAACCAGGAAACAAAATTGATGGATAAAACCCTTATTCATTTTTAATAGAGGTGAACAACCAGTCCACCACAGGATTTCTTGATGTTATTACTTTATAATACTTTTCACTTCTAAGGCTTCCCTTTGGTTATGAACAACCGTATCATGAAACAAGTAGTGGTGCATGTCAGCCTGACTCTTCTTTTCATATGGCCTCTCCACACAAATTTCTCTTTGCCATTCTTATGGAAGGTAATTGTGACTGAGTAGCCAGGAATCTCATGAAAGTGAGAAAATTAGGGTGCAGTAGAAGGCCATTAAGTCTATCACATCTGTCCTGGCTGAAAAAAAAGCTATCCAACATAATCCAAATCCCAGATTTTTATCCATATTCTTGTAGTTGCAGCATTTCCAAAGTATCCAAGGATTTGGATCCAGCGATAAAATCCAACTGGCAGATAATAGAAAGGGAAATTCCAAAGTCTTCTATTGATACATTATTATTAAAAGAATCGTTTTAGGAGCAGTAGGGCCTATTTTAGACCGAAAAGGAAACTTACGCATGGAGGTGTGGGGCATGGCTGAGGTGTTAAATGAACACTTTGCATCCAACTTTGCAAAAGAAGAGGATGCTATCCAGGGCCTGGTGACAAAGACAGCAACTCTATCACTTGGAGGGTTCAGAATTAGTTCGAAAGAAGGTATATTGTTGGTACTTAAAGTTGACAACATGTCCTGGATACGGGAAGAAAATTAGAGAATTGCAAACATTACAGTTTTGTTTAAGAAAGATTGTAAAGATATTGCCAACAACTACAGATTGTCAATTTAACTTTGGTGGTGAAGCTGCTTTTAGAAATGATTATTAGGTATAGAATTAGTAGTCACATTGAAAAAGGTGGGTTGATTAAGAAAGATCAGATTGGATTTCTAAAGGGGAAATGATGTTTAACTAACTTGGAGTTCTTTGAAGAAGTAACAGAAAAGCCAAATTCAGGTTACACTGACATAGGATACATGGATTTCCAGAAGGCATTTGATACAATGCCACATAATAGACCTGTGTGGAAAGTTATAGGTCACGGTATAAAAGGGAAAGCAGCAGTTTGGATACAAAATTTGCTGAGTGATAGAAGAGTAATGGTCAATGGATATTTTTCAAGATGGAGGACAGTTGAAAGTGGATTCTCCAAGAGTCTGTATTGGAATCCTTACTTTTCTTGATATATATTAATAACCTGGAACTTGATATGCAGTGGACAATTTCAAGGCTTGCAGATGACGTGAAACATTGAAGATATGTGAACTGTGAGGACAGTGTGCAACTCCAAAAGGTCATTGGTAAGTAAGATGACTGGATGAATGAGGTTCAATGAGAGAATGTAAGGTGATGCACTTTGAAAGGAAGATCAACAGAAGACAATATCAAATAAGGGATACAAGACCAACAGTTCTGTGATTCTGTAATTTTCTAACTATCATGAGAGGTTATGAATCTACCAGTTTTTCAGACAGTGAGTTCCAGACCCTAATCATCCTCTGGGTGGAAAATAATTATCCTCAATTCACAGCAATCCTCGTATCAATTACTTTAAATGTGTGTTATTGGTTATTGACCTCTCTGCTACAGAATTAGACTCATTCTTATCTGGTCCAGCTGGGCCTATCATAATCCTTTCCACATTAACTAAACTTTCCCTCAGTCATCCCTGTAACTAAGAAAATAATCCTATTTATCCAATCTTTCCTCCTACTTAAAATTCTTTGCTCTTGGCAACATCCTCGTAAATTTCCTCTGCAGTCTGTCTAGTGCAATCCATTCTTCCTGTAATTTGACAATCAAAGATGTGTGTTGTGTTCTATCTGTAATCCAACGGGTATTTTATTTGATATTCTTGCTCTTGCCTACTGCCTCAGCTAATAATAGAAAATATCACATATGTTTCCTTAATCACCTTATCTTCCTGTCCTGCTACCGTCAAGGATCTGAAGACATTTACTTCAAGGTCCCACTGTTTCTTGACACTTCTTAGTATCCAACCATTTAAAATGCATTGAAAGCCTTGACTGCCTTCCACAATTGTATTACCTCGCACTTCTCCATTTTGAATTCTGTAGGCCACTTTTCTACTCACCCAACCAGTCCAATTATACCTTCTTGTAGTTTGAAAGTTTCTTCTTCTTAATCCACCACATGGTCCTTTTCCATATCATCTGCAAACTTGTTAATCATGCCAGACACATTTAAGTCTAAATCATTGATCTATAACATGAACAGCTGGAGATTCAGTACTGAGCCCTGCAGAACACCACTAGAAACAGCATTTCAGTGACAGAAACATCTGTTGGCCATTAGACTTTGCGCCCAGCCACTGAGCTAATTTTGGATCCAAATATGCACCTTGCCCTGGATTCTTTAAGTTTATAATTTTCTGACCCATCTGCCATGCGGGACCTTGTCAAAAATTGTTCTAAAGTGCATGCAGACTAAATCAAAAGAGTTATCCTCATTGATTTTCTTTGTGACCTCCCCAAACTTTGCACAAGTTAGTCAGGTATGACTTTCTTTAACAAATACATGCTGACTGCCCTTGATTAATCCATATGCTTACTACTGATTTACATTGTACATCAGAATTGTTTCCAATAATGTACGCCCACCATTGAGGTTAGCTTAACTGGTCTACAATTATTTAGTTCATCCCTTCCAACAGTTTTAAATAATGATGCAACATTAGAAGTCCTCCAGTATGCCTGCAACATAACTGCAGCTAGAGAGGATTGAAAACAGTGATCAGACCCTCTATTATTCCTTCTTAGCAGCTTGGAATACAACATTGCAAAGCACCTTAATATTTTCTCCCGAATCATGTTTGTTAGGAACCACATTCACGCCTTAAGTGCTTCTACACACAAGTTATCTCTTGGCCTCGAGCTCTTCTGTTTCCTTAATTATCCTTTTGTTCTTTATGTCCTTGTAAAATATTATAGGTTTTCCTTGATTTTACTTGCTGATATTTTCTCAGGCCCTCCTTTTGCTTTCTGAATTTCATTTTTAATTTTACCTCAGCAATTTCTGTTCACCTTTGCACTATTGAGCTATTACCTATGATATACGCTTCCCATGAAAAGTATAATATTATCCTTACAGAGTATAATAAAAAGTTACTAGGCTTTTCTGGGATGAAAAAAAAAGTGCTTTGGGGTCAGATTGAGTAGACAGGGTCTATATTCCCTAGAGTATAGAAGAATGAGTGCTGTTTTACTGGATTAATACCTGGAAAGGATAGATCACCAGATGAGGAAATGTCAGGCAGACTTAGCTTGTATTCACTGGAGTTTACAGGAGCAAGAAGTGACTTGATTGAAACATATAGGAACCTGAGGAGTCTTGACTGGTTGAATATGGAGAATCAGGAACTAAGAGTCACTATAAAAATAAGATGTTGCCCATTTAAAGCAGAGAAGAGATTGTTTTCACCCTGGGGGCAGGTGTCAGTGGGGTTGGCTGTAAATCTTTACATTCATTCGTGATGAAGGGCTTTTGCTCAAAACGATGATTTTCCTGCTCCTCAGATGCTGCCTGACCTGCTGTGCTTTTCCAGCACCACTCTAATCTTGACTCTCATCTCCAGCATCTGCAGTCCTCATTTTCTCCCTGTAAGTCTTCACTATCCTTTTCCTCAAAAAGATGATGTAAGCAGAGTTCTTGTATGTTTTTACGGCAGAGATTGGTATATTCTTTGTTAAACAAAAAGGTGAATGGTCATCAGGGTAGGTGGGAATGTACAATAAACAGATCACCCATGATCCTATATTAAATGGTGGAGCAGGCTCAATGGATCTAATGGCCTGCACTTGCTCCTAAATTCATAGATTCATACACGTGTATGATTTCATTAAAATATATGACATTCCTAAAGGGTTTGATAGGGTAGATGCTGGGAGGATGTAACTGATGAAGATTAGCCATTATCTATTTATGTGGATTGGACATGAAAGGCTGAAAAGTTGAATGGCTCATTTCTGTTCCTTTTTGTCCTCATGTTCTAATATGTAGAAGTGAAATCAGAAAGAAGTGAAAATTGCTTCACAGCCTGTACATTAACCTTCTGCGTTATATGTAGAATTTAAACTGGAACATTTATTTTTCCCAATTTTTACCAGAGGAGTTGCTTTATTATTGCCTAATATGATGAGTTCTACCTATTTTCTAGAGACAGAAGATTATAGTCAGCCCTCTGTATATATTACACTCAATACTGATGTAGTGATGATTATTGGAATAGTCAAATAGTTAATAAATGTCAAAATCCTTTACAGTAATAAATGTTGTGGCTTGGAAATCCCCATTGATTTTCATGTTTTTGCATCCCAATGTTGATAAAAGACAGCTGGAACTCAAAGGGAAATGATTTAATGATAGATGTTGCAGCAGGAGACCTGATGAACCTCCTTGTGATTTCCATAGCTACCATGTAATGATAAATGTAAGAAATGGACCATGGACTGGGAAGATCCTGCTGGTCTCTGGTGAAATATCAGCAGAAATCAAATGCAATTTCAGTGCCATAGTGTACATCAGAAGCAAAATATTAATATCTTAATGGTACTACCTGATGTTATACAATTTCACCATGAGTATTATGGCATACTGGAGAGGTGGTGGCCTTGGGGCATTATTGCTGGACTATTAATCCAAAGAATCAGGTAATGTTCTGGGGTCCGAAGTTTGAAACCCACAACTTGACTTCAATAAAAATCAGGAAATAAGAGCCTAATGATGGTAATGAAACCATTGTCGATTGTTGAAAAAAACCCATCTGATTCACCAATGTCATTTAGGGAAGTAGCCTGCTATCCTTACCTGGTCAGGATTGCATGTGACTCCAGACCCACAGCAATGACTCTTAACTGCCTTCTGAAACGGGCAATAAATGCTGGCCTAGCCAGTGAATAAATATACAAAAAGATACTGAAAGTTTACAATATGCAGTGCTGAGGTTGCTTTAAACTTGTTAGCAAAGTTTTCCATCATTTTAGTTTAATTTTTCTAAGTAACTGTTTCACTTTGTGTGTACTAAGAATCTTGAAAGCTACAGAGTGATGGTATTCATAACCCACTCAAGTATTACTTCTATGGTACACATTACTTGACACTGGCTGCCTGCAAGCTAAGTGTTTCATTTGTCCTTCAGCTCAGGTTCTCCTCAAATGTATTCCGTCACATACATGGTCGAATGGAAGATTTCAAATCAATTGTGTAACTCTCAAAGGTGCACTTGCAAGCTATAGCTCTCCTGTTGAATGTCCTACATTAATGATAAATATTACATTTGTACAAAACAAAGATTTGGGGCAAAGAACTGCTATTTCACTCATTTACTTTTAACAAACTTCAGTGAAACAAGCGATTTTCTGGCACGTTAATTTTCAACTGCTGGATCAGAAGTGTCTATGAAATATGCCAAATTATTTGGCAGTTATCAAAAAAAGATGAGAGGAAGGGTGACCATCCCCTTGGTCCCCTCTTCTTAAAAACCTTGAACTCCGGCATTCTTGCAAACTACCCCTCATCTCCAACTTTCCTTTTCTCTCTGAAGCCTTTTAAATGTTTCTGCCACCCAAACCATGCTTATCTATTTCACAACTCCATGCTTGGATCCCTCCGGTTAGGTTCCTACTGCTGCCATAATATCAAAAATGCACCTAAGTGACATCCTATGACCGTGTTAAAGTTAACCATGCTCTTTTTGTCCTGTTTAATGTATCTGCAGTCTTTGACAAGGTTGGCCAGAACATCTTCCTCCATAGTTCTCCAGCTGAGTGGGAATCTACTTGCCTGGTTTATTCTTATTTATCAAATCTTGATTTGGAATCTTTTGCTAAGGCTTCCTCTCCTGGTATCGCTAACTCTGCACTCCCCTAGCAATCTATCCTTAGCCCCATTTATTTCTCATCTATATGCTGCCCCTTCAGAGTTCATTGAAAACCATGGTGTTAATTTTCACATGTACAGTGATGGCTCCAGCTTGATTGCTCCAACACATCTCTCAACTCCTCAGGTGCAAGATTTTGCCAGCCTTTGGATGGCAGGACAGGATAGGGGGCAGAGAAGCTGATAAAATAACAAGAATTGCTGCTGCATAATTCATCCCACCGTGCCCCCACCCCCCGATCACCATTCTTGCTTGACTCCAACAAAAATGTTATTTTCTTCCTTCCCTGTGAAGACATCTCAAAATGGAGACTCCACCTTATTTTCCATGCAGCCTCAGCAGCGGTCATCAGTGTCGAGAACCATTCTCTATACTTAATTGGATGGCTCATTGGCATCTATTTAGGAGTCAGCTCCTGGCAAAATTTAGTACTGATGTTTGGACCCACTTCCTGATAATTGTTTTCAACCAGACCATGGAGAATTTTAGTTTATGATGTTACCTGATCTTTTAGGATTGTTTCTCAAGCCAGGATATTTGCTCCACAGGTGGGTAGCACAAGTTGGGAAATTTCCTGGCTTGCCAAACCACCACAGGAGAAGCTTCCCTGGTGTGATCTTCATTTTGAGTAGGAGTGGGGTGTGTGTGCGATGAAACTGAATGTACTATCCCCGAGTATAGGTCAAGGGTTTGGCACACAGAGGCTGACTAAGTGTTGAGACGGTCTGTTCAAAAAGCTTGCCTTGTTACTCTGGGGGTTTCATTCATTTTTTTTGCATAATTTTAGTTTCTCAAACCTTATCTTCAGGCCCCTTCACCTCCCAATCACTGTCCATTGCCCATCCATGCCAACTCATACCACTGCTTGCTCCCCAACCATCTTCAGTAGTCCCTCATAACTTACACTAAAATGTATACCTCTCACCTACCCAGCGTGCTCCTATCCTCCAGGTCTCCTAACCTTATTGCCCCATACCAATTTTTGACAACTCGCACTACTTTACCCATCACCCTTTAGCCTTACACCCTTCATGGCATTGTGACCAAGCACAGACCTCAAGAGTAATTCTGAATGAAATAAAATATATTTCTATCACATTTATCATATTCATGGAACCCAATTCAAAACTTCTAAACCCCCTTAATTATTTACCATCTTATAGAAACAAACAGACTTGTATTCATAACCCCACATCAACAATAACTAATTCTTTAATAAACTTTTTAAGGAATCAATCAGCTATGTAGTTTGGATGCTCGTTAAGCTAACAAGATAATTTATTGAAAACAGTCAAGCAGTAATACTGTCAAAAAGGATGCCTTAGCATAATATCAACAAACTATTATTGTCAGGTTTCTTTTTACCTTTCACAGGCACAGGCAGCTTTTTTTTTGAAAACATTTAAAGGTTAGGGCTTTAAATAGCTTCACAGCTTGGCAGTTCAAAAAACTTTCTTCACACTCAACAGTATTTACATCTACTTTTAAAAATTGTAATTCTAACACTGCAGGGACAGTTTCAGACCCTCATTACAGAGGTACCTCGATTATCCGAATACCAATTATTCGAAAATTGGATTATCCGAAGGATATCTCGAGGTCCTGATATAAACATTACATCAAAGACATGTTTCCAACAGTGATCACGTCTTTTGTTTACAGTGATTAAACAGACACCGTCTCCAATTGACTGACCTCCCGCCCTCTCTCTCTCTCTCTCTCTCTCTCTCTCCCCACACTTTCCCTGGAGCTCTACAGAGGGGTGTACCCAAAACCCCCACCCTTCCCCAGATTATCTGACCAACATTGTCCTGCACAGAGGTGGAACCTGTCAAAAAATTGCAGTAAAAAGTTGTGTGTGTGTGGATGTGGCTGTGTGCGTATGCTATTTGGAAACTTACCCCACAAAGGCAGCGGCAGCAGTCTTGTTGTTGGTGTCCAGTCCAGCTGCCCTGGAGAACGGTGTGAGTATACGAGGTTGAGGTCGGGGGTGGGTGTTGCGTTGGGATGGGGGGGGGGGGCAATGTTGCGCGGCGTTGGAAGCGGTGTTGCGCAGCGTTGGGAGCGGTGTTACACAGGGTTGGGGGCAGTGTTGCACAGGGTTGGGGGGTATTGCACGGAGTTGGGGGCGGGGGGGAGGTGTTGCGTGGGGTTGGGGCGGGAGTGGGGGGCAGTGTTACACAGGGTTGGGGGACAGGTGTTGCGCGGGGTTGATGCCGGGGGCAGTGTTGCATGGGGTTAGGGGCGGGGGGAGGTGTTGCATGGGGTTGGGGGCAGGGGGCGGTGTTGCTCGGGGTTGGGGGCGGGGGGAGGTGTTGCTCGGGTTGGGGACGGGGGGAGGTGTTGCACGGGATTGGGGGCAGGGGAAGATGTTGCGCGGGGTTGGAGGTGGGGAAAGGTGTTGCGTGGGGTTGGGGCACGGGTGTGGGAGGGGCGGTGTTGCGTGGGGTTGGGGGTGGGGGGAGGTGTTGCATGGGGTTGGGGGGCGGAGGTGGGAGGGGCAGAGTTGTATGGGGCCGGGGGCAGGGAGCGGTGTTGCATGGGGTTGGGGGCAGGGGGAGGTGTTGCGTGGGGATGGGGGCAGGGTTGGGAGGGGCAGTGTTGCGCGGGGTTGGGGGAGGCGGTGTTGCACGGGGTTGGGGCCAGGGGGTGGTGTTGCTGGGGTTGGGGGTGGGGGATGATGTTGCGCAGGGTTGGGGGCGGTGTTGCTCGCTGTTGGAGCGGAGGGCGGTGTTGCTCGGGGTTGGGGGCTGAGGGCGGTGTTGCTCGCTGTTGGAGCGGATGGCAGTCTTGCTCGGGGTTGGGGGCGGGGGGCGGTGTTGCTCGGGGTTGGGTGCGGGGAGCGGTGTTGCTCGGGTTGGGGACGGGGGGCGGTGTTGCTCGGGGTTGGGGGCAGGGGCGGTGTTGCTCGGGGTTGGGGACGGGGCGGTGTTGCTCGGGGTTGGGGGCGGGGGGCGGTGTTGCTCAGGTTGGGGGCGGGGGGCGGTGTTACTCGGGGTTCGGGGCGGGGGGTGGTGTTGCTCGAGGTTGGGGGCGGGGGGTGGTGTTGCTCGCGTTGGGGACATGGGCGGTGTTGCTCGGGGTTGGGGGCGGGGGCGGTGTTGCTCGGGGTTGGGGACAGGGGCGGTGTTGCTCAGGTTGGGGGCGGGGGGCGGTGTTACTCGGGGTTCGGGGCGGGGGGTGGTGTTGCTCGAGGTTGGGGGCGGGGGGTGGTGTTGCTCGGGGTTGGGAACAGGGCGGTGTTGCTCGGGGTTGGGGTCGGGGCCGGTGTTGCTTGGGGTTGGAGCGGAGGGTAATGTTGCTCGGGGTTGGGGGCGGGGGCAGTGTTGCTCAGGGTTGGAGCGGAGGGCGGTGTTGCTCGGGGTTGGGGGCGGGGGGTGGTGTTGCTCGGGGTTGGGGGCGGGGGCAGTGTTGCTCGGGGTTGGGGGCGGGGCGGTGTTGCTCAGGGTTGGAGCGGAGGGCAGTGTTGCTCGGGGTTGGGGGCGGGGGCGGTGTTGCTCGGGGTTGGGGGCGGTGGGCGGTGTTGCTCGGGGTTGGGGGCGGGGGGTGGTGTTACTCGGGGTTCGGGGCGGGTGCGGTATTGCTCGGGGTTGGGGGCGGGAGCGGTGTTGCTCGGGGTTGGGGGCGGGGTTGTTGCTCGGGGTTGGGGGCGGGGGGACGGTGTTGCTCGGGGTTGGGGGCGGGGGGCTGTGTTGCTCGGGGTTGGGTGCGGGGGGCGGTGTTGCTCAGGGTTGGGGGCGGTGTTGCTCGGGGTTGGGGGCAGGGGGCGGTGTTGCTCGGGGTTGGGGGCGGTGTTGCTCGGGGTTGGGGGCGGGGGGTGCGGTGTTGCTCGGGGTTGGGGGCGGGGGCAGTGTTGCTCGGGGTTGGGGCGGGGGCGGTGTTGCTCGTGGTTGGGGGCAGGGGGCGGTGGGCGATGTTGCTCATGGTTGGGGGCGGGGTGCAGTGTTGCTCAGGTTTGGGGGCTGGGGGACGGTGTTGCTCGGGGTTGAATGCGGGGGGACGGTGTTGCTCGGGGTTGGGGGCGGGGGACGGTGTTGCTCGGGTTGGGGCGGGGGGACAGTGTTGCTCGGGGTTGGGGGCGGGGTGCGGTGTTGCTCGTGGTTGGGGGCAGGGGCGGTGTTGCTCGGGGTTGTGGGCGGGGGGTGGTGTTGCTCAGGGTTGGGGCGGGGGGATAGTGTTGCTCGGGGTTGGGGGCGGGGGCGGTGTTGCTCGAGGTTGGGAGCAGGGCGCGGTGTTGCTCGGGGTTGGGGGCGGGGGGCGGTGTTGCTCGGGGTTTGGAGCAGGGGGGTGTTGCTCCGGGTTGGGGCAGGGTGCGGTGTTGCTCGGGGTTGGGGGCAGAGGGCGGTGTTGCTCGGGGTTTGGAGCAGGGCGCGGTGTTGCTCGGGGTTGGGGGCGGGGGCGGTGTTGCTCAGGGTTGGGGCGGGGGGACAGTGTTGCTCGGGGTTGGGAGCAGGGCGCGGTGTTGCTTGGGGTTGGGGGCGGAGGGCAGTGTTGCTCGGGGTTTGGAGCAGGGCGCGGTGTTGCTCGGGGTTGGGGGCGGGGGCGGTGTTGCTCAGGGTTGGGAGCGGGGGCGGTGTTGCTCGGGGTTGGGAGCAGGGCGCGGTGTTGCTTGGGGTTGGGGGCGGAGGGCAGTGTTGCTCGGGGTTTGGAGCAGGGCGCGGTGTTGCTCGGGGTTGGGGCGGGGGCAGAGGGCGATGTTGCTCGGGGTTTGGGGCAGAGGGCGGTGTTGCTCGGGGTTTGGGGCAGTGGCGGTGTTGCTCAGGGTTGGGGGCGGGGACAGTGTTGCTCGAGGTTAGGGGCGGGGGCGGTGTTGCTCGGGGTTGGAGTGGAGGGTAATGTTGCTCGGGGTTGAGGGCGGGGGCGGTGTTGCTCAGGGTTGCGGGCAGAGGGCGGTGTTGCTCGGGGTTTGGGGCAGTGGCGGTGTTGCTCAGGGTTGGGGGCGGGGACAGTGTTGCTCGAGGTTGGGGGCGGGGGCGGTGTTGCTCGGGGTTGGAGTGGAGGGTAATGTTGCTCGGGGTTGGGGGTGTGGGGCGGTGTTGCTCGGGGTTGGAGCGGAGGGTAGTGGTGCTCCGGGTTGGGGGTGGCAGGGCAGGGGGCGGTGAGGCAGTGTGGCTCGGGGTTGGGGCGGGGGTTGGTGTTGTGCGGGGTTGGGGGTGATGGGGCGGTGTGGCTCGGGGTTGGGGGCGGGAGGTGGTGTTGCTCGGGGTTGGGGACGGGGCGGTGTGGCTCACGTTGGGGACATGGGCGGTGTTGCTCGGGGTTGGGGACGGGGGGCGGTGTTGCTCGGGGTTGGGGACAGGGGCGGTGTTGCTAGGGATTGGGGGCGGTGGGTGTTGTTGCTCGGGGTTGGGGACAGGGGCGGTGTTGCTCAGGGTTGGAGCGGAGGGCGGTGTTGCTCGGGGTTGGGGGTGGGGGCGGTGTTGCTAGGGATTGGGGGCGGTGGGTGTTGTTGCTCGGGGTTGTAGACAGGGGCGGTGTTGCTCAGGGTTGGAGCGGAGGGCGATGTTGCTCGGGGTTGGGGGTGGGGGCGGTGTTGCTAGGGATTGGGGGCGGTGGGCGTTGTTGCTCGGGGTTGGGGACAGGGGCGGTGTTGCTCAGGTTGGGGATGCTGGGCGGTGTTGCTCGGGGTTGGGAACAGGGCGGTGTTGCTCGGGGTTGGGGGCGGGGGGCGGTGTTTCTCGGGTTTGGGGACGGGGGGCGGTGTTGCTCGGGGTTGGGGGCGGGGGGCGGTGTTTCTCGGGTTTGGGGACGGGGGGCGGTGTTGCTCGGGGTTGGGGGTGGGGGCGGTGTTGCTAGGGATTGGGGGCGGTGGGTGTTGTTGCTCGGGGTTGGGGGCGGGGGGCGGTGTTGCTCAGGGTTGGGGCGGGGCGGTGTTGCTCAGGGTTGGAGCGGAGGGCGGTGTTGCTCGGGGTTGGGGGCGGGGGCGGTGTTGCTCGGGGTTGGGGGCGGGGGGTGGTGTTGCTCGGGGTTCGGGGCGGGTGCGGTATTGCTCGGGGTTGGGGGCGGGTGCGGTATTGCTCGGGGTTGTGGGCGGGGGCGGTGTTGCTCGGGGTTGGGGGCGGGGGCGGTGTTGCTCGGGGTTGGGGGCGGTGGGCGGTGTTGCTCGGGGTTGGGGGCGGGGGCGGCGTTGCTCGGGGTTGGGAGCGGGGGCGGTGTTGCTCGGGGTTGGGAGCAGGGCGCGGTGTTGCTTGGGGTTGGGGGCGGAGGGCGGTGTTGCTCGGGGTTTGGAGCAGGGCGCGGTGTTGCTCGGGGTTGGGGGCGGGGGCGGTGTTGCTCAGGGTTGCGGGCAGAGGGCGGTGTTGCTCGGGGTTTGGGGCAGTGGCGGTGTTGCTCGGGGTTGGGGGCGGGGCAGTGTTGCTCGAGGTTGAGGGCGGGGGCGGTGTTGCTCGGGGTTGGAGTGGAGGGTAATGTTGCTCGGGGTTGGGGGTGTGGGGCGGTGTTGCTCGGGGTTGGAGCGGAGGGTAGTGGTGCTCCGGGTTGGGGGCGGCAGGGCAGGGGGCGGTGAGGCAGTGTGGCTCGGGGTTGGGGCGGGTGTTGGTGTTGTTCGGGGTTGGGGGCGATGGGGCGGTGTGGCTCGGGGTTGGGGGCGGGAGGTGGTGTTGCTTGGGGTTGAGGGCGATGGGGCGATGTGGCTCGGGGTTGGGGGCGGTAGGTGGTGTTCCTTGGGGTTGGGGGCGATGGGGCGATGTGGCTCGGGGTTGGGGGCGGGAGGTGGTGTTGCTTGGGGTTGAGGGCGGTGGGGCAACGTTGCTTGGGGTTGGGGGCGGGGGGGCGGTGGTGCGGTGGTGCGATGGTGCTCAGGGTTGGGGGCGGCCGGCATTGTTGTTCAGGGTTAGGGGCGGGTAGGCGGTGGGCGATGTTGCTCGAGATTGGGGCCGGGTAGGTGGTGGGTGATGTTGCTCGGGGTTGGGGGCGGGTAGGCGATGGGATGATGTTGCTCGGGGTTGGGGGCGGTGGGCAGTGGGGCGATGTTGCTCGGGGTTGGAGTTGGGGGCAGTGTTGCTTGGGGTTGGGGGTGGGGCGGTGTTGGACAGGGTTTGGGGCGGTGGGGTGATGTTGCTCAGGGTTGGGGGAGTGGGGGCAGTGGTGCACAGGATTGGGTTGGGCAGTGTTGGACGGGTTTGCGGGCGCGGTTGGACGGGGTTTGGGGCGGGGTGTGTTGGACGGGTTGGGGCGGGTGGCGGAAGGCGGTGTTGGACGGGGTTGGGTGTGGGGGGCGGTGTTGCTTGGGATTGGGGGCGGAGGGCGGTGTTGCTCGGGATTGGGGGCGGAGGGCGGTGTTGCTCGGGATTGGGGGCGGAGGGCGGTGTTGCTCGGGATTGGGGGTGGAGGGCAGTGTTGCTCGGGGTTGGAGGCGGGGGGGTGTTGCTCGGTTTGGGGCGGTGGGACAGTGTTGCTCAGGTTTGGGTGCGGTGTTGCTCGGGGTTGGGGGCGGGGGGCGGTGTTGCTCGGGGTTGGGGCGGGGGGCGGTGTTGCTCGGGGTTGGGGCGGGAGCGGTGTTGCTCGTGGTTGGGGGCGGTGGGCGATGTTGCTCAGGGTTGGGGGCGGGGTGCAGTCTTGCTCAGGGTTGGGGGCTGGGGGACGGTGTTGCTCGGGGTTGAATGCGTGGGGGACGGTGTGGGTTGGGGGCGGGGGGACGGTGTTGCTTGGGGTTGGGGGCGGGGGGACAGTGTTGCTCAGGGTTGGGGCGGGGGGACAGTGTTGCTCGGGGTTGGGGGTGGGGGCGGTGTTGCTCGGGGTTGGGAGCAGTGCTCGGTGTTGCTCGGGGTTGGGGGCGGTGGGCGGTGTTGCTCGGGGTTGGGAGCAGGGGGGTGTTGCTCCCGGTTGGGGCGGGGTGCGATGTTGCTCGGGGTTGGGGGCGGTGGGCGGTGTTGCTCGGGGTTTGGAGCAGGGCGCGGTGTTGCTCGGGGTTGGGGGCGGGGGCGGTGTTGCTCGGGGTTGGGAGCAGGGGGGTGTTGCTCCGGGTTGGGGCGGGGTGTGGTGTTGCTCGGGGTTGGGGGCGGTGGGCGATGTTGCTCAGGGTTGGGGGCGGGGTGCAGTCTTGCTCAGGGTTGGGGGCTGGGGGACGGTGTTGCTCGGGGTTGAATGCGTGGGGGACGGTGTGGGTTGGGGGCGGGGGGACGGTGTTGCTTGGGGTTGGGGGCGGGGGGACAGTGTTGCTCAGGGATGGGGCGGGGGGACAGTGTTGCTCGGGGTTGGGGGTGGGGGCGGTGTTGCTCGGGGTTGGGAGCAGTGCTCGGTGTTGCTCGGGGTTGGGGGCGGTGGGCGGTGTTGCTCGGGGTTGGGAGCAGGGGGGTGTTGCTCCCGGTTGGGGCGGGGTGCGATGTTGCTCGGGGTTGGGGGCGGTGGGCGGTGTTGCTCGGGGTTTGGAGCAGGGCGCGGTGTTGCTCGGGGTTGGGGGCGGGGGCGGTGTTGCTCGGGGTTGGGAGCAGGGGGGTGTTGCTCCGGGTTGGGGCGGGGTGTGGTGTTGCTCGGGGTTGGGGCGGGGGCAGTGTTGCTCGGGGTTGGGGCGGGGGCAGTGTTGCTCAGGGTTGGGGGCAGAGGGCGGTGTTGCTCGGGGTTGGGGCGGGGGCAGTGTTGCTCAGGGTTGGGAGCAGGGCGCGGTGTTGCTCGGGGTTGGGGGTGGGGCGGTGTTGCTCAGGGTTGGGGGCAGAGGGCGGTGTTGCTCGGGGTTGGGGCGGGGGCAGTGTTGCTCGGGGTTGGGAGCAGGGGGGTGTTGATCCGGGTTGGGGCGGGTTCGGTGTTGCTCGGGGTTGGGGGTGTGGGGCGGTGTTGCTCGGGGTTGGAGCGGAGGGTAGTGGTGCTCGGGGTTGGGAGCAGGGGGGTGTTGATCCGGATTGGGGGCGGGGGCGGTGTTGCTCAGGGTTGGGGGCGGAGGGCGGTGTTGCTCGGGGTTGGTGCGGGGGCAGTGTTGCTCGGGGTTGGGGGCGGGGGGCGGTGTTGCTCAGGGTTGGGGGCAGAGGGCGGTGTTGCTCGGGGTTGGGGCGGGGGCAGTGTTGCTCGGAGTTGGGGGCAGGGGGGTGTTGCTCCGGGTTGGGGCGGGGTGCGGTGTTGCTCGGGGTTGGGGGCAGGGGGGTGTTGCTCCGGGCTGGGGCGGGGTGCGGTGTTGCTTGGGGTTGGGGGCAGGGGGGTGTTGCTCCGGGTTGGGGGCGGGGTGCGGTGTTGCTCGGGGTTGGGGGCAGGAGCGGTGTTGCTCGGGGTTGGGGGCAGGAGCGGTGTTGCTCGGGGTTGGGGGCAGTGGCGGTGTTGCTCGGGGTTGGGGGCGGGGACGGTGTTGCTCGGGGTTGGGGGTGTGGGTCGGTGTTGCTCGGGGTTGGAGCGGAGGGTAGTGGTGCTCCGGGTTGGGGGCGGCAGGGCAGGGGGCAGTGAGGCAGTGTGGCTCGGGGTTGGGGCGGGGGTTGGTGGCGATGGGGCGGTGTGGCTCGGGGTTGGGGACGGGAGGTGGTGTTGCTTGGGGTTGAGGGCAATGGGGCTGTGTGGCTCAGGGTTGGGGGCGGGAGGTGGTGTTGCTTGGGGTTGAGGGCGGTGGGGCAATGTTGCTTGGGGTTGAGGGCGGTGGGGCAACGTTGCTTGGGGTTGGGGGCGGGGGGGCGGTGGTGCGATGGTGCTCAGGGTTGGGGGCGGGCGGCAGTGTGGCGATGTTGCTCGGGGTTGGAGTTGGGGTGCAGTCTTGCTTGGGGTTGGGGGTGGGGCGGTGTTGGACAGGGTTTGGTGCGGTGAGGTGATGTTGCTCGGGGTTGGGGGAGTCGGGGCAGTGGTGCACAGGATTGGGGTGGGCAGTGTTGGATGGGTTTGCGGGCGCCTTTGGACGGGGTTTGGGGCGGGGTGTGTTGGACGGGTTGGGGCGGGTGGCGGAAGGCGGTGTTGGACGGGGTTGGGTGTGGGGGGCGGTGTTGCTTGGGATTGGGGGCAGAGGGCGGTGTTGCTCGGGATTGGGGGCGGAGGGCGGTGTTGCTCGGGGTTGGGGGCGGAGGACGGTGTTGCTTGGGGTTGGGGGCGGAGGACGGTGTTGCTCGGGGTTGGGGGCAGGGGGCGGTGTTGCTCGGGGTTGGGGCGGAGGGCGGTGTTGCTCGGGGTTGGGGGCAGGGAGTGTTGCTTGGGGTTGGGGGAGTGGGGGCGGTGGTGCACGGGGTTGGGGTGGGCGGTGTTGGACAGGTTTGGGGGCGCTGTTGGACGGGGTTTGGGGGTGTGTGTTGGACGGGTTGGGGCGGATGGCGGAAGGCGGTGTTGGACGGGTTGGGGCGGATGGCGGAAGTCGGTGTTGGACGGGGTTGGGTGTGGGGGGACGGTGTTGCGCGGGGTTGGGGGCGGGGGGCGGTGTTGCTCGGGATTGGGGGCGGTGTTGGACAGGGTTGAGGGGAGCGGTGTTGGACAGGGTTGGGGGAGCGGGATTGCTCGGGGTTGGGGGCTGCGGGGCGGTGTTGCTCGGGGTTGGGGGCAGGGGGCGGTGTTGCTCGGGGTTGGGGGCGGGGGTGTGGTGTTGGACATGGTTGGAGGAGCGGTGTTGGACAGGGTTGGGGGAGCGGTGTTGGATGGGGTTGGGGCGGGGGCGTGTTGCTCGTGGTTGGGGGCGGGGGCCGGTGTTGCTCATGGTTGGGGCGGAGGGCGGTTTTGCATGGGGTTGGAGGCGGGGGTGCAGTTTGCATAGGGTTGGGGAGCGGTGTTGCACGGGGTTGGGGCAGGAGCGCGGTGTTGGACAGGGTTGGGGGTGGTGTTAGACAGGGTTTGTGGCGGGGGGGTGGTGTTGGACAGGGTTGGGGGTGGTGTTGGACAGGGTTGGGGGTGGTTTTGATGTTGCACGGGGTTGGTGGTGGTGGGTGGTGTTGCTCGGGGTTGGTGGCGGGGGGTGGTGTTGCTTGGGATTGGTGGCGGGGGGCAGTGTTACTCGTGGTTGGGGGCAGGGGGGCGATGTTGCTCATGGTTGGGGGCAGGGGCCGGTGTTGCTCATGGTTGGGGCGGAGCGGCGGTGTTGCTCGGGGTTGGTGGTGGGCGGCGGTGTTGCTCGGGGTTGGTGGCAGGGGGCAGTGTTGCATTTGGTTGGTGGCGGGGGGCGATGTTGCTCATGGTTGGGGCAGAGGGCGGTGTTGCTCGTGGTTGGGGGCAGGGGCCGGTGTTGCTCATGATTGGGGCGGGGGGCAGTGTTGCACGTGGTTGGTGGCGGGGGGCGGTGTTGCTCGGGGTTGGAGGCGGGGGGCGGTGTTGCTCGGGGTTGGTGGCAGGGGGCAGTGTTGCATGTGGTTGGTGGCGGGGGGTGATGTTGCTCATGGTTGGGGCAGAGGGCGGTGTTGCTCGTGGTTGGGGGCAGGGGCCGGTGTTGCTCATGGTTGGGGCGGGGGGCAGTGTTGCACGTGGTTGGTGGCGGGGGGCGGTGTTGCTCGGGGTTGGTGGCGGGGGGCGGTGTTGCTCGGGGTTGGTGGCGGGGCGGTGGTGTTGCTTGGGGTTGGTGGCGGGGGGCGATGTTGCTCGTGGTTGGGGCGGGGCGGTGGTGTTGCTCGGGGTTGGTGGCGGGGGGCGATGTTGCTCGTGGTTGGGGTGGGGCGGTGGTGTTGCTCGGGGTTGGGGCGGGGCGGTGGTGTTGCTCGGGGTTGGGGGCGGGGCCAGTGTTGCTCATGGTTGGGGCGGAGGGCGGTTTTGCATGGGGTTGGAGGCGGGGGGACGGTGTTGCTCGTGGTTGGTGGCAGGGGGGCGGTGTTGCTCATGGTTGGGGGCGGGGGGCAATGTTGCTCGTGGTTGGGGGCGGGGGGCGGTGTTACTCATGGTTGGGGGTGGGGGGGTGGTGTTGCTCGTGGTTGGGGGCGGGGGACAGTGTTGCTCGTGGTTGGGGCGGAGGGCGGTTTTGCATGGGGTTGGGGAGAGGTGTTGGATGGGATTGGTGGTAGGGGTGGTGTTGCTCGGGGTTGGTGGCGGGGGGGCGGTGTTGCTCATGGTTGGGGGCGGTGTTGCTCGTGGTTGGTGGTGGGGGGCAGTGTTGTTCATGGTTGGGGGCGGTGTTGCTCAGGGTTGGGGGCTGGGGGACGGTGTTGCTCGGGGTTGGGAGCAGGGGGGTGTTGCTCCCGGTTGGGGCGGAGTGCGGTGTTGCTCGGGGTTGGGGGCGGTGGGCGGTGTTGCTCGGGGTTGCGAGCAGGGGGGTGTTGCTCCGGGTTGGGGCGGGGTGCGGTGTTGCTCGGGGTTGGGGGCAGAGGGCGGTGTTGCTCGGGGTTTGGAGCAGGGCGCGGTGTTGCTCGGGGTTGGGGGCGGGGGCGGTGTTGCTCGGGGTTGAGAGCAGGGGGGTGTTGCTCCGGGTTGGGGCGGGGTGCGGTGTTGCTTGGGGTTGGGGGCGGAGGGCGGTGTTGCTCGGGGTTTGGAGCAGGGCGCGGTGTTGCTCGGGGTTGGGGGCGGGGTCGGTGTTGCTCAGGGTTGGGGGCAGAGGGCGGTGTTGCTCGGGGTTGGGGGCGGGGGTGTAGTGTTGGACATGGTTGGAGGAGCGGTGTTGGACAGGGTTGGGGGAGCGGTGTTGGATGGGGTTGGGGGAGCGGTGTTGGATGGGGTTGGGGCGGGGGCGTGTTGCTCGTGGTTGGGGGCGGGGGCCGGTGTTGCTCATGGTTGGGGCGGAGGGCGGTTTTGCATGGGGTTGGAGGCGGGGGTGCAGTTTTGCATAGGGTTGGGGAGCGGTGTTGCACGGGGTTGGGGCAGGAGCGCGGTGTTGGACAGGGTTGGGGGTGGTGTTGGACAGGGTTTGTGGCGGGGGGGTGGTGTTGGACAGGGTTGGGGGTGGTGTTGGACAGGGTTGGGGGTGGTTTTGATGTTGCACGGGGTTGGTGGTGGAGGGTGGTTTTGCTCGGGGTTGGTGGCGGGGCGTGGTGTTGCTTGGGATTGGTGGCGGGGGGCAGTGTTACTCGTGGTTGGGGGCAGGGGGCGATGTTGCTCATGGTTGGGGGCAGGGGCCGGTGTTGCTCATGGTTGGGGCGGAGCGGCGGTGTTGCTCGGGGTTGGTGGTGGGCGGCGGTGTTGCTCGGGGTTGGTGGCAGGGGGCAGTGTTGCATTTGGTTGGTGGCGGGGGGCGATGTTGCTCATGGTTGGGGCAGAGGGCGGTGTTGCTCGTGGTTGGGGGCAGGGGCCGGTGTTGCTCATGGTTGGGGCGGGGGGCAGTGTTGCACGTGGTTGGTGGCGGGAGGGTGGTGTTGCTCGGGGTTGGTGGCGGGGGGCGATGTTGCTCGTGGTTGGGGTGGGGCGGCGGTGTTGCTCGGGGTTGGTGGCGGGGGGCGATGTTGCTTGTGGTTGGGGTGGGGCGGCGGTGTTGCTCGGGGTTGGTGGTGGGGGGCGATGTTGCTCGTGGTTGGGGTGGGGCGGCGGTGTTGCTCGGGGTTGGTGGTGGGGGCGGTGTTGCTCGGGGTTGGGGGTAGAGGGTGGTGTTGCTCGTGGTTGGGGGCGGGGCCAGTGTTGCTCATGGTTGGGGCGGAGGGCGGTTTTGCATGGGGTTGGAGGCGGGGGGACGGTGTTGCTCGTGGTTGGTGGCGGGGGGCGGTGTTGGTTGGTGGTTGGGGGCGGTGTTGCTCGTGGTTGGTGGCAGGGGGGCGGTGTTGCTCATGGTTGGGGGCGGGGGGCAATGTTGCTCGTGGTTGGGGCGGGGGGCGGTGTTACTCATGGTTGGGGGCGGGGGTGTGGTGTTGCTCGTGGTTGGGGGCGGGGGGCGGTGTTGCTCGTGGTTGGGGCGGAGGGCGGTTTTGCATGGGGTTGGGGAGAGGTGTTGGACGGGATTGGTGGTGGGGGTGGTGTTGCTCGGGGTTGGTGGCAGGGGGGGCGGTGTTGCTCATGGTTGGGGGCGGTGTTGCTCGTGGTTGGGTGCGGGGGCGGTGTTGCTCGTGGTTGGTGGTGGGGGGGCAGTGTTGCTCGTGGTTGGGGGCGGGGGGCGGTGATGCTCGTGGTTGGGGGCGGGGTTGCTCGTGGTTGGGGCGGAGGGCGGTTTTGCATGGGGTTGGAGGCGGGGGTGCGGTTTTGCACAGGGTTGGAGAGCGGTGTGGCACGGGGTTGGGGTGGGGGGGCAGTGTTGGACAGGGTTGGGGGTGGTGTTGGATGGGATTGGGGTGGAGTGGCAGTGTTGCTCGGGGTTTGCAGTGGGGGGATGTTGGGGGCAGGGGGTATTGGGGCAGGTGGCATGTTGTACGCGCCCTGTGTGCTGCTGCTAGTCTCCTGAACGGGGAGCAAACTTTAAAAGCTCCTTGCCCCAATGAAAAGGCATTTGATCAATTAACCGAATAATCGATTATCTGAACGAAATGGTGCCCGCCCATCCAGTTCAGATAATCTAAGTTCCCCTGTACATTGAATTCATCTGATGCTATTTGCAATGTTGATTTCATGGTCCCTACTGTTTCTCTCTAGTGTGGTTCATGCATCAACCTTGTACGCTTCTGGTGAAAAGGATATCTGTTGGGAGATAGGAGCAGGATCTGAATCTGGGTCCTGCCTGTCATTTCTGAAGTTTCAATGACTACATGAGAATTCAGGCCTTTAAGTTTGACATAGAAGTTGATTTCTACAGAACCAACAACATAATCAACTGTTCATATTAAGATTCTGGTTAAGGTGTTTGGGCTTGCATACTGTTGTATAGGGTCTGAAAGGGTTAATAATGAGCAGTACCATATAGTAACTGAATTATTGAACTGTTCTGAAGAAGAGACGCACCAAACTTGAAATGTTAACTTTGTTTGTCTCTCCACAGGTACTGCCAGACCAGCTGAGTTTCTCCAGCATTCTCTGTTTCAGGTTTACAGCACTCAGAATTTTGCTTTTATTTATCTAAAAACATTTGGTTATGTCAGAATACCCCTGGCTTCTGGTACTTCTGGTTTCTTCTGGAAAGTTCCCTTTTCTTTCTTTTTGACTTTAACCGATTTTCCTCAATTGGCTTTCCTGACATCAACACAACAGGTCAGAATTTCCCTTTGCCCACGAGACCTGTCACTGATGCTGGAAAACCTCCAGTTTTAATGAATATTAATAGTATTTCTCAAAATTGTGCAAGGTTGAGGAAATCCTATTCAAATTGTGCAATTTAGAAATAAGCAAATTGTAAACAAATGGGGTACTATGTCGCTTCTTCACAAAAGAATAATGTAAAAATTAATCAATTGCCTGGGAATATCAATGAAGTACATCATATAAATGACCTATTTCAGAACTTAAAACAAGGGGAGGATTTGTGACATGGCAGGAAGATGGATGTGAGATCAATGAAAAAGAAGCTAACATTCTGTGGTAATTTTCCCAAGCAGTAATTTCTTTTTTCCCCATTTCCTGATTCACCAAAGGATTCAAACTGCTCCCTCCATTAAATTCGGATGTTCATCTTCACAGAGAGACCAGGAATAACCCAATTAGCTCCCACTCTGGCTAGGGCCACTGTATGGAGCCCCATTTTTATGTAGTATTTTCTGTTTGGCCTAGAGATCAGGAGGATTAGAGGAATGCAGTTCTAGATATACTGCAGGTCAATTATCCTGACACATATGGTAGTGTAAAAGCAATTTTTGTTAGAAAATGCAAAACATTTGGAGTTGTAAGACACATTTTCAGTCTGTCTGTTATCTTTTTCCTATATAACTGACTTAACCTTTGCCTTCATTGTAAGTCCAGATCTTGGCCAATTACCCAAACCATTTTAAATCTACTGTTAGCCATCAAGATGCAATTTAAGCCCTTAGTGTCTGTGTGTAGAAAATGCTGTACAGAAGAACATCAAAAAACATTTTCTCTTCTTTTTTTTTCCTTTCTCCCCAACTTCTTCTTCAGGAGTTTACGATGTGGGACTCACTATAATTTTTGAAAAGAATAATTTTAAAATGCACATGTACTCAAGTGAAAATTTATGAAACAAAATTTAATGTGAAGGTATTATACAGCAGAAAAAAAAATTTCAAATTTATATCAATGAAAAACAAATATAATGGCTTGTTTTATTGGAAAGATGTTGTGAGAAATGTTTCAGATGTATGCTTATCTTTGTCAATGTTTTTTGTTTCATCCTATCACTAAATTAGTCAAGTAGATTCTGAACAATTATAAATGAAATTTCTATGTCCTTGCAGTTAACACCATCTTTAAAATAGACAGAGATGCTACCTTGATTAAAGTATTTTATTTTCTCTTTCTAGCCGTTCAGAACTGTCTTTAAATCCATTCATCTCTTTGAGAAGTTACAAAAATCATATTCCAAAGCTGGACAAGTATGTTAAGGACGATGGAGATTCTGTTACACTTCTTGCTATATAATGTGATAGGAAAAGCAATTGTTTAATTCATTTTTGATACATGAGCACCATTGGAGTAATGAAAAAAATTTAAACTCTCCAGTATTAATACTATCTTACAGAAAATGTACTAATCTATTAAAAATATACTAGCAATGCACCTGTGATTCATGTAGTAATATTTTGTTTTGAATGTGTTAATTTTGTGTATGGTTTATAAATAGTGAAATTCTTTTTCTTTTCAATTTTTCTTAGTATTTAAAGCCATTGAATCTCTCACCATAATACAATTAGTGTAAGAGTTGATTTAAGTGCAACTATTTTTGAATTTGTAGAATCTGTTGCAGAATTATTACATTTTTCTATTTATCTACTTTCTTCAAAATTATTGCATATTTTAAATGATATTAACAAAACAAAATTGAAAATATTGTGTGCATGGCAATCTGTTAATGGTATCTAAATTGCATCTATTCAAAATTTAATATTTTTACTGTTGGGAGAATTAAAACAATGTTACATTAATAATTTGATGAATATTATTGCAATTGATCTAGAATTAGTTGGATTTTGATGACAATGCGAGCATATAACTAATCTACAGTTCATTTTACAGCTTTTCTATCCTTGTAAAGGTGTTAATGATCTCTATTGTAGCAGTTTAAATATTTTTTCTAAATGATAGATCTTGCAGCAATATGTTTGCAGAAATAGATATGTTTAGCTCTTCTACTTGTGTGACATGCTTATGCACTAATGATTTACATGTATGTTTTATCCTGAACTGTTAAAGAAATCAACAAGAAATAAACTGGTCTCTGACTGCTGCAGTACTGCTGGCATGTCTTTGACCATCTTTGGGGAATCTCCTAAATGCTGGAAGATCTTTATAAATTTCATCAAATTATTTCTCTCACATTATTTTTTCAAAAATAGGTTTTTCCATAAACTGTAGTGTTGTATACTTTAATCTTTGTCTGGGTATAGAAGTATTTTCTGGGTCAAAACAAAAATTATAACCTTAAATAAATATTTTAAGATGTTCGGGAATCAGAGGGGAAACAAGGAAATTAATATTTTGGATAGACGTGTTTGACAAAATTTGTAACAATTTTGTATAAGTTGTTCTGGTTCACAAATACCATTGTAGCATGCAAAGGGTTAATACAAACTGACATTTGGAGCAAAATGAGTAAATTATGTGTTAGGTTGACCTTTGAATACTATGCCGACTATATATACATACGCCTGCTATTGCTAAAATTATATTGAGTCACTCTCCTTATCCGGGTCAAAGTTCTGAAAGATTATAGAATTTATTAACAGTAGACTAAATTTTTGAGAACAAAAAAAATTGCTTTTATCATTGATTAAAACCACACTTATTATCGGAATGTTACTTCAAAAAAAGTTCATTTTCAGAACATGTGTTCCTTGGAGAAATGATTGTGAAATGGTTCTGCTGTACTTTTGTGGATTCTTTCTAAATTAAAGACTGGACCACTGTTGAGAATAAATGTACTTTAATTTCGGAGAGTGAAAAGGTGAACCCAAGCTGAACCCCTATTGAGATTTAATTTTAGAAAATAATTCTGAGTGCTTTATTCTGTATGGGAGCTGAGCAGCAGCCATACACAAAGCTGGACAGACTGTTGATGAATAAAAACGCCACAGTAATTTTGGATGTGAGTGCTATCTCTTTGATTACTCAAGCTCCAAGGTAGTCCATCACGCCACAATAATTCACCCGGCATTGACTCTCACCTTACTACTGCATTTTTCCCATCAGTCCGATTAGAAACAGCACTGCCCTTATCAGATTAATCTCTTACAATTCTAAATCTGACCTCTGAATAAAAAAACCTTCTGATGCAGAATATCATTGCAGGCAAGAAAGCTTCAACAGCTGACAGCACTCGGCATGGATCATTCTAAAATGGATCGCCTAATACACTTCTACCATCCCATAACATTGTCTGAGAATACCATTCTCCTCCATGGGTCTATTTTGCTGTGCTGTCTTTGTACTCGTTTTTTCAAGCAGAAAAGAGGTGGTTAGGGTCAATAGTGAAGAGATCTTGCTCTGGGTACAAGAGACTGCATTTTTAGAACTGATGTTGGGGGGAAGGGAATAAACACAAAATATTCCAGGGATATGCAATTAAAAATAAAAGAAAGGAATTCTGGTTTACAAAGTTTTGAGCCATATTTTCTGTTTTTCAAAACAAGGTAAAATACTGTCTTTTTCCAGATGTTAAAGACTTACAAAACAAATAATAAGCATGATGAATGTTCTTCAGGGAATTTTTTTTAAAAAGGATTTTAGTATTGGGAATAATAAAAAAAATCCAAAGTATATCAATATAATGTTTCTACATGGTTTTTCAAGTAACTAGCTGAAACAATATAAATGCCAAAAAAAAAGTTTGTTCATTCAGTGATGGTTTCTGCATAACATGTTGAGAAATGATTCTGCAGCCAATTTGTAAAGCAATTTTTAATTGCTTAGTGTCCATGGAATTGGGAATAGCTTACTGGTCCAGCAAGGTGGCACACAAAAACAGATGGAGTATAACATGGGTAAATGTAAGGTTATTCAATTTGATAGTAAGAATAGGAAAGTTGAATATTTTTTAAAGGACACAAACCTTTTAAATGTTGATTTTCAGACCTGGATAAATGCGTGTAGGGAAGAAAAAGTTAGCACTCAAATATAGCAAGCAATAACAAAAGCAAATTGTATGTTGGCCTCAATTACAAGGAAACTGAAGTACAAGAAGAAAAATGTCTTGCTACAATTGAATAAGGCTGTGATGTGCCTAGGTCTGGAGTACAATATGCAGTTGTGGACTTCATATTTACAGAGGATAGTACTTGCACTGAAGGAGGTAAGATGAAAGTTCATTAGATTATCTGTCCTTTGGTGCGTGGTTGAGTAAGTTAGGCCTACAGTGTTATTAAAGCACACAAGATACTGAAGGAGATTGACGGGTAGACAATGTGAGATCGCTTTCCCTGGCTGCAAAATCAGGAACACAATATCAGGTGTTGATCATTTCAAAATGAGATAAGGAGAAATTTCCTGACTCAGAGTTTTGTGCATCTTTGGAGTTGCCTATCCCTGATGACTGGGAAAGCTGAACCGACCATAAGGCTGGAAATAGTATTCTTTTGGTTTTAGTTTTATCAAGGTGTATGAGGAGCGTACAGAAAGGCAGTTGAGGCAAAAGAGTAGTCATGAATGACAGAGTAGGCCTGAGGGCTTGTATGGTTTATCTCAGCTTCTATTTCTTATATTCTTATAACATGGCTTTGAGTCAAGGTGCAAAGCAATATAGTACAGAATATGTGAACTTGGACTAATGGAAAGGCAAGGAGAAGTCGAAAGAGAGCAGTAATTAACATAGGTCAAAATTACAACAGGAATTAGATGTGGAATCAAATTTAAATGAATATTGTTACAGTCATTGTTAATGAAACATTTTCTGTAGACAAAGAAATGTTCAGAGGAAATAGCAAGGGAAATAGTGCAAATGAAATTACAAGCTCATACAAATGACAATGCATGTACTTTAAAGGAAAGAGAAAGTACTACAGAAAGAATCATGAGCAGAATCACCCTGACTTAATCTACACTTATTTATGTTTAAAAGCAAAACTGACACACAATAGCAGGAGTGCCCAGTAGATTAGATAATTGGCCCTACCTGTGGTAACCATACAGAATATGAAAGAAGAATTGTGAAATGAAAAGGATTGGTAGTTATTTAAAAGATTATATCTGAGAAAATTGAATTGATGTGCAAAGCAAATGAAATGCGGTACTTTAATCAAATATTCTATCATATGTTACATTGCGCATGAACACCCAATAGTTATTGTAGTTAAATAGATACGGTGGTCTTCTTGTCTGTTGTCTCTCTTCACAGAGCAGGGAGGTTCAGATGGACAGTCATCAGAATTCATTTAAAAAGGAGTATCAATACAGCATCTTGCTTTATCATGTGCATTGATATTTATTGGCAGCACACGTATAAACAATCGGTGAAAAATATGTATTGCTGGATAGCAGCAAGTTAGGAAGGTGTAGCAGAGGTAAATGATAACAATATGACAGTTGCTACAGGTAAAGTTTCTCATGATATGGACCTTAATATTCAGGTTTTCCAATAGAGAACATACAACACAGGCTGAATAATTGCAAAGATTCCAGTGAAAATTCATATTGTTTGTGTGGACAAGAGCTTGTGGGAATCACAGTTCCCTGTCATGTAAGGGAAAACCTAAAGGAGAAACTTGATGCCATCCAGGCACAGGCTAACGAATGGCAGGTGAGCTAGACAATATCTATTTCTATTAAGGAAAGGCTCAACCACTTCTCTGGACCTTTAGTGACACTACCATTGATAAGATGCACACTGTTAACATCCCTGGGACCACCTTTAATGAGGTGTTTAACTGAACCAGCCATAACAAAGTAATGGTTATAAAAGGAAGCTGGAGATGGACAATCTGGATTGGTTGGCTTCACTATCTCTGTTACATTCAAAGCACAATTCAAGGGTCTAATAGGCTTCTTGCCTGAGTGGGTACAGATGTCAACCAGGAAATGTCCACTTAACTATTGGTCCTGTTACTGAACTGGTATTCATCCTGTCTGCCACTCATGCATTGCGCTAGATTTGTGTACTATCTACACGATGTAGTGCAAAAAGAATCACCAGACTTACTTTATGCTTGAATGACTTCCAGCTCCATGATCACCAAAAAAGGACAACTGCGGCAAGATCATTATATCATTTTCAAATTTAGCACCGAGATACACAATATTCAGACTGGTCCTTTATCACCTGTAGATTAAAATCCTTGAATTATCTAACATCATCTTCACAGGAGCACTATCTTCACAAAGACAGCAGAGGTTCAACAAGAAGCTAGTGTTCCCTAGCTACGAGAGAGAGAGAGACTATTTTCTCAAGTGGAGGAGTTCAGAACGGGGTGTCTAACTCCAAAATTAGAGCTAAACCATTCAGGAGAGTTGTGAAATTGTACTTCTTCAAATAAATAGTCAGGAGGAATATAGAACTTTCTCCCCCAAAAAATGTTGAAGCTAGGTTAATGGATAATTTTGAAACTGAAATGATAAGACTGAACTTAAATTACAAATCTAAATTAAGATACTGTGTAGAATGCACAGTATGAAAATGCTGTCCATAAAGATTATGCCAACAATGATTTTAAAGTAACTGATACTCTTTGAGATTAAGTATGTAGTACTTTAATATTTTAAAATAAATCTTCCTCTGTCTTGAAGAAGGATGAATTCACCTGACATCCATCACCATCCCTGTTAACTGTGCATTGAACTAGCAATCCTCCTGCTCACTCTCATGCAGGCCTCTTCAATGCAGACTCCTCTCTTAGTTGAAAAGTTAGCCGACGACATGCCATGCGTGGTAGTAGTCACACTCCATTCCTACCTGCCAGCACATAACTAGTCTACCTTAGTAAGCAATTCCAGATTATTTGACAAACATCACCTACCCACCCTTCCCCCAGCATGTCTATAAATATGTCCAAGTGAGTTTCACTGATCCAAGTGAATGGTGGAACAAGCTGAAAGCCAGAATGCCCCTCCTTCTGTTCCTTTGTTCTTATAACATTCCACTGTTGTTCATAGCACAAAGAATTGATGATTCACGAGTGCCACCACATGTCAAGAATATATTTTCTTACATTAAAAACCCTTTACATATTTTAATGTTTTAAATTAAGCTAATTCATAAGTCTTTTTTATGCTATGGTCATTTCAAAAATTCACCTAAAACTTTGCAATAATGTTTGTTATTTAAAAGCTTTGTAGAAAAAAGTACTCTCTTGTAACATGCACATCTTGCTGATAGAAATTTTAATATTGGCAGCCTTCCCACTCTCCAACGTGGTTATCATGTTCACATTGACAGTTCGCAGTCAGCCCAGAGGAGCAGTATTTTCCCACTGGGCAAAGGCAATTGGGAATCTATCTGTTCATTACGCACAGTTAGTTAAATTAGTTTTCTCTTCACTACTAACATCAACAGCTATCGATGTCAAAAGTTTAGATGCATCAGTATCACTCTATTCTTCTTTCTCCAATTAAGATCTTTAAAAAAAAGTTACCATGGAAGCAAGAAAGCAAACTCCTGTAAAACTGACAGAATTTTCTCACAATCTGCATACCTACTTGTGAAAATATAAACACTTGCATCGACCATTTAAGCCAAATGGCCTATTTCTAGGCTGTAAATATTATGCCATCCTAAATAGAATGTTTGTGAAAATCCTGGTATCAATAGTATAATGTAACCCTCTCAATGAAAAATGTGTGAATGCCTATACTCACAGAATCACAGTGCAAAAGGAAGCTATTCAGCCCATCTTGTCTGCACCTGCTCTCCAAATGAGCATCATGACTTAATGCTATTCTCCTGACTTTTCTCTGCACCCTGGCACATTATTTGAATAGGAGAAAGTGAGGGCTGCAGAAGCTGGAGATCAGAGCTGAAAATGTGTTGCTGGAAAAGCGCAGGTCAGGCAGCATCCAAGGAACAGGAACAGATTCCTGAAGAAGGGCTTGTGCCCGAAACGTTGATTCTCCTGTTCCTGAATTCAATTATTTGAATTGAAACCCCTCATGAATACCTCATTTGAACCTGCCTCCACCCCACTTTCAGGCAGTGCATTCCAGACTCAAACTAATTATTTTCCTCACATTACACTTGCTTGCTTTGGAAATCACCTCAAATCGGTGATCTTTTGATCTTGACCCCTTTAAGAGAGGAAAATGTTCTTCCATATCTATTCTACCCAGCCCTACTCATAATTTTGAAAACTTATATCACATATCTCCTCAGTCACCCTCTCTCCAATGAGAATATTCCCAACCCCTCTCCAATCTGTCCCCATAACGGAATTCTCTCATCCCTGCTACATTTTATGTAAATCTCTTCTGGACACTCTCAATCCATTCACATCATTCCTATATAGTGATGCCCAGGTCTAACACATGCCTTACACACTTTCAACATCATTTCCTTGCTTTTGTTTTCGATGAGTCAAGAGTGAGGTGCTGGAAAAGCACAGCAAGTCAGGCAGCATCCGAAGAGCAGGAAAATCGATATTTCGGGCAAAAGCCCTTCATCAGGAATGAACTCATTCCTGATGAAGGGCTTTTGCCTGAAACATCGGTTTTCCTGCTCCCCAGATGCTGCCTGACCTGCTGTGCTTTTTCAGTACCACAACTCTTGACTCTAATCTCCAGCATCTGCAGTCCTCACTTTCGCCTTTGTTCTCGATGAACCTATTCATGAAGCTAAGGATACTGTATGCATTACTTACTGTTCTTGCCACTTTCAATAATCTGTGCATATATACATGCAGGTCCCTCTACTCCTGCACTCTTTTTAGAATTATGCCTCTAAATTTATATTGTCTGCCATTGTTTTTCCTAGCAAAATGCATCACCATATACTTGTCCACATTGAATTTCAACTTGCCACCTATCTGCCCATTCCACCAACTTGTCTATAGCCTCTTGAAGTAATGCACTGACTTCTTCACCAATTACCAATGTTCCAAAGTTTTGTATCATCTGCAAACTTGTCCACTATACACCAAGATCCAGTCGATCAATATATATCAGCAAATGCAATTGTCCTGATGTCCATTTCTGGGATATTCCACTACAACCATTCTTCCAACCCCAAAAAATTCATTCACCCATTACATATTGTTTCCTATCACTGAATCAAATTCTATATCCATGTTGCTACTGTTCCTATAACATCTTGAGCTATAAAGTTTCTTCCAAATCTGTTGTATGTCACTGTATCAAACAGCTGGAAGTCCATGAACATCATTATCCTCAACAACCCTTTCTGTTACATCATTGGAAAACTCTAACAAGTTTGTTAAATGCAATTTTCCCTTCAGGAATCCATGTTGGCTCTTCCAGATCAATCAAAATTTTCCCGTGACTACTAATTTTCTCCCGAATAAGTCTTTTTAGAAGGTTCCTCACGACTGAAGTTAAACTGAATGATCTGTAAATGTTGTACTTATCCTTAAAAACTTTTCATTTTGAATAAGGCCAGAAACTATGCAATTTTTGTGTCTTCTGGCACCTCACCTGAGTCTAGCGAAGATTGAAAGATTATGGCTAATGTCCCACACTTTCCACTTTCACTCCCCGTGGATCCCGGGGCCTTGTCAACTTTAAGTACGAGCAGAATATCCAATAATTCTTCCTTATTCAACTTATAATGAGTTTACACTCTGTCACCATGGTCTGGGTAGTATCTATCTCCCTGGTAAAGACAGATGCAAAGTATTCATTTAACACTTCTGCTACAAATCTCCTCTCCCCCTTAACCTCCAGGCTGAAATCTCTTTCTGGGTCTCTAATCAATCCTATTCCACCTTTCACAACCCTTCTACTAATTGTATGCCTATGGAAGACTTTGCGAATCCCCCTTACTTTGGCTGCCAGTCTTTTCTTCTAATTCATCTTTACTTCTCTGATATCTTCTTTCTCCTCCCCTCTGAGCATACTTAGAGTCAGAGCATCATGGATTCATTAAGCTGTACTGCACGGAAACAGACCCTTCAGTCAAACCTGCCCATGCCAACCAAATATCCTAAATTAATCGAGTCCCATTTTCCAGCATTTGGCCCTATCCCTCAAAACCCTTCATATACCCATCCAGAAGCCTTTTAAATGTTGTAACTGTACCAATCTCACCATCTCCTCTGGCAGCTCATTCTATACACACCCCATCCTCTGCATGAAAAAGTTGTCCTTCAGGTCCCTTTTAAATCTTTCCCCCTTACCTTAAACCTATGCCCTCTAGTTTTGGACTCCCTTATCCTAGGGAAAAGACTTTGGCTCTTCACTCTATTCATGCCCCTCATGATTTTATAAACTTCTATAAGATCACTCCTCAGCCTCCGATGCTCCAGGGAAAACAGTCCCAGCCTATTCAGCCTCTCCCTATACTCAAACCCTCCATCCCTGGCAACATCCTTGGAAATCTTTTCTGAACCATTTCAGGTTCCACAGCATCCTTCCTATAGGAAGGAGACCAGAATTGCACACAATATTCCAAAAGCGGGTTAACCAATGTCCTGTACAGTGCAATATGACCTCCCAACTCCTATACTCAATGCACTGACCAATAAAGGCAAGCGTTCCCAATACGTACTTCACTATCCTGTCTACCTGCGACTCCACTTTCGGGGAACTATGAATCTGCACTCCAAAGTCTCTTTGTTCAGCAACACTTCCCGGAACCTTACCATTAAGTGTGTAAGTTCTGCCCTGATTTGCCTTTCCATTGCAGCACTTCATATTTATCTAAATTAAACTCCATCTGCATCTCCTCAGCCCATCAGATCAAGGTCCCATTGTACCCTGAGGTAACTTTCTTGGCTGTCCATTACACCAGCAATTTTGGTGTTTTCTACAAATGTCCTAACCATATCTCCTATGTTCATGTCTAAATAATTTACATAAATGACTAAAAGCAGTGGAACAAGCACTGATGCCTATGGCACTATGCTCATCACATAATTCCAGTCCAAAAAGCAACCCTTCACCACCACCCTCTTTCTCCTACCTTCGAGTCAGTTCTGTTGATTCTCATTTGCTTCTCGGTTATATTCACTGCTTGACACTTGCCATAAACACAAATGTTCTTTTTTATCTTATTTTCTATCTTCTTGGTCATACTGGGAGCTCTGGTTTTGTTTGTCCTACCTCTCCCTTTTGAGAGAATATTCTTTGTTTGTATTGGAGCCAACTCCTCATTGCTCAGTTACAGTTTCTTTCCCACCTGTCATTCCATTATATCCTGTCCATCTCTGTTCTTTACCCAATTGTTTTGTTTTACACTGTATTTGCAATTGCTATCATTCCAAACTTTATGATACAATGATCATTGTTTCCTAAATATCTCCCTCTGACACTTAATCCACTTTGCCTATTTCATTTCTCAGAACCAGGTCCTCTCTTGCTGTCCCGGACATTTACTCCTGCTGGAAATTCCCTTGAACACTATCTCAGATCACTGCCCATTACAGTTCCAGTATTCAAATCTAAATTTGCTAATTAAAGTCCCCTTATGCTACAATTGCAGCATCAGCCTTTAATTTCCCTACAAATTTGTTCCTCTAAATCCTTCTCACTAGTTGGTAGTCTATTGACTACAATCAAACATCCCCTTTCTCCAGCTTCAATGTACCCCTTAACCACTTCTGCCACCTCTCCTCCTTTCCTTCATTGTCTATCTTTTCTGGACACCTTGTACCCAGAGTCAGTCATGATCTTCCTTGATTCATCTCACTGGTATTGCCACAACATCATATTCCCACAAGGCTATGTGTGCCTGTAACTCTCCAGTCCTAGGTACTATACCCCATGCATTCACATACTGCACAGTAACTCTATTTAGACTGAGTTACTTTCTCTATTATTCTGGCTTCAGCTATTAGCTTCCTCTATGCTTAGGCAATAGAGTTACACACTTACTCGATGCATATATTCTCTACATTAGTGCTATCTGTCTCCAAGTATTTTGTAAGCCCTAGTATTCTTCCCTCTGCAAAGTTAGTTTAAAGCTCTCTCAAATGATCCATTAATTTTTTTTACTTTTCCATTAGTCAGTTGTTAATTATGATAAAAATTATAATTTTCCCATTTTACAGTTTTTAAATATTAATAACAGTCATAGAGTCATAGAAATGTACAGCATGGAAACAGACCCTTCGGTCCAACCCGTCCATGCCGACCAGATATCCCAACCCAATCTAGTCCCACCTGCCAGCACCCGGCCCATATCCCTCCAAACCCTTCCTATTCATATACCCATCCAAATGCCTCTTAAATGTTGCAATTGTACCAGCCTCCACCACATCCTCTGGCAGCTCATTCCATACATGTACCACCCTTAATGAATGAACAATGTTTCTGTCCAGTCCATCTCATGTAACAGTGAGATTCAGTTATCATCACAGTCTGCCTTTAGTGCCTCTTATATTTGTGGAGGATGTTAGGGCAGAATTGCTTGCTTCCTTGAGCAGCATTGGCAATGACAAAAAAGTTGGGAAAATACAGTTAGTGTGAAAAAAGTTCAGAATCTCGACTTGAGAAAAACATTTCCCAAATTTCCCCTAATTGTTTAAATAATAACTTTAGAATCTTGCTATTCAGTGGCAATGACTTTATTTTCAAGCATTTGTGTTTCATTATTAGCTCATCTCGCCTCATTTCTATGCAGTGTCCATTTCTCCTCTTCTCCCCAGGAAACTAGACAATGCTAATTCCTGTCATGAAGTTAGAGCAGTTACCAGGCAGCTGTAACTTGCCACTTTCTTCTCCAGGCCTTCATCCAACTAGGTCTTCTCCATAATCATGCTGCATGGACCCTGGCCTTCTCCAGCCTTCGTCCATGCAAGTCAGCATCAGCAAACCACCAATCTCAACACATCATGACAAGGATTGCTTAGGGATAGTCAACATGTCTTTGTGCGTGGGAAATCATGTCTCACAAACTTGATTGAGTTTTTTTGAAGTAACAAAAAGGATTGACGAGAGCAGAGTGGTAGATGTGACCTATATGGACTTCAGTAAGGTGTTCGACAAGGATCCCCATGGGAGACAAGTTAGCAAGGTTAGATCTCACGGAATACAGGGAGAACTAGCCATTTGGATTCAGAATGGGCTGAAAGGTAGAAGACAGGGTTGTGGTTGAGGGTTGTTTTTCAGATTGGAGGCCTGTGACCAGTGGAGTGCACAAGAATTGGTGCTGGGTCCACTACTTTTCATCATTTATATAAATGATTTGGATGTGAGCATAAGAGGTATAGTTAGTAAGTTTGTAGATGACGCCAAAATTGGAGGTGTAGTGGACAGCAAAGAAGGTTACCTCAGATTACAATGGGATCTTGATCAGATGGGCCAATGGGCTGAGATGTGGCAGATGGAGTTTAATTTAGATAAATGTGAGGTGCTGCATTTTGGGAAAGCAAATCTTAGCAGGACTTATACACTTAATGGTAAGGTCCACGGGAGTGTTGCTGAACGAAGAGACCTTAGAGTGCAGGTTCATAGCTCCTTGAAAGTGGAGTCGCAGGTAGATCGGATAGTGAAGAAGGTGTTTGGTATGCTTTCCTTTATTGGTCAGAGTATTGAGTACAGGAGTTGGGAGGTCATGTTGCGGCTGTACAAGACATTGGTTAGGCCACTGATGGAATATTGCGTGCAATTCTGATCTCCTTATCGGAAAGATGTTGTGAAACTTGAAAGGGTTCAGAAAAGAGTTACAAGGATGTTGCCAGGGTTGGAGGATTTGAGTTATAGGGAGAGTTTGAATAGGCTAGGGCTGTTTTCCCTGGAGCATCGGAGGCTGAGGGGTGACCTTATAGAGGTTTATAAAATCATGAGGGGCATGGATAGGATAAATAGACAAAGTATTTTCCCTGGGATGGGGGAGTCAAGAACTAGAGGGCATAGGTTTAGGGTGAGAGAGGAAAGATATAAAAGAGACCTAAGGGACAACTTTTTCATGCAGGTGGTACGTGTATGGAATGAGCTGCCAGAGGAAGTGGTGGAGGCTAGTACAATTGCAACATTTAAAAGGCGTCTGGATGGGTATATGGATAGGAAGGGTTTGGAGGGATATGGGCCAGTTGCTGGCAGGTGGGACTAGATTGGTTTGGGATATCTAGTCGACATGGATGAGTTGGGCCGTAGGGTCTATTTCCATGCTGTACATCTCTATGACTCTATCTATGGCACCTGCTCTCAATCCTACTGTCACACCACATCAGCCCTTCAGCACTTCACATTGGAGCTCAAGGTCATCTATGATATGCAAAGGTCACTTTTTGTACAGTGACACACATGCATTTACATTGACATCTTTTATAACTCAGCTTCATTTCTTAGCACTCCCTCACTTTGTGTTTACTTGGAGACTGCCAAACTCTGTGGCTTGCATTGCTTTTTAGCAGAGAGAGAGAGGCAGACTTTTTGTCAAACTTGTTACCACTGGACAGTCACGGAGGTGGACCTATTGCTGTGCAGCATGTTTCACTGGCAATGTTACACCTACAGCATGTGCCAGCCACTTACACAGCAAACACGCTGCATATGTTTCTAACAAATGGCCATGTCTGAAAGTGGAGGGGGACCAGTCCTTAGAAGAGTTGGAGGAGACTACATACAGCCTCCATCTTTAGTCAAGGAGTTAATCCTGATTCCAATCCAGGATTTGGCAACAGTCAGTCAAGTGCTTGATCCTAGCCGAGTCTAGAGATCCACCCCTTTCCAGTCCAGGGATTGAGCCATCATTGTCCTGCAGCTCTCCTGCAACCTTCCAGGGATCACAGCTGCATCAGCCAGGGTACTGTGGAGACATTCTTGGGGTTGGGTCATTTTTTACTGCAATGAGATAAAGACAGGGATGACTGTGATGGAAGAGGATGGGAAAGCAGTTACTGGCGATGCAGGAGCAGGAGAATTGGTGAGGAGAGGTGTCCTAATGATTGAGTAGAAAGCACAGAGGGCAGGAAGGACTAGTAGTTTGGGGAGGAGGTGATTGCAGTGGATGAAAGCCATTGACTGGACAGGGTGAATACAACAAAAAGTTGTAATTCTTAAGCTTTAGTTAGTGATATGTGCATTGGCAGAATTAGAGTGAATTGTGACCCTGTGAGTGTGAGGTAACAAAGAGAAAATGATGAGATTTTCCCTTGTTGAGCACAGAAAATCAATTATCTTTCTCATGCGCTGCTGTGCATTATGTTTTACCTTGGAAACAACAGTGAGCTAAGCAGCTACCTGGGTCCAGCCTAGCTGGGTCTGGTGGAATGGCCTGCTTTACTGCTCAGCAAAGTGTAACACTTCTCTCCTTCCCACCACTCCATCCACCAGTACCTCCAGATTCCTAATGGTGAAATGAGGTATTCACTTGCTTTTCTAGGCCAAGTTCTCACTGATAATCGACGAACACCACAGAGTTTCTTAAGTCATGTGTAGCCGGACTTGAAAGGTGGCACAGATAGCCTGAACACCAGAAGGTCCCAGCAGTGGCGGCTGCTTAAACCTCCCTGCCATGTGATTCAATGGGAAAGGCACTGTACAGCAGAAATGCATAATCAATAAGTTGAAGAGTGGATGATTGTGTGAAAAACTCATTGTTAACCATAGCAGACTAGGTGCCATGGATCTGACTCAAGAAAAAACACTTTGCCTGAAAATGAGAAATTCGGCCCATAGAATTGCAGGTTTTTCCAGAGTGGCTATTCAACTTATTCTTTCTCGTCAACACCTGCATCTCAGTGGCTATTGTTCTGCATTTGTAAAATTGGTGCAGATGTAAAATGATCTTCAGTGAAGCACTGACAGCTCAGAATGCAAGGAGAGTGGTTTAATTCCATTACTTGAAAGATTGGGATCTTGCAAAATTTATCTTGCACTATTAAAAGCCTTATGGAGTGATGGAAAGACAGAGATAGGATGTCAACTAAATACATGTCTTTTAACTAACTTGCTAGGATGTCACAGGATGGGTAAAGATTGTAGTCCTGCCATCTTTAGTTCCACTTACATGTTTTTAAAAATTCAGAGGGGTAAAGTCACAGAGCTAGAAATTTAAACTAGCACTGAGACAAATTGGTCAATTATAATGCTATTAAGGCTGTATTTGCCCCGATGCTTTTTTAAAACTGAACTCCACACTGGGAGGATTCTCAAGATGGCAACCAGTCACCTCGAGAGATGTGAGAGACCATTCAAATAATTTAGTGCAAGGTATTAAAGGGCCCTCACCCTCATAATAGGCTCCATTAACATTAATATAATCAAATAACTTGTGGGATACAATCTTTGTAATGGTCAGCAAAGTGATACAATAAAAATGTCCTCTGGTGAGACTGGCCATAACTCATCCAATACTTGTCACTGGAGAGTTATTTGGTTACCTTCATGTGGCAAATATAATTATTACATTTCACTCTCATTTCTGACTACAACTTTTACTATACATTTTTTAATAATATTTCCTAATCGGACATATCACAATCATTTGTTATCCATTTATTTTACAATTTCCACTGCTGTCTTCTGATGCTTGGCTGTATTGTTCCATAAACATTGCATAATCCTTTTTTAAGATCATTAATAAATCACACACACTCCTATGTGCAAATTAGCCAGATATTCCACAGCATTGTTTTAGTAATTCAGCCAATGTGATCTGATCTTATTTATTTTTACCTCTATTTTAGTTGCATTTTACTTGAGCTAATTGTCCTCACTAATGCACTCCAGAGTAAAATACCAGTTAACTTACATATGCAGCCTCATATGTAGTGGAGCTGTGAATAAAATGTATGGATATATATAAATTGTTCCCTGTCCCCACCAGCTGGCTTCAGGACAGGTTTAATATGCCTGCAACTGAGCAGTTAACAGTAACTGATGAATTTACCAGATTTAAATCATTTGGCACTTAACTTCTTTTTGTCTTATTCACTGCTCTCTTCTGCTTTTAACCCAAGCTACTTAGTGCACAGCCAGGTTAGAAAAGCCTAATGACCACTGACACCAACTCAAGTAAATTTTCCATTATTACCAAACTCCACCATGTAGGTGTCATTGGAAGCCTGCACTCCCTTAATGTTTTCTGGCCCAGACAGTGATAAATGGACTCCAGTGGAGCTCTCACTACATTTATCATAGCCTGTAAAAAAAGACCATGCAAAAAATCTAAGCAAAATGAAGGTTTTTTTTAAAACGGGCTGGAGTCATACAGCACTGAGCTGACCTGCTAATCTGTACTAGCTAAATTGGTTCTGCCTCACAGTCACAATATCTCTGCAGAAGTAATTATTATCCCATTGACAGTGGATTGCACTTATGGATCACAGAAAGCATTGTCATTTAAAGATCATAAAAATTCCCCCTCCTGCTGTGTTTTCTCTTGCCTGCTTGGTGTCATTTAGAGATCAATTTGTGATGGGCCATCCAGTGAGAATTCACCTTGGCTCAGGTTCTGAAACGGCCCACTGCCAAGCAAGAGGAAGTGCAATAGGTGGGACAGTGGGACGCCAGCAGTTTACTCACTAACAGACTGACAGCCGTATGCAGAGGAAGTTAATGTTGGATTGAGATGGACCTGTTCACTGAAAGACCTTTGTCCGCAAAGAGGCCTGGAAAGAATTGTATGTAAATGTATTTTTGAGCAGAGATCAAATGACAAATCAGTCCTACTTGTACAGTCATCTAGGGAGAAATAACACAAATTCAAGGAGCAATCAATAGCATTGTGGCTGCTAAGTAAGAGATATAGAACTATTTGAATCAGGGATTTTTTTTATGTCTGTGTCTACACAAAGTATCTGATTCCCATTAAAACAGAGTTAAGGAGAAAGTTAGCATTACATATATTCTCCCATCTTGGCTTTGTTTGAAATAAATATAGATTGAATCTTTACCCATGTATTTCAGCTTGATGGAGGAAAAGAATTGCAGTATAGTGAAGGTTTTAAAACAGTTCCGAAGTATGAATTAGAACACACTTCAGAGTAAAATACCAGTTAACTTTCAAAACTTTGATGTCTCTTCATCAGGCCTGAATGAAAACCGACAGCTAGCACTAGAATATCAACATTATTAAATATGAACTGACATCAGAGGAGGTTTTTCAGTAGATATGGAGACTGCAAAATCAAATGTGACTTCAAAGTCATTCTTTAAAATCTATAGTGAAGTAAAATCTGTCATTTAACTATATAACCTCATGAAGAGGTAGCTGTCTATTGTGACTTTAATGCACTGAAACTTATTTTGTGAACAACTACCCATACTGCATCAAAGAAAAGCACAAATTTTAGAAACCAAACCAAGTCAATTTTCACAACAACATTTATATAATTTAGTTTTAATTGTAATTTACTTTCAAACAGAACATGTGGGGGACTTACTATGACCAAAGGGTGAAAACAGAAGTTAAATGGGTGTAGTGCTGCTAAAGCTAATCTGCTTGAAAGTGCTGATTTAGCACACAATTTTGAGATTAATTGCTGATTACCATAATGTGAAATTGCCTGGAGGTGCTAGATGGACACCTGCAGGTTTTGTCATTAAATGCTGTAATTTTCAAGGAACGGTACATGTGGGTTCTTCACACATATTTCCACTGATAGTGTGGACTGTCCTGGCTGATGGAAAGCAGCTTATTTCAAGATGTTTCAGGAAATAAGTGAATGGTGCACATGTTTTTGGGTATGACCATATTGGGACTGGGTTAAAAAGTGTGCTGCTGGAAAAGCACAGCAGGTCAGGCAGCCCGAAATATAGATTCTCCTGCTCCTCGGATGCTGCCTGACTTGCTGTGCTTTACCAGTGCCACACTTTTTGACTCTGACTCTCCAGCATCTGCAGTCCTCACCTTCTTATAGGGTACTGGGTTGTCAATTATCGGTCAATGAGTAGCACTCTCAGTTCTGAATTAGAAGGTCATGGGGTTAAGTCCCATTACTCCAGATACTTAAGGACATAAATCTAAACTGATGCTTCAGTGCAGCATTGAGAGAATACTGTATAGTCAAAGATGTCATTTCAGGTAAGAACTTAAATTGAGGGCCCTCACTACTTGGTGGAGTTAAAAGATTCATGATACTACTTTAATGAAGAGAAGAGGATCCTAGTCAATATTTACCCCTAAATTAGCATCAGTAAAACATTGTTGCTTGTGGGAGCTTGTTTTTTGCATAGTGGCTGTCATGCTTAGATTACAACAGTATCTATACTTCAAAAGTACTTCATTGCTCAGTGCTGGGGGATTTCCTGAGGTAGCGAGAGGTACTATAGGAATGCAAGTCTTTCTTTTGTTAAAGTGGAGAAGTAAAACACTCAGATATTTAGTGAAGGGCTCAGAGAATTTCAAGAATGAACATCACCTGAGTGTTGATAGAGAATTGACAAAGCATCTCATTGTTTTAAAGGTCATCTTCACATCCCCTGCTGCAATGTTGATGAAGTGGTGAGTATCATGTCAAGTGGTGATTATCCCTTTAAGTAATGCTGAAAGTTAACACGTTTGCTTCCAGCTGGTTAAAGCATAATCCAGCAAAATGCTGTGTAATTTCTTTAATGAGTGTAAATGTTTTAAATGTGATAATTAAGTATTTCACCAGCTTTTGACCAGCTATTCTTAGTACTGGCTTCAACTTTTTGCCATGTTTCAACTTGGGCAAAACATGGATTAAACTGACATTTCAGTTTAAAATCCAATTAGATTAGATGATTTACAGTGTGGAAACAGGCCCTTCAGCCCAACAAATCCACACCAACACTCCGAAGAGCAACCCACCAGAACCATTCCCCCCTTGTCAGCACCTGAAGTGCTCTTTGAAACTCGCCATCACTTTTTTTTTCTATATGTTTCTTTATCTTTCTTCCATTTTTTTTTTTAATAAAAACTTTTAAAGTTTTTAAAAACTTGCAAAGGTTCTGAATTTAGTAATTAATTCACTCAATAATGAAATCTGAGTCAGAACTACTTTCACTCAATTAGTTAAAGAAAAACTTATATTGTGCTTACATTAGCTCCAAAGTAGTATACTGAGCCAATTTTGTGGTTCTGAAATGCATAGCTGCAGTATTGCGGGAAAAGCTGAGCCAATTTATTCACAGCAAGGTGCCTTAAACAGCACTGAGATATGACCAGATATTCTAGCTGTTCTTAGTATTGCTAAGTGCTGGTCTTCTTAGAATCTTTTATGACTACCTGAGAAAACAGACAAGCCCTTGGTTTAATGTTTCACCCCAAGCATAGCACCTCTGACTGTACGACACTCACTCAGTATTGCATTCTATGCTCGTTTTGAACAGAAGATCAATGAAATGATGTCACCTGCCCTGACAGCCTTATGTGTACCTGTACTCACAGTCAACACTGCAGACGTCAGATCAGCTTTCTTGAGAATGAGCCCATGGAGAGCAATTGGCCCACGTGAAGTCCTGGGCTGTGCACTCAGATCTTGTGTGAACCAGCTGGTGGGAATATTTATAGACATCTTTAACCTCCCCTTACTATGATGTGAGTTTCCCACCTGCTTCAAGAAGATCACTATTATTCCAGTGCCAAATAAAAATCAGGGAACATACCTCAATGACAACTGCCTGGTGGCTCTGACATCCATCGTGAAATGTTTCAAGAGGTTAACAATGGCACACATCAACTCCAGCCTACCAGATTGCATTGATCCACAAGGATTCATCTACTGTCACAATTGATCCACAGCAGGTGCCATCTCTCAGACCTTAAACTCATCCCTCGAACATCTGGACAAAGCCAGCTATGTCAGACCACTGTTTATTGACTTTAGCTCCATATTCAAAACTATAATTCCAACCAAACTCATTTCCAAAATCTGAGACCTAGGACTCTAATCCCCCCCTCTGCAACTGGATCCTTGACTTTCTAACCTGCAGACAGCAATCTGTAAGGCTTAGCTACAACGCCTCCTCCACAATAATCCTCAACACTGATCCCTCACCAGGCTCCATACTCAACCCCTTACTATATTCCTCTACACTCATGACTGTATGATCAAATTCAGCTGTAAATTCATTTACATATTTTCTGATGACACCACTGTAGTGGGTTGGATTTCAAAAAAGATGAGACAGAAAAAAGATAGACAGCTTAGTGGGCATGGTGTAAAGACAACAACCTCACTCTCAATGTCAGCAAAATGAAGGAGCTGGTCATTGACTTCAGGTAGTGAGGTGGAGGACATGTCCCGTCTGTATCAATGGTGCTGAGGTGGAGATGGTCAAAAGCTTCAATGTCCTAGGAGTAAATATCACCAACAATCTGTCCCAGTCAATCAAGTCAACACTGCAATCAAGAAAGCATACCAATGCCGCCAAATCCTCAGAAGGCTAAGAAATTTTGGCATGTCCATAATGACATTTACCAATTTTTATAGATGCGCCATAGATAGTAGCCTATCTGCATGCATCACAAAATGGTAAGGCAATTGTTCTGCCAAGGGCCACAAGAAATTACAGCTGTCAATGCAGCCCAGGTCATCACGAAAACCAGCCTTTCTTCCATTGACTCTATTTTCTACTTCCAACTGCCTTGGGAAGCAGTCAACATAATCAAAGACCCCTCCCACCCCGGTTGTACTCTCTTCCACCCCCTTTCATTGGGCAGAATATACAAAAGTTTGAACATATGTACCAACAGATTCAATAACAGATTCTTGCCCACTGTTATCAGACTTATGAACAGACCTCCCATATCAGAGTTGATCTTTCTCTGTACCTTCTCTGCAGCTGTAGCACTATAATTCTGCATTCTGTCCCATTACCATTACACAAGGTATGATTTGTCTGTTTAGCACACAAAACAATACTGTTCACTATATTTCGGTACATATCACAATAATTAGTCAAATCAAACCAAATCACTGAAATGTTAATCATTTAAATGCGCAAAAGTATGCGGTAGGACTTGGATTCGTAGTCTTCTGACACAGAGGCAAGGGCAGTACTGCTGGCCAATGCAATTGGCACAACCTGACCGTTAATTGCATTCTACTTAATCTGATAAACATTTATAATGAGCAAGTTTCCTCATCTTATTCTCTGCTGGAATTGCAAGATGATTTTCAAATTGAGAATCTAACTCCCTGATTTCTGTGCTCTGCCATAGCTCTTTCTCAAGACAAACTAACATTCATCCTAGATCCAGGCTCCCCGATTGGAATATAACCATTCTATTAAAGGAAGGCTTTCCAATTAAAGTGAATTCAGCATGGGTTTCAAGGCTTACAAGCACTTGGATATTTGAGACTTCAACCACAGGAATAGAGAGGTACTACTCAGGCCCTTTGCTATTACTCTGAGGTCTTGTAAAGGGATCTGAAGGACTGCAGAGGACTGAGTACTCTCAATCCTAAGTGTTAGCAGACATGGATGGAAGTCGCTGATGAAGACAACAGCAGAAGAGTAGTCCCTCCAGCTTCAAGACAACAAAGGGAGGTTCCAGGACCTCAAGAGATTGGCAAATCTGTTTGAATTCTTTTGAGGACGTAACAAGAAAATTAGACAAATGAGAGACAATTGGATTTCCGGAAAAACTTTTCATGGCAGGCTGCTAAATAATATGAGTCCATGGTGTTGGAAACAAGGTATCGGCATGGTCAGAGAATTGGCTGACTGGCAGAGAGTACGGATAAAGGGGTCTTTTTTCACAAAGGCAGCCAGTGACTAATGGAGTTTCACATGGGGCCGTGTTGGGACCATAAGTGTTCACATTATCCATTATCTATCTGGACAAAGGGACTGAGGACACTGTTGTTAAGTTCGCTGATGACACAAAGATAGTTGGAGGGACAGGTAGTGTTGAGGAAGCAGGGAAGCTGTAGAAGGACTTGCATAACTTGGAGAGTTGGCAATGAAGTGGCAGATGGAATACAGTGTGGGAAAGTATAAGGTTATGCACTTTGATAAGAAGAAAATAGAATAAACTATTTTCTAAACTAGGAAAGGCTTCGGAAATCTGAAACACAATGGGACTTCGGAGTATTAGTTCAGGACTGGTGCTCTTCATTGTAACTAATCAAATAGAGTCATAGAGATGTACAGCACAGATGTTCCAACTCATCCATGCTGACCAGATATCCCAACCCAATCTAGTCCCACATGCCAGCACCTGGCCCATATCACTCCAAACTCTTACTATTCATATACCCATCCAAATGCCTTTTAAATGTTGCAATTGTACCAGTCTCCATCACTTCCTCTGGCAGCTAATTCCATACACGAAACACCCTCACATGAAAAGGTTGTCCCTTAGGTCTCTTTTATATCTTACCCCTCTCACCCTAAACCTATGCCCTCTAGTTCGGGACTCCCCCACCCCAGGGAAGAGACTTTGTCTATTTATCCTATCCATGCCCCTCATGATTTTATTAACCTCTTTAAGGTCAGCCCTCAGCCTCCGACGCTCCAGGGAAAACAGCCCCAGCCTATACATCCTCTCCCTATAGCTCAAATCCTCCAACCCTAGTAACATTCCTGTAAATCTTTTCTGAACCCTTTCAAGTTTCACAACATCCTTCCGATAAGGAGATCAGAATTGCATGCAATATTCCAAAAGTGGCTTAACCAATGTCCTGTACAGCTGCAACATGACCTCCCAACTTCTGTACTCACTTTCTGTTATTAGTCAGAGTATTATGCCTGCATCACTACCCTATCTACCTGCAACTCTACTTTGAAGGAATTATGAAACTGCACTCCAAGGTAATCCTTTCCAGTTTGTTGGCTACAAAAGAATGAGGGGGTATCTCATTGAAAGCTATAAAACTCTTACAGGAATAGATTGCACAAATCCAGGAAGGATGTTCCCAATGACTCAGGAATCAAGAAGCAAGGTTGCAGTTTAAGGATATGGGATAGGCCATTTAGGACTGAGATGAGGATACATTTTTTCGCCGAGAGAACCTGTGGAGTTCTGTCACAGAATCTGGTTGAGGCTAAAAGATTGAATGTTTTGAAGAAAGAGTCATATATAATTCTTTTTGGCTCAAGGGATTGTATGGTGAGAATAGGATACTGAGTTGGATGATCAGATGTGATCATAATGAATGGTGGAACAGGTTCAAATAGTTGACTAGCCTACTCCTATTCCTATTTTGTATGTTTATATTTTTCACTGAAAATGTTTGAATTTAGTTGCACTTTCCTTGTGCTACTGATAAAGGTGTGGGCATAAAATAGCACCTACACCATGTTGGAACGAAAAGAATCCATACATTTATACAACTATATGAACAAGTAGGAGTAGCCATTCAGCCCCTGAGTTGGTAATTGGATAAGCCATGATCATCTTGAATGGTGGAGAGCATCAAATCTGCATTCTCATATATTCCTTTTACCCCTTGGCTTAACAAGAATCTGTCAGTACCTTTAAACCATTAAACCAGTACCAGTACCATTAAACCAGTACCTTTAAACCAACGTGTGGAGTTTGCACGTTCTCCCCGTGTCTGCGTGGGTTTCCTCTGGGTGCTCCAGTTTCCTCCCACAGTCCAAAGATGTGCAGGTCAGGTGAATTGGCCATGGGGTAAATGTAGGGGTATGGGTGGGTTGCGCTTCGGCGGGTCGGTGTGGACCTGTTGGGCCGAAGGGCCTGTTTCCACACTGTAAGTAATCTAATCTAATCTAATCTAATCTAATTCTGCCTCCACCATAGAGTCATATTTTCAGGAACAGAGTTTCAAAAACACTCAACCCTCTGAATGAAAAGGTTTTGCCCAATCTTTCTTTTAAATAGGCAATCTCAGATTCTTAAACAGTGACATCTAGTTCTGGATTCTCCCAAAAAATGAAACATCCTTCCCACACCTACCCTGTCAAGATCCCTCAGGGGAGGCTCAGTGGTTAGCACTGCTGCCTCATAGCGCCAGGGACCCAGGTTCAATTTCCACCTTGGGCGACTGTGCAAACTCTACACAGACATTCTCCCTGTGTCTATGTGGGGTTTCCTCCCACAGTGCAAAGATGTGCAGGTTAGGTGAATTGGCCAAGCTAAATTGCCCATAATATTAGGTACATTAGTCAAGGATAGATGTAGGGGAATAGGTCTGGGTGAGTTGCTCTTTGGAGGGTCGGTGTGGACTTGTTGGGCTGAAGGGCCTGTTTGCATACTGTAGGTAATCTAATTTCTTGGGCGGCACAGTGGTTAGCACCAGGGACCGGGGTTCAATTCCCGCCTCTGGCAACCGTCGGTGTGGAGTTTGCACGTACTCCCCGTGTCTGCGTGGGTTTCCTCCGTGTGCTCCGGTTTCCTCCCACAGTCCAAAGATGTGCAAGTTAGGAGAATTGGCCATGTTAAATTGCCCATAGTGTTAGGTGAAGGGGTAAATATAGGGGAATGGGTCTAGGTGGGTTGCTCTTCGGAGGGTCAGGGTGTGGACTTGTTGGGCCGAAGGGCCTGTTTCCACACTGTAAGTAATCTAATCTAATTTCAGTCATGTTCCCTCTTATTCTTCTAAACTCCAGCATCTACAAGCCTAGTCTGTCCAGTCTTTACTTAAGACAATCCACCCATTCCAGACATTAGGCTGATAGATCTTCTCTGAATTGCTTCCAATGCATTTACACCCAGCCTTAAATAAGCTGACAATACTGTGCACAGTACTCCAGACATGGTCTCACCAGTACCCTGCATAACTGAGCCTTAGCCTCCCTATTTTTGTACTCTTCTCACAGTAAATAATAACATTATATCGGTTTTCCTAATGACTTGATGTACCTGCCTTTTAATCTTTTGTGATTTCTACACTAGGACATCCAGATCCCTCAGTATTTCAGAGTTCTGCAATCTCTCCCCGTCAGAAATTTATGCTCCTTCTGTGTTCTTCCTGCTAAAATGAGCAATATCAAGTCATTTGCTGAATTTTTGTCTGCTCACGTAACCTATCTACAGCTTTTTGTGGCTTCCTTATATCCTCTTCACCATGTTCAAGAAGGCTCTTAATTGCCTATTTAATCACATCAACTGTTTTCCCATCAGACCCATGGTGGTTCCCCACTGGTTATCAACTCTTCCAGGAAGAGGCTAGAATCACATTGGAATCTGTTATTTTCCAGAACTTGGTCATCCCAAATGCTCACAAAACTGTCCACACCATGCTGGGAAAATTCTGCCTTCAAAAGTTTCATTATTTTGCAGGATTTACTCTTCTCATTGTCCACTGCCAAGCTTCCATGAAAACATAATAGAACTATGTTCATCTTCAATAACAAGGCAAATGATTTAGGGAAGTAGCAGCTCTTAAATTGGGCATGTGATCATGCTCAGCACTGCCTTCCAGGGCTTACTCTGATATTTTTCAGTCCATGTGAGGATACCTCATTAAGATGGGCTAATGGTGCCTTCTAGGAGCCTGATTGCCTCGTGCAGCAGGCACTTTCAATGCTCAGCCATCATTGCATGAGAAGAGATGCACTTCCCACCTTCAAAGATGTTAGTTAGAGCTTGGCCTGCCATGGGCTGGGAAAATGATAAATTCAGCAGAGGGAGACCTGACCTCACTTCCACTTGCTCTGCCATGGCTGGTTTTGTTAAAATGTAATAGAAACTCCATCCTCTTACATGACAAATTGGAATTTCCTAATTAAGGTCAGTCTTGGTCTAATTCCATTCCATCAAGCAATTCTGCTAGATACCTATTATAGTTGTGGGGGGAGTCAGTGAAAGTTCACCTCTGCAATGAATATCTTTCATTATGAGACTGAACAAGTCTCAGGAAATCAGAATATCAGGTGATTTGTGATGAGTCTTGTAAGTAGAGATAATGATTTTAAACAATGGAAAATGACTGAGTAATGCATTATATGAATTGTAGCAAATGATTTGGCACAAAAACAAATCAGCCCTCAATTGTACATTCCATTGGGTATCATCTTGAGGTAGTGAACATTGAAATAACTCTGATAAAAATGAAAGTACAGGTAGTTCTGCTATAACTCGTCATTTGTTAATGCAAATTGGCTGTAACGTGATTAAGTAAATTGGAAATGGTTTTTCTAAAGCGCAAACTTTTTAAGTGTGTATTGGCTATAAGACAATTGTATCGCCAATATTTTAAGTGTTTTTGTTACGTAATTTTTGTTTAATGTGGGGTCACATAGGAACGCAACTACCAGGTAGTAGCAGGACTACCTATATTCATAAAATCAAAGAATACCTTTTCATATGCAGCTGAAACACTGGTATTTCTTAGCATCATATGCATTGTATAAATAAAATATGTATTTTCTTAAATCTCTGGACAGAACTAGGGAGGAACTATAAGCTTCTTTTCCACATGTGAATTATGTAGATTAAGATTATTTCAGAAATTTGGTAATACCTGGATCGTTCATGTTTCCTCAGATTATCTCATGTCATACATTTACATTCAAAGGCGCACACACAATATATTATTGTATTTATTGCAACCAAGTGGGAAGAGGTGAACCAGATTCCTTCTTGGCAACCTCCTTGATGAGTTCCAACAAAGATTTAAGTTCTTTTCAGCATGAGGCTATACCATTCTCCGACTGAATGTAGTTAGCTACTTTTACTATAATCCAAAAGAGGCCATTCACAAGATTTTCCTATGTGAAAGACAGAACAGTTTTATTACATGTTCACCCTGAAAAGATGATAAAGCTCTAAAATGAAGCATACTGTTTTCAGGAATTCACTTGGATCCTTACACACAGGTATAAAGTTAAAAGAAGTATTCAGTTGTGAGCCCTTTGGACCTCCTTGAAGATTTAACTTGAGACCACAGTTGATTAGTTGTCTTCAGCAGAAATCCTTTATCCTTTAACTTCTCCCTTCCCCACTGTTTCTTTCCAGTCAGTCCTGTTGACAGACAGCCTGCTTAGCTCATGTTCAGTTCTGCAAACTTAATTTCATCTCTTTCTGGTCTGTCAAAATGAGCTGCTTGAAGTAACAGCTTATTTGTATGTTGGTGTCTGCTAAGATTGTGTGTCCTGGCTTCATAATTGCAGTTGAGGTTTGATCTCTAAAATATAAAGATTCTCATAACAGTGTAAATCAAACAGAAGATGCGGACCTGGTTCTTTTCAGTTTATGAAAGGCCGAAGTACTGGATCAGCTGATGGGATTCAAAGATTAATAGCCTGTCTTTATATATTGTTGTGATATGTTACAAAACTGGAATTAAGAATAATTCCCAAATGCATAGTCAGTATGAGATGATATATTAAACATTCACGTAAATGTCGAAGTAATCTCTATTAGATGGACTAAATTTGACTAGTCAATATTAACCTTATCTTGGGTAAATCATTTTAAACCGTAGAATTATGTTAGGACATTAAGGTACACAGTAGTTTTCTAACAATAAAATAGTAACATAACAACTAAATTACTAACCAATGGTCACTTTTCTTGGTGGGCCTATAATTCTAGGTACTGTAATTAGAAAGTTGACATTGAGGGAGTGCAAAGGTCAATTCCCGGAATGGCGGGACTATCTTACACTGAAAGATTGGAGCAACTGGGCTTGTATACGCTTGGGTTTAGAAGGCTGAGAGGGGATCTGATTGAGACGTATAAGATTATTAAAGGATTGGACACTCTGGAGGCAGGAAACATGTTTCTGCTGATGGGTGAGTCCCGAACCAGAGGACACAGTTTAAAAATAAGGTGTAGGCCACTTAGAACAGAGTTGAGGAGAATGGTGGGTGTATGGAATGCTCTGCCCCAGAAGGCTGTGGAGGCCAAGTCTCTGGATACTTTCAAGAAAGAGTTGGATAGAGCTCTTAAGGATAGTGGAATCAAGGACTATGTGGATAAGGCAGGAACAGGGTACTGATTGAGGATGATCAGCCATGATCATAATGAATGGTGGTGCTGGCTCGAAGGGCAGAATGGCCTACTCCTGCACCTATTGTCTATAAACTGTCCACACATTTGGTTTTCTAATAGATTTGATTTTTAAAAATTATTTGAATAGGCATTATGTTTTCATATGAACTCATTTCAAATTTTTACTATCTGCTAATGATCACCATGAACAATCAACCACCTGAGATAAACCCAGAAAATGCTGGAAAGACTCACCAAGTCTAGTCACCATCTAGAGGGAGGAGCAGGATGAGTGCTTAGTGTTTATGGTCTTTCATTAAAGCTGGAAGAAGTTAGAGATGTAACAATTTATAAACATATATGGGATAGGGAGGGAATAAACACAAAATCAGAGAACAAAAGAGGTCTGGGGTGGAAGGCCAGAGTGGTGAAAAGAGATAATGATATAAGGCAATAAAAGGGTGTCTTTGGGATCAATAAAAAAACAATAGTGTAGAACAAATGTAAATGGCAACTGCGCAAGATGTCCAAGAAAATGGGGATAGAGATTATGATCTTAAATTTTAGAATTCCGTTTTTGAATCTGTAAGGTTGTAAAGTGCCTGATTGAAAGATGAGGTACAGTCCCTCAAGTTTTGATTGCATTTCATTGGAACAGTGCAGTCAGCGGCGAGGACAGTGTGGTTAGGTTGGGAATAAAATTGAAAATTAAAAAGGCAAATGACTGAAGTATCAGGGTCATGCTTTAAGAACGAACTGAGATGTCTATCAATGATGACAGAATCTGGGGTTGGGCATCTCCATTGCAGCGGAGGCCCCATTGTGAGCAGTAAGTACCCAATTGGAAAATAAATAATATCAATTTTTGACCTGGAAAGGCTGTTCGGTGCCCTGATCAGTTGAAGGGAGGAATTAAAGGGAAGCTCTTGTCCTTTTGGGCACTAATTAAATACATTATACTATTTTAACAAAAGAATTGTCAAAACATATTTTTCAGTTGTCGAGAGTAGGGTGCTGGAAAAGCACAGCAGGTCAGGCAGCATCAGAGAAGCAGGAGAATTGATGTTTCAGCATAAACCCTTCATCAAGAATCCAACCCACCCTTAACAACTTCTCCTTCCAATCCCACTAACCTTCCACTGACAGCCTCATCTGCCTGGCTGAACTGGTCCTCACCCTTAACAACTTCCCCTTCCAATCTCATCATCTCCCAGACCATCCACAACCTCATTACCTCTGGGGATCTCCCACCCGCAGCCTCCAACCACACCATCCGTTTCTACCTCCTACCAAAGATTTACAAACCTGACTTTACCAGGCGACACATTGTCTCAGCCTGCTCCTGTCCCACTGACCTCATCTCTGCAACCCTCAACACCATCTATGTTCAGGGCACCACCCATGCCCTTCACCTCCAAGATTTTTGTTTCCACAGCCCCAACGCCTCATCTTCACCATGGACATCTAGTCCCTGTGCACATCCATCTGCCATGACAAAGACCTCCAAACCCTCCGATTCTTCCTCTCACGCTGTTCCAACCAGTACCCTTCCCTAAACTCAAAAATATAAAACTTTTAAAACCTGTAACTAACTCTTTAGCCTGATTATCCTTTATGTTATGCTTGGACGATCAGGCTGATACATTGTAAATGGCCTCGGAGACCAGAAAAGTAGTTCTCCTCATCAGACTTCATATTAACAAGTTCCTTTGAGATTATAATCAGAAAATTGGAGACTAAATTGGTTAATGGTTATGGTGGCAAAGTGTAAGCTTTCAGGACTGTTTGAAACTGGCCTGAAACATGTTCAAAAATAATCTGAGAATGTTCCATTTTCAGGTGATACAACAGTGCAGAGTGCAGAAAATGTTGTTATTTTGTTTTACAACATGCACTACAGAGGAACCTCGATTATCTGAAGGACACGGACAGGGAGTAATTCATTCGGTTAATAGAATGCCAGATAATATAGTTTAACTAAGCATCTGGCAAGATCACATGGTCCCGATAATCCAATATTTGGATAATCGAATGCCGGATAATCAAGGTTCCTCTGTATAGACAGCAATCAGCAAAACAAATGTTTGATGAAAAATGGAAAACAATGTTTTTGTTTATCTTCTTTCAATGATGTTAATCCTTGCCCCTAAAAGATATCTTATGTTTGTTTTCAAAATGATCAAAGATCTTGTTCAAATGAAAATACCAAAGATTTTTAAAATTTTTCTAGAACACGTATGGAATGCAATGCTAAAACATTGCTCTGGAAAATAAATTACTATGGTACAAAATGTTGGGTCAGATTTTATTTTCTCTTTAGCCTCTCCTTCATCCTGTGCAATGTGTTGCTCTATGGCTGACAATCGCATAGGTAAGTTCTCCCTGAATATCTGTTAAAGGCCATCATATGGGCTACAAAGAGATCTGTCAGACTGCTTTTGGAAGTGTCTGGTCTCAGCTCAGAGCCCTGTTTTGACAAATTGAGTTAGATTGGGATCAGGAATTATAGGAACACATATGTATCCTGCCATTTGATGACAGTGTGCCTTGTGTACCAGCTTGCCGTAGGTAAAACTTCCTGAGCATATGTCAACAAATATGAATACATTACAGTTGGCACTGGTTTGTACTGTTAAGAGGAGGTGAAGTACACAGAAATTAGCAACTTCAAAAATATAAAACAAACAACTGTGGTGCTGGAAATCTGAAACAAAAACAAAAATTTCTGGTGAAACTCAGCAGGTCTGGCAGCATGAGGGAAGAAAGCAGAGTTTCTCCAATTCTGTTTTTGTTTTAGCAACTTCAACGGCTGACTATGAAACAATAACGTATTTCACAATAAGTGAAATCAATAAGAATTCCCCCAACAAAGTATGTTTCCCATCAATTCACAAAAATTCTTAAAATCAGAAAATATTAAAAGTGAACAAACAACATAAAGCGAAGTATAAATGAACCATGCCTGTCTGGCTGCTGAGTTTGAGAGATCAGGCAAGCGCCATTCAGCTAACCAGATGACTAAAGGTGGAATCAAGAGGTTGGAGAGCCTCAGCTGTTGTCAGTTCATCCAGTGATATTGAAGGAAAAAAAAACCCATCTCAGTCCTACTTTGAAATGGGGTGACAATTGACTCCACAGTGATGCACTGTATAGCTTAAATAGCCAAAGACACTTGTGCACTGGCTCACAATGATGAACGATTGCTTTAGCATAGGACTGTGCAACTGTCAGCAGCTGCTATCAAGATATACCAGGAGAAGAAAGGTGAGATGAGGACCAAATGTTGTTTCTTTAACTGTGTTTCCATCCCCATCTCCCCAACCCCCTCACCAAGAAAAGGATGCCCTATCCTCAAAAATAAGTTACAGTGGCTTGTGTTTTTTGCTTTTTCCAACCAATACAGAGCTTATGTGCACAGAAAAGGCTTGATGTGATCAATACAACAGAAGATAAATAAAGAACATAAAAATCTTAAACAAATTTCAAAGCATCGCCAATTTACTAAAATATTGGACTAGAGGTATGCATTTAAATTCAATAAGCTTTACTGGTGTCTTACCAAAAATTCTAACAATGGGTCCTTCCAAATTATTTTCCAAAATTATTCATCAAAATTCATTGTTTATTTTTGGAAGAAATTAGTTACTATCAGAGGACAGAATATCGATATTCTGACAAAGGTTTCCACTGGTCAATATTTAAAACAAAATCATAAATCTATGCAAAAATGCAAGTCCCTGAATACACTTACAACACAATAATATAGAGCACAAGAGTAATATTGGCCCTCTATCTCCCTTTTTTATTAAGTTCATCTGCATGACAAAACTTTGTGGTTATGAGTTACTATGTTGGGACACCAAAATTAAAATGCTTCACTTTGATAGTTGATCAAAGATGGAAAAGTAAACATTAGAAAAATAACATTTCATTCGAACCCCTTTAATTAGGCCTCCATTACTATTAAAAACTTTTTCACAGAGTAGATGATTATAAAATATTTTATTGTCATTGAGGTTTTATTTCAAGCTTGTCGGGAGTGGTTTAACACTCTATTTAAATATAGAGAAAGGAACACTTCCTAATAATGCCTTCTGCCATAAAGTTGTCACAAAAGAGAGTCTTGCATTGTTAACACAAATCGTTACTGGTATTTTCACTTTGAGAATTCCCAGGTGCCAGTTGTGTTTGACTGACATCAAGGACGGACTTCCAAAGCAGTAAGCAGCCCATGTAAAGCACAGCAATTCTTTCCACATCATTTTGATCTGTGTCTGCTAAAGTTCAAAGATCAACAGCCGAATGACAAGCCTTCTTCAATCTCTGCGGTGTCACAGCAGGAAGTATGTCAGAAAATTCTGAGCAAGTCCTCTGTGAATTCTTACCTGTCTGCCTCTCTCTTATCTTCTAGTTGAGAACAGATTGGTGGGCCTGTTAGAAAATGCTCAATGAAGAAATACTTCAGAACCTTTTTTTCTTTGTAATTTCACACTCCAACAGACAAAAGTCAAAAGAATTATCAGCACTATTAGTTATAATGGTACTAAAGGTATTATCTGTCCATTTGTTTATAACTGGCTTCCTTAGTAATAAAACATTACAGGAATCATTTGGAAGAAACTTACATGATTATTTCAACAGCACTGGTCTAACTGGGAAAACTGCTACACTGTAACAAAAGATAAAGAGAAGTCCATCATAAAACACTTGTGTTAAAACAGTGGCCCTTTGCTGAATCATTTGCAACTTGTACAGTGCTCTGTGACATTTCTGTTTTGTAGAAAAACAGAGAAAGACTCCCAAAATGGCATGGTTGTCTGGTGTTAGTAAATTATATTAAAATGTATGCTATTATATTATGTTTTAGTAGGAAAAAATCCTGTCCGACCTATATTCAAAATCTGCACATTATCCGATAGAGAATATCAATGTAATGTATGCTATTTTTCAGGAATTTTAATAAGTTAGGAAGAAAATCTCATTTAATGTAATTTATCATTGTAGCCTGGAACTCAGTTTTGGTCATTAGGCACATGGATGCACGGAGCTTTCTATCCTGATATAAACAAACATTTGTAAACATTAACATACAAGCAAACACAGAGAATTATGTGCCTGTTCTTTATTTAACTCCAAAACAAAATAGTCGATTTATGAACTGTAAATATTATTTTAACTTTTGCATTAAAGTAGACTAATTTTAAAATCCACAAACCTGACTGCCCCGTCCGACCCATATTGTCTCAGCTTTATTCCTGATGAAGGGCTTTTGCCCGAAATGTCGATTTTGCCTGTCCTCGGATGCTGCCTGAATTGCTGTGCTCTTCCAGCACCACTGATCCAGAATCAGCCTGCTCCTGCCCCACCGAACTCATCTCTGCATACCTCGACACGGTCCTGTCCCCCTTAGTCCAAGAACTCCCCACCTACATTCGGGACACCACCCACACTCTCCACCTCCTCCATGATTTTCGCTTCCCCGGTCCCCAACCCCTTATCTTCTCCATGGACATCCAGTCCCTGTACACCTCCATCCCCCATCACGAAGGACTCAAAGCCCTCCGCTTCTTCCTTTCCTGCCGTACCAACCAGTACCCTTCCACTGACACCCTCCTTTGACTGAACTGGTCCTCACCCTGAACAACTTCTCTTTCCAATCCTCCCACTTCCTCCAAACCAAAGGAGTAGCCATGGGCACCCGCATGGGCCCCAGCTATGCCTGCCTCTTCGTAGGATATGTGGAACAGTCCATCTTCCGCAGCTACACTAGCACCACCCCCCACCTTTTCCTCCACTACATCGATGACTGTATCGGCGCTGCCTCGTGCTCCCACGAGGAGGTTGAACAGTTCATCCACTTTACCAACACCTTCCATCCCGACCTCAAATTCACCAGGACCGTCTCAGACTCCTCCCTCCCCTTCCTAGACCTTTCCATTTCTATCTCGGGTGACCAAATCAACACGGACATTTACTATAAACCGACCGACTCCCATAGCTACCTAGACTACATCTCCTCCCACCCTGCCCCCTCTAAAAACGCCATCCCATATTCCCAATTCCTTCGTCTCCGCCGCATCTGCTCCCAGGAGGACCAGTTCCAAAACCGTACAACCCAGATGGCCTACTTCTTCAAAGACCACAATTTCCCCCCAGACGTGGTCGACGATGCCCTCCACCACATCTCCTCCACTTCCTGCTCCTTCGCCCTTGAGCCCCGCCCCTCCAACCGCCACCAGGACAGAACCCCACTGGTCCTCACCTACCACCCCACCAATCTCCATGTACAGCGTATCATCCGCCGTCATTTCCGCCACCTCCAAACGGACCTCACCATCAGGGATATATTTCCCTCCCCTCCCCTATCAGAGTACCAAAAAGACCACTCCCTCCGTGACTCCCTCGTCAGGTCCACACCCCCCACCAACCCAACCTCCACTCCCGGCACCTTCCCCTGCAACCGCAAGAAATGTAAAACTTGCGCCCACACCTCCCCCCTTACTTCCCTCCAAGGCCCCAAGGGATACTTCCATATCCGCCACAAATTTACCTGCACCTTCCCACACATCATCTATTGCACCCGCTGCACCCGATGTGGCCTCCTCTATATTGGGGAGACAGGCCGCCTACTTGCGGAACGTTTCAGAGAACACCTCTGGGACACCCGGACCAACCAACACAACTACCCGTGGCTCAACACTTCAACTCCCCCTCCCACTCCACCAAGGACATGCAGGTCCTTGGACTCCTCCATCACCAGACCATAGCAACACGACGGTTGGAGGAAGAGCGCCTCATCTTCCACCTAGGAACCCTCCAACCACAAGGGATGAACTCAGATTTCTCCAGTTTCCTCATTTCCTCTCCCCCCACCTTGTCTCAGTCAAATCCCTCGAACTCAGCACCACCTTCCTAACCTGCAATCTTCTTCCTGACCTCTCCGCCCCACCCCACTCCAGCCTATTACCCTCACCTTGACCTCCTTCCACCTATCGCATTCCAACGCCCCTCCCCCAAGTCCCTCCTCCCTACCTTTTATCTTAGCCTGCTGGACACACTTTCCTCATTCCTGAAAAAGGACTTATGCCCGAAACATCGATTCTCCTGTTCCTTGGATGCTCTCTGACCTGCTGCGCTTTTCCAGCAACACATTTTCAGCTCTGATCTCCAGCATCTGCAGTCCTCACTTTCTCCTCGATAATTTTAAAAATAGACTTGAAAGTTTTGAAGTTAATTTTCCTCCCCCCTCCAAGGCATTAAATTTCAAATTCTGCTATTATAAAATGAATACAACAGATTTTGGAAGAGTGTCTCACTTTAAAAAGGAAATAAATCATAAACTTCTGTACATTAAATGCTTGCTGTATTCTTACCTAATTATTTTCACTCTAAGACAAAGAAAGGAAACATTGAAAATTCCCATTAGTCCGGTTGGTTTAGATTGCCATGTTGCTGGATAAATAAATTTTAAACATTTGGTTCACATCAACTGTTGGTAGTTTTTTTTTTAAAATTATAACAATTCTGTTTTGATATTGAATATAAAACCACAGTCAGGAAAAAAAAATGCTGAAAGAGAGATCTATGGTCCTGTGATGAGATATCTTAGGCTGTTATCTAATTTCAAAAGTAAGTAGCCGAGCACATTAACAGCAATAAGTAAGGAGGAGAAATTCCAATTGGCTAAAATTGTAAATGATTACCAGAAAAGGGAATGGAGGCATTTGGATCAAAGCTTCCTTCTACCTGAATGACGTCTTCATCATCTGTTTGGATCCAATGTTGATGCACAGACTGGTTAGTATCTGTGACCAGTTTGAACTGTCATGAAGAACTATGGTAAATCAAGGCAAGTGTGAGGTCAATACTTTTGGAACTCGCCTGACTAATCATTCCCCTACCCCCCACCCTTCACTGTCAGATCAGATTACCTGAAGGTGTTGGTGATTTGGTTCAGAGGGAGCATACACTACAAACTGGAAAGACTAACTAGCTATGGTGAAACAAACATAAAAGCAAATTACTGCGGATGCTGGAATCTGAAACCAAAAGAGAAAATGCTGGAAAATCTCAGCAGGTCTGGCAACATCTGTAAGGAGAGAAAAGAGCTGACGTTTTGAGTCGAACTGATCCTTTGTCAAAGCTTAAAGAAAAGGGAGAAATAGGGAGGTATTTATACTAGGCTGAGAGAAGGTGAGTCATGGCTCCAGAAGCAAAGGTAGCAATAAAGAGGTGATAATGACAGTGCATAGAGAGAGTGCATAAGAAGTACCTCTTATTTCTTGATTGTTTCTCTTTCTCTCGCTCCCCATTCTCTCAACACCTTTTTCCATTCCTCTTCCCCCTTTGCTACCCTTCTCCCTTGTTTTCCATTTTGCCTCTGCTTCACCCATCCCCCACATATTTTGTCACATAGCACTGACTTCAGCCTTGGTCATTCACAGATCTTAATCTCCCTACAATCTCTCTATGCACTGTCATTATCACCTCTTTATTGCTACCTTTGCTTCTGGAACCACGACTCACCTTCTCTCAGCCTAGTGTAAATACCTCCCTATTTCTCCCTTTTTAAAGTTTTGACAAAGGGTCAGTTAGACTTGAAATGTCAGCTCTTTTCTCTCCTTACAGATGCTGCCAGACCTGCTGTGATTTTCCAGCATTTTCTCTTATGGTGAAACAAATGCTGAACATGTGAGAGCAGTGCTCCCTCTCCATTGCAAGCAAAGATCTGTTCATCGGGTACAAGGTGCTCTCTGTGTTGCTGCACATGGTCTGACAAACAACAGGTCCATCAGGCAGTGGGCAGCACATTTCATCATGAGACTGAGGGAAAAGAAGATGGTAAATCCTGTTTGTTCCCTGAGTAGATTGCCAAAGCCTTTGTGAGAATGCCTCATTGCCAGAAATCTCAATTACCAAGTCGTAGTTTGGCTCCTGATGAGAAAGGCCTTTTCTAACAGATCATTCCTACATCCTGGATTCTCATTATCTCCACAAATTTCTGTTGAGGTTGCTGTGATGCCAAAGAGCCTTTGCCCACCAGCTTTTGGAATATTCCCTTGTAAAGAAGGTTTGATGAGAGATACATTTTTTTTTTTGTTTGAATCATCCCAACCAGTTCTTTGATTCAATACTCAATGCTCTATGGACTTTATCCAGAGGTGAATGCTCAGACAACACTTTAATTGTCTTAGACCATTGCCTCAGTGAAAGATATTCTTTGGTCTACCAAACCATGCTGGACTTTATGAGCAAGGAGTTTTCCTTGACCAAATGTTGCAGTTGTAATTACAATCCAATATACATTTAAGATAAATGTTTATGCCATCATCACGTTATAGCATGTGATCTAATGGCAGCAAGGTCTCAGTCTCCAACTGACTGGGGCTACATGTAATCCTACACACCAATGGCGACAGTTTGTAACCAAATTATTCAGTATTAATTAGGCATGACACTGCTTGTGATTGTACTGAGTAATTTTAAATACATTTTTAGTACAAGTGTATTGAATCTTTCAGTATTATGTTACCCACATCTCATTCTATGTTACTTTAGCTAACGTAAGTATTCTCGTGATGTGGAGGTGCCAGTGTTAACCTGGTGTAGATAAAGTCAGAAGTCACAACACTAAGTTTATAGTCCAATAGGCCTATTTGAAATCACAAGCTTTTGGAGTGCTGCTCCTTCATCGGATGAAGTGGAGGGAAGCATACATTTATAGGTGGAGAGATTATTCCGAGATAATTCTTGATAATTAAGAGTGTCAAAAAATGGTGCAAATGGTGTGAGTGGAGTGTCGACAGACTGAGTAACAAGTCTTTGCAGGGGATCAAAAGTGTCAGATGGTGTGTGTAAAGTGTCAGCAGCTGAATAGCAAGTAAAGGGAAGACCTATGATCGAATTAATTAGAGCAGAGAAATCATTACAAATAATCAAAATTAAGATAGTGCGAGAGACAAATCAAATGGCTGGAACAACATGATAGGTATAAGAGTCATATTACCTTTATCATGTGACTCTTATTCCAGCCATATGGCTTGTCTCTATTTTTGATTTTAAAAATTATACAACAGATTATAGTCCAACAGGTCTATTGGGAAGCACTAGCTTTCGGAGCACTGCTCCTGCATCAGGTGGTTGTGTTTCTTCTTGGAGATCTTCTCCACTTTAAGCCGGCAGTTAGTGTTGTCAATGGTCATCATGATTTGCAGATACCGGTGTTGGACTGGGTGAAGGAGCAGCACTCTGAAAGCTAGTGCTTCCAACTAAACCTGTTGGATTTATAACCTGGTGTTCTGTGATTTTTAACTTTGTCCACCCCAATCCAACACCAGCAACTCCAAATCAGAATAAAAAGCCCATCACTGGAACAACACTAGATCTCAAGGGTAGAACAAATCAAAGACTACGTTTTGAGGGACAAACTAAAGCTTGCAGTAACCACTGCACATTTGTAATGGGGAAAGGTCACCACTAAGGCACAGTGTACCAAAAGGGTGTAAACTGGAAAACTCCTCAGGTTCTATGTCTTACAGAAATAGTACATTGTAAAATAAAAATAATTGAACATTTTTTGGAGGCACACAGTGCCATGGTGGCATGGTGTCCAGAGGAAAATTCAAGATATTTTGCATTTGCTGTAATTTGAAATTCGGCCTTGAGCTGAGACCTGATATGGAATATGTTTTGTAAATCAAGCCTATTATACTATAATCAGATTGATGGAACATGCTGTAGTGTGACAAGTTAAATATTATTACAAATTATGTAAGATTGAAGTTGAAATGTGCTTGTAATATTTTTGACAAACTTTAAGAATAAAGTATTCCTTTTAAGAAATAGGTGTTGGTACCACACCATATTCAGGCATGCCAATACTCATTCAGAAGAAGTAAATTTCACCAGTCTCACACATTATTACTTTACCTTAGATTTCATTTCTGGCCAATATAGAAACACATCACCTAATCATTATAATTTGCTTCTTGTGGAAGTCTGCTTAGCTCAAGTTAGTTACTGCATTTTTGCATGACAAAAATGACTACATTAGATGCCAAAAGAATTGTACCAAGACAGAATTCAAATAGCTTACATGAAAGTTTTACTTTAGTTAGCTATATTCTATCACAACCACTACATGCTCCTCATACTTGCACAATCAATTCAACTCCAATTCGCGTTTGATCATGATATCACCTGTTCCTTCATTCCATTTGGTCTCAGTCATTCCTAAAGACCATATTAGATTATGAACAGATTCCTCTTTTTCTTATTTTTAGATAAATGTTTATAATAAAAAAAACAAAATGACTGATTATATTCTGATCATTTTCTTTGCTCATTTAAGTTCCAGTGTTGTTTTTCTAGGACAACAAAGATTTTTTCAGAACATGCAGCTTTCTTTTTTAAAAACAATCAGATAACTGATTGCTGCTGTCCTTCTATTGGAGACCACCCCATTCTCCAACTGTTGTAAAAAGCAAAATTAAAAATCAGACATTTTTCATTCCCCAATTTGTTGAGCGTATGTTATCCCATAATGAATTATTGATGTAGCATTGAATGATTATTGCTGCTCAATCCCTTCTTCGAAGTACATCTATAATAGGGCTAGTTGTCATATCTTTGGCACCTCCATATCTACCCCAAATTCTCTCCAAGTTTGTAGTTCTTGTTATTTGACATCTTTTATTAACTTGTCTCATAATTTGTTCATGTCTACTAAAGTCATATTGGCTTCTTCTCCTGGTTTGTAGAATTTCTTTTGTCCTAGTTAAATTGCACCCTCTGACTTGCCTTCTCTCTTTTCTTGGATTGCTACTATTTCAACATCCCTTAATATTTTTAGGATTTCTTTCACTGGTTTATGATCTCATTTCAGGGCATCCTCATTTCCAGACCCACTGTTTGATTTTACACTACATTTTCTTGCCTTCAACCTTTGTACTTCATGTTTCTAATCCATGGGCATAACCTCCTTCCTCTCATTCTATATGTTCATCCAGCTTTTCTATTTCCCTGCTCTACTTATAATGTAATCTAAGTTATCCATTGACTAACCCTGTCTGGTAAAGATTTAACTTTGGTACCCACTTTTAGCAGTTGTCCTGGGGGATTAATGGCCTCTTATTGACCATCAGATCTGATCCATCCAATTACAAACAAATTGTCAGTTGTAACAAAACTGTGCAAAATTTGAGACTGAGAAATTCCTGGTCAGGCAGCATCTGAGGAGCAAGAGAATCGACATTTCAGGCATAAGCTCTTCATCAAGATTTCTGATCTTCGAATATTGCCTGACAGGCTGTGCTTTTCCAGTGCCACATTCTACGACTCTGATCTCCGGCATCTGCAGTCCTCACTTTCTCCTGAGAAATTCCTGGCCTCTCACTAATTTCTATAAATCCTTCAGAATCTATAATTCCATAAGCCATACCAAACAACCTTGAATAATATACCTGAACAGTTTGGTTCCTGTGTTGTATAATTATTATTTTTCTGTCTTTATCAATAAACCTTACCTTAGGTCAGATTGAAACTGATTTCCAATGGTCTTACCTTATATCTGAAAACTCTTTGAATTCTTCCAGAGAAAGGCTTTAAGAAAAGCCTTTCTATTGCATGCAGTGCACTCAAGTGCTCTGAGAAAGTAGAACTGATTGTAGCTCTTTCCCAAGATGGAATCTAATCTCTTTAATAAAAACTGAAAAAACTGTGAATGCTGTAAATCAAACAAAAACAGGAGTTGCTGGAAAAGCTCAGCATCTGTGCAGAGAAATCAGAGTTAACATTTCGGGTCCAGTGACTCTTCATCAGAACTCAGATCGACCAGAACCTGCTCAGCTTTTCCCGCAATATCTGATCTCTTAATCTGGATGGAACTTCAGGACTCCCACCAAAAACTAACCGATGTGGATTATTTCCTTCTGTAACAAATCTGCAGCAAATTCTTAGCACATATAAACCACACGAATACAAATGATAATTTATAGTTTGTTTATCTGCCAAAATTTTATGAACCATTTTGTCTATTAGTACATGGTTCATTTCACATAGCCATTGCTGTATTCATTCATAACTATTTGTTCATATTTGCACACACATGGCTGCATGCATCATCTAAGTCCAGTCCTATCCACTTTCTGATTACATTACCCACAATTGTTTTCTTATTTTTGCTGTGTTGACTGACAAGATCTGGTTGCTAAACCTACAAAATGTATTCTTTTTTTCCTCTTTCTTTCTATCAATACCTTTAACTCGATGGCCATCTCATCATTGAAATCATTTGCTCAGGATAGACTTAAAACATGCTACAATAATGTCCTTTGATATTTCTTCCAAATCTCACATCTCTCACTTTTCTCTGAGTTTATTGTAATCTCCAGTCTTATTCCATTACTATAAATTTTAATCTTTTAGAAGACAGATGAGCAAACTGACCATGTAATTTTAACACAATTGACTTTTAATCTTCTAAATTTCTTTCCACTGTTCTAAATTATGTTTCTTTAATTTCCTTAATGGAAAGGTGATGTTCCATTAAATAAATACAATAGTGTCCTGATTGTGTAAATTGCAAATTCACAGATTTTCCAAATGCAATGGTTTGTCATTTTCCATATCCAGTTTCATCTGTGCTTTCTGTGGTCTGCTTAATACCAAGAGTGTTTCGCTGTTGTCCACAACCATGCTAATAAAATGATTGATTCCAGTTATTTTAGTAAGAATAATGACTCTTTTCAAAGATTTTGGTGTGTTATCATCACTAATTTGAAACTGGTGGAATTCTCAATTCTTTAATCTTTTCCTGATTTTTTTTTTTCATCAGAGACACTATGTAGAATTTTAGCCAGTCCACTCCACTTTCAGTATATAAGCATGTATTGCCCAACAGTGTGCAATTGAAATATAATTTGCCACCAATATATTTATCACTGGGCTGAAACTTCTAGTGACTAATATAATGCCCTCTATTTAATTTGTATCTCCTTCTTCCTTCTTTGAATCCTTCATTTCATGTTTGGTTTTGAACATTATTATAGCATGGCAATTTGAACTGAACCTGAAACATCAGTTGACTACATTTTGAGCATTTCACAAATCATTCGCTTATTGTAAATTCCAAATTCTCTTTGCTTTTCAAAATCATAATAACTTTTCTGTCCTCATTTCTATTGATTAAGTCCTCCTTTCGTGCTGTCACCTATGACCTGTAGCTGGGTGGTCATGCCAATTTGTTAACATTTTATCCTTCATTTTCTGTCATATCCCCTTCTCACAATAAATGTTGTTGGAAAATGTTGCTTTATGAGGAATTTATCCCATGCTTTTGATAGGTCTACCCACAAGTTTAATGCTCATCAAAACTAGAATTCTGTCTATACTTGATACTTTGGCACTATTTCTTTATGAATCTGTCCAATAACAAATGTCAACCCAGAGTGCTGAATTTCCAAATGAAATCTAATCTATGCAGTCTCACATATAACCTACTGAATTCCATAATTCCATGATACTGCCCTCATGTATTTCTATATTTGTCAACATCCGACCATACGCCATAAATAGTCAATAATTCACCTTATGATAAATGTTATCCATACAAGTTAACAATCTGTCTAAATCTTCATTCATATTCAATTTGCAAGGCTCTACATCTGAAAAAAAAAATTCTCCTTATGTTGCTCTGTGTGGTAACAAAAGTACTCAGGCCATATCCTTCTTCCTCTTTAGTAAAGAAGTTGCCCAGGTCCACATTGTAACTTTATTCTTCCACTCATCATAAAGTTCATTTTCAGAAAACAGGGTGAGTAATCATAACATGAAATTTACATTTTGACTCAACCATCCTCTGCAACCAAGATACACTTCAAACGATTACTATGATCAGTGAGTGTGAGAGTGTGACTATCTGAAAAAAAAGTTTTTATATAAACGTGTGAATGTGAAAATATAGTAATCATTTAGATGGTAGTGTGGGGGTAAAACTAGGAGATAACAGGGGAACATTTTAAAAAAAATCACAATCTCTGTGATGAGGTGGCCGAGAGGTTAAGGCGATGGACTGCTAATCTATTAGTGTGTAGTTGTGGCCAAATGGCTAAGGCAATGGGGTTAGAAATCCTTTGAGGTTTTTCTGTGCAAATTTAAATCTGCCAACTACATTTCCTCAATAAGTCAATTTTAAATGTCTTCCTGCAGGATGAATTTTGGGGTTTGGGGTTTGGCTTTGCTGCTCCTCTCTCTTGTAAATTGCTGTTTCTCTGTAATGCTGTTAATGTTAATTGTTTGTAAACTGTACTGTTTAATAAAATTAAAATATAACTAAAAAAATTAGAATCTCTCCAGTGGACAATTGACTCTGAGCTGGTTGGCTACAGCCAATGTATTGTGCCCTAGTAAATAATGGGCGACTTGGTGACAGGACCTGGCCCCTGTGCAGGTATTTCACCTTCATATTTTGTTTGATGAAAGTAGAATAAACTTTTAAAAAAACTTTGGCTGTAAAGCATTTTGAATTGTCCAGTGTTTGTGAAAAATGTGTGAATAGAGACCTCACTTTTCTGTTTTTCAAGTTTTAACACTCCTTAAAGATTTGACACTTTTTAAAACTGGGATAACAGCTTCACATTTAAGTACTTGCAAGGGAATATAGTAGCTAGAGATGTTTAAAGGAAATAAACAGGAAGCAAGTTGCATTTGTGCACTCCTACTTTTGTAGGTACCTACTTTGTAGCCAGCCAATTATCTTAAAGCACAGTACACTGAGATAGGGCAATTCCAATCTCAAACTGAGCATTAAGATTTATAACTGCACCTGCATAACCACATGATCTCAATAACCATTATTTCTCCCTCGTATTCCCCAAATGAAATTTAAGTGCTCTGAGGGGAAGTTAATTGGTATTAATGTACATTTACCTGTTTATATGGAAAGCAAAAGGGAATTTGGATCAGATGTGAACTGAAACCTGTCCTTGTGAAACATTGAGTTTAAATTCCATCTGAAAACTATTTGGGTTGTGCATTCCTTTTTTTAAGGACTTAGTGTGAGCAAAGTATAATTAAGTCAGATTTGATTTTTATTGTACTTCAAAGGATTAGCTGATATATTAGTGTCAGAAGAGGATGCAGTCCATATTTTTTGTCTTGAGTCACCTCTGCACACTTAAGGTTATCTTCAGGTAATTTGGTAATTGCCCCTATCTCTTTTTGAATATGAAATTGGCACTTTGATTTCATTTGTGACAATAAAGTACTATTAAACATGATTTACCAAACTGCAAACAGTAGCAGCATTTATTCCTAAACATTGTCCCAGAATAATATGCTGATTTTTGAAGAACCATCTTCCACAACTCTGAAGGATATTTCAGTTCAGCACACAGGGATGGGGATTTAACTCATTCATTCACTGAGATCGGGGGGGGGGGGGGGGGCTTTACAGGTGAGGCATGGCAAACAGTTCTCAAGAAAACTGAAATTCTGAATTTTTCCATAAGATCTGGATTTTTAACTCTACAGTGTGCGTGGGACATGACTGACACGTTACCTGGCCAGAAACCAATCTTATCAACAGTCTTGGCTTCTTTTTGGATGGGAATGGCTGGTCACATGCCTAGGTAATGCTGGACCCTGAATGAGGATGGTGGGGTTGATGTGTTTCTGAGAGAAAATAATCCAGGAGATCTGTAAATCCAATCCTAGATGGACAGAGATGAATGTTGAAACTTCAGTCTGTGTCAGGGTCAGAGACCTCCATGGGGTGTAGGTCAGCGGGCTGTGGGTAATCAGAATACTGAGGTTTGGAAGAAATTGGAGATCGGGCATGATGAGGAGAAGCAATCAAATGATGGCAGAGATTAATACTTAGCTCCAAGATTCAACAATCCTCACCTCCCTCTCGCTTCCAGCTGTCCTGAGGTTTAAAAAACATGGCTGTGAGGTTAAATTAAAAATATTTCATAAAACTGACATGTTCTAACTCATTATTGTATTTACCTTGTCAGCACACCTCTGCAAGGCTGTCTGTCCAATGCACCCAATCTGGCACTGAATCCCACATCTGTTCAAACCATAAAGGAGATGGTTGCATCAGTTGATGGGATTGGGATTCAGCATTTTAATACTTCTTACTGCACCCAATCTAAATTCCTCTGCCCCTGCTCCCCTCCAGGCCTCATTGTTGCTGGGAAAACATTTTCTGCTTGGAGATGTAAACAGTTCTGAATTAACAGAGTTAAGTTAACAAATCCTAAGGTTTGTATTCCTTTCCGCTGGGAAACAGATGGCCTGGTGCAGTTTTAATTTGGGATGGGCTCAAACCTCATTGCCTGGAGGTGAAAATCAGCTTCATATTATCCCCAAAATGATTAGCTTTTACTCTTAATTTGCAAAATAAAGAACTTCAGACAACTGGCACTATAATTGGCTTTTCAAATGAAAATATGAACTGATATCAAATGAACAATTCACAAAACTGCCTTTATGAATATTGTTAAATAATCACACATCCTCTGCTGAAAGTGAACATTCAATAGCCTTCGGTATATAAGCAGTCTCTGTTTCTCTGCTGATCATTAGCAGTTCCATGAGTGGGCCTTTCAGGGACAAAAATAACTCATGTTTAAATGTCACAATTAACCTTTTCCAACAGCAGTGTGTATTTCTTAACAAATCTGACAACTGAATTGAACTGGAAAGCCAAAATTCATTCATATTAGCCAGTTTAGGTTAATTCTTCAAATAACCAAATTCGACCCAACTGACACCACTTTAAATATCCCTCTACCTTTAAGATGAGCATGTTATCTATGCAGAGAGAAACAGAACATTTCTATGTACACAGTTAATAACAGCTGATCTCTCATTAAATGATTCTCATTCATAGAGTGAGCTGTAACCACATCTCTTTGTGGATGGTTTATATTCTTTAGCATTTAAAGGAGTTTTGTTTTCTGCTTGACATTGAGAGTATCTCATTCCTTGCAATTCAATAGTGTAAAATGTACTTGTTACAAGAACAACGGAAACAAAATTAGAAATGCATGTGGGGCATAATTTCAGTTGTGGACTGTCAATGTCCAATTTTAACGCTAATACGTCTGGTAGTGTATTTATCCATCTTGGCATCTTTTGTTGCATCATTCAGATATGAGGATTGTTTGTTGTCAGTGATCTTGGAGTTGAAGATGGATTAAATTGAACATGCTAGTTGGTTGCACTGACACTTTACAGATTTTGGACAGAATTTTCCTCTGCCCAGAGAAATGAAATCTGGATATCCAGGCTGTGTTGCACATTGGGACCCAGTGGAAGTTCTGTCATGCACACTTATGTTATAATTGCCCTTAAGTTTCAACATCTAAAGGACTGAATTGCAATGCCTGGGATTCTCGGTAAAAGTCTCACACTTTAAGCTCAGGGTCAGAGACTAAGGAGTCCTGGCAGGCCTGTTAATCAGCAAACTGGGGAACAAATGTACAGAAATATAGGAACAGAGAATATAGGAGCAGGAGTAGGCAATTCAGCCCTTCAAGTCGACACCACCATTCAATAAGATCATGGCCGTTGATCCAACTCAGTAACCCTATTCCTGCTTTCTCTCAATATCTTTGATCACTTTAGTGCTAAGAATTATATCTGCATCTTTCTTGAAAGTCTTCAATGTTCTGACGACAACAGTTTCTGGTTGCAGAGAATTCCATAGGCTCATCACTCTCTGGATGAAGAAATTCCTCCTCGTCTCTATTCTTGAAGCTTACCCCTTATAATTAGACTCTTATCCCTGATTGTGGACTCCCCAGTTATTCATAAGATCCTTCCTGCATCTACCCTGTCTAATCCAGTTAGGATTTTAGAGGTTTCTATGAGATCCCTCTCATTTTCCTAAACTCTAATGAATAGAGTCCTTACCAATCCAACCTATCTGTGTATGTCAGTCCCAAAATCGCAGGAACCAATCTGGTAAACCTTCTTTGCACTTTCTCAATGGCCAGAACATTATTCCACAGAAAAGGAGGCCAAAATTGCATGCAATGTTCCAGGTGTGGTCTCAGCAATGCCCTGCATAGTTGCAGTAAAACTCTCCTACTCCAGTACTGAAATCCTCTCACATTTAAGGCCAATGTGCCATTGCCTTCTTCACCACCTGCTCCAGCTCTATGCTTACTTTCAGTGACCGATGTACAAGAACACCCAGGTATTGTTGCACCTCCCCCTTTTGCAAACCATCGCCATTCAGATAATAGCCTGCCTGCCTATTTTTGCCACATTTGCGGATAACCTCCCATTTGTTCTGCATCTGTATATATTTGCCATTTACTAAATTCATCCAAACTACTCTGAAGCTTCACTGCATCAGCTTCACACCATCCCCTTCCACCCAGCTTTTCTTCCTCAACTTAATCACTCATTTATTATGAATGGCTGGGGTCCAAGAACTGATCCCTATGGTACACCACTAGTCATTGCCTGCCACTCTGAAAAAGACTCCTTTATTCCTTCACTTTGTTTCCTGTCTGCTAATCAGTTGTCTATCCATTTCAGTTCACGATCCCCAATCTCATGTGCTTTAATTTTCATGCTAAATCTCTAATGTGGGACCTTATCAAAAGCCTTCTGAAAACCCAAGTAAACCACATTCACTGGCTGTCCGTAACTGCTCTATTAGTTACACCTTCAAAACGTTCCAGCAGATTCGTCAAGCACAATTTCCCCTTCATAAAGCTATGCTGACTTTGTCCAATTGTAGAGAAAGTGAGGACTGCAGATGCTGGAGATCAGAGCTGAAAATGTGTTGCTGGAAAAACGCAGCAGGTCAGGCAGCATCCAAGGAGCAGGAGAATCGACATTTCGGGCATGAGCCCTTCTTCAGGAATGAGGAAAGTGTGTCCAGCAGGCTTAGATAAAAGGTAGGGAGGAGGGACTTGGGGGAGGGGTGTTGGAAATGCGATAGGTGGAAAGAGGTCAAGGTGAGGGTGATAGGCTGGAGTGGGGGTGGGGGCGGAGAGGTCAGGAAGAAGATTGCAGGTTAGGAAGGCGGTGCTGAGTTCGAGGGTTGGGACTGAGACAAAGTGAGGGGAGGGGAAATGAGTAAACTGGAGAAATCTGCATTCATCCCTTGTGGTTGGAGGGTTCCTAGGCGGAAGATGAGGCGCTCTTCCTCCAACCGTCGTGTTGTCATGGTCTGGCGATGGAGGAGTCCAAGGACCTGCATGTCCTTGGTGGAATGGGAGGAGGAGTTGAAGTGATTAGCCACGGGGTGGTTGGGTTGGTTGGTCCGGGTGTCCCAGAGGTGTACTCTGAGACATTCCGAAGTAGGCGGCCTGTCTCCCCAATATAGAGGAGGCCACATTGGGTGCAGCGGATGCAGTAAATGATATGTGTGGAGGTGCTGGTGAATTTGTGGTTTATATGGAAGGATCCCTTGGGGCCTTGGAGGGAAGTAAGAGGGGAGGTGTGGGCACAAGTTTTGCATTTCTTGCGGTTGCAGGGGAAGGTGCCGGGAGTGGAGGTTGGGTTGGTGGGGGGTGTGGACCTGAAGAGGGAGTCACGGAGGGAGTGGTCTTTTCGGAACGCTAATAGGGGAGGGGAGGGAAATATATCCCTGGTGGTGGGGTCCGTTTGGAGGTGGCGGAAATGACAACAGATGATACGATGTATATGGAAGTTGGTGGGGTGGTAGGTGAGGACCAGTGGGGTTTTGTCCTGGTGGCGATTGGAGGGGTGGGGCTCAAAGGCGGTGGAGCGGGAAGTGGAGGAGATGCGGTGGAGGGCATCGTCGATCATGTCTGGGTGGAAATTGCGGTCTTTGAAGAAGGAGGCCATCTGGGTTGTACGGTATTGGAACTGGTCCTCCTGGGAGCAGATGCGGCGGAGACGAAGGAATTGGGAATATGGGATGGCGTTTTTAGAGGGGGCAGGGTGGGAGGAGATGTAGTCTAGGTAGCTATGGGAGTCGGTCGGTTTATAGTAAATGTCCGTGTTGATTTGGTCGCCCGAGATAGAAATGGAAAAGTCTAGGAAGGGGAGGGAGGAGTCTGAGACGGTCCAGGTAAATTTGAGGTCAGGGTGGAAGGTGTTGGTAAAGTGGATGAACTGTTCAACCTCCTCGTGGGAGCACGAGGCAGCGCCGATACAGTCATTGATGTAGTGGAGGAAAAGGTGGGGGGTGGTGCCAGTGTAGCTGCGGAAGATGGAGTGTTCCACATATCCTGCGAAGAGGCAGGCATAGCTGGGGCCCATGCGGGTGCCTATGGCTACTACTTTGGTTTGGAGGAAGTGGGAGGATTGGAAAGAGAAGTTGTTCAGGGTGAGGACCAGTTCAGTCAGTCAAAGGAGGGTGTCAGTGGAAGGGTACTGGTTGGTATGGCGGGAAAGGAAGAAGCGGAGGGCTTTGAGTCCTTCGTGATGGGGGATGGAGGTGTACAGGGACTGGATGTCCATGGAGAAGATAAGGCGTTGGGGACCGGGGATTTACTACAATATAAATTTAATGAAAAGACATGAAAAGGCCCAGGAAGCTTTTTAAAAATGTTTTGGAAACCCACAACAGACAACATCAGGAAACTGTAGGCCAGGGATATTAGCATATTTAAGAGCTTAACTGGTATTTCATATTCCTTCATTAAAAGTCTGTGTCAAGCTGCGAGCAGTCTGGTTGGATCATGCTGCACAGTAGTCACAAGGTTTTCTAAAAACCCCACCCCATCATGTACACACATACACAACCCATCAGTCCATTTGAGCCAAGGTGTGTAGTCAACGTATAACCTGATGGGAAGTAGTGCATGTACAAAAGTGTAGTGGATTGATTCTTTGTAGGGCAGACAACAGCAAACATTAGCACAGCACTTACACTGATCAATAATTTTCAGCAGGATGATGTCCTGCAATTACTCAGAATGTGCCCCCCTTATTACTTCATGATGAGTTGCTTACCATTTCTAGTCTTCGTGCGGGAAGCTCACCAAAGGGCAAGGTGAGAAATTGTACATTTTAGATAAAGGAAAGGAGGTGGTCAAATGACCACACATAGAGTGGAAAAACATAAAATTGTAATCTTTCAGAAAGGCTTCAAATATGTCTTTGACATTTTTTCACCTTTTTGAAGGAAAAAAGATGCTGGTAAACACAATGGTTAACAAACGTAAGAGAAGTAGGCAGCTAGTGCAGTGTGTTCTGTGGCTCTCCCCATTTCAAACAGGTATGCTGTTTTGGAAAATGTAGGGGGTGATGGATTCTCAGGGGAACGTAGCACGAACAGCCAAGTTTCTGGTATTGAGACTGGCTCTAATGCAACGAGGGGTACATCGGGTTCCAAGCAATCAATTGTGTTAGGGGATTCTCTAGCCCGAGGTACAGACAGACGTTTCTGTGGCCAGTAGCGATAAAGCAGAATGGTTTGTTGCTTCCCTGGTGCCAGGAACAAGGATGTCTCAGAGAGGGTGCAGAATGTTTTCAAGGGGGAGAGGGGCCAACAAGAGGTCATTGTCCACATTGGGACCAATGACATAGGAAGGGAAAAGGTTGAGAGTCAGAAGGGAGATTACAGAGAGTTAGGCAGGAATTTAAAAAGGAGGTCCTCGAGAGTAGTAATATCTGGAATACTCCTGATGCTACGAGCTAGTGAGGGCAGGAATGGGAGGATAGAGCAGAGAAATGCATGGCTGAGGAGCTGGTGTATGGGAGAAGGATTCACATTTTTGGATCACTGGAATCTCTTTTGGGGTAGAAGTGACCTGTACAAGAAGGACAGATTTGCTAGAGATGCTTGGGAGGATTTAAACTATTAAGGTGGGGGGGAGGCATGGGGGAACCCAGGGAGATAGTGAGGAAAGAGGTCAGTCTGAGACAAGTACAGTTGAGAACAGAAGAGAATCAAACAGTCAGGGCAGGCAGGGACAAGGTGAGACTAATAAATTGAACTGCATTTATTTCAATGCAAGGGGTCTAACAGGGAAGGCAGATGAACTCAGGGCATGGTTAAGAACGTGGGACTGGAATTTCATAGCAATTACAGAAATTTGGCTCAGGGATGGGCAGGACTGGCAATTTAATCTTCCAGGATACAAATGCTACAGGAAGGATAGAAAGGGAGGCAAGAGAGGAGGGGGAGTTTTTGATAAGGGATAGCATTACAGCTGTGCTGAGGGAGGATATTCCTAGAAATACATCCAGGGAAGTTATTTGGGTGGAACTGAGAAATAAGAAAGGGATGATCACCTTAATGGGATTGTATTATAGACCCCCTAATAGTCAGAGGGAAATTGAGAAACAAATTTATAAGGAGATCTCAGCTATCTGTAAGAATAATAGAGTGGTTATGGTAGGAGATTTTAACTTTCCAAACTTCGACTGGGACTGCCATAGTATTAAGGGTTTAGGTGGAGAGGAATGTGTTAAGTGCGTACAAATGAATTTTCTGATTCAGTATGTGGATGTACCTACTAGAGAAGGTGCAAAACTTGACCTACTTTTGGGAAGTAAGGCAGGGGAGGTGACTGAGGTGTCAGTGGGGGAGCACTTTGGGGCCAGTGACCATAATTCCATTAGATTTAAAATAGTGATGGAAAAGGATAGACCAGATCTAAAAGTTGAAGTTCGAAATTGGAGAAAGGCCAATTTTGATGGTATTAGGCAAAAACTTTCAAAAGCTGATTGGGGGCAGATGTTTGCAGGTAAAGGGAAGGTTGGAAAATGGGAAGCCTTCAGAAATGACATAACAAGAATCCAGAGAAAGTATATTCCTGTTAGGGTGAAAGGAAAGGTTGGTAGGTATAGGGAATGCTGGATGACGAAAGAAATTGAGGGTTTGGTTAAGAAAAAGAAGGAAGCATATGTAAGGTATAGACAGGATAGATCGAGTGAATCCTTAAAAGAATATAAAGGCAGTAGGAGTATACTTAAGAGAGAAATCAGGATGGCAAAAAGGGGACATGAGATAGCTTTGGCAAATAGAATTAAGGAGAATCCAAAGTGCTTTTACAAATACATTAAGTACAAAAGAGTAACTATGGAGAGAATAGGGCCCCTCAAAGATTAGCAAGGTGGCCTTTGTGTGGAGCCACAGAAAATGGGGGAGATACTAAACAAGTATTTTGCATTAGTATTTACTGTGGAAAAGGATATGGAAGATATAGAATGTAGGGAAATAGATGGTGACACCTTGCAAAATGTCCATATTACAGAGGAGGAAATGCTGTATGTCTTGAAATGCATAAAGATGGATAAATCCCCAGGACCTGATCAGGGTACCCTAGAACGCTGTGGGAAGCTACAGAAGTGATGGCTGGGCCTCTTGCTGAGAGATTTATATCATCGATAGTCACAGGTGAGGTGCCGGAAGACTGGAGGTTGGCAAACGTGCCACTGTTTAAGAACGGTGGTAAGGACAAGCCAGGGAACTATAGACCAGTGAGCCTGACGTCAGTGGTGGGCAATTTGTTGGAGGGAAATTTGAGGGACATGATGTACATGTATTTGGAAAGGCAAGGACTGATTAGGGACAGTGAACATAGCTTTGTGTATGGGAAATCCTGTCTAACAAACTTGATTGAGTTTTTTGAAGAAGTAACAAAGAGGATTGATGAGGGCAGAGCGGTAAATGTGATCTATATAGACTTCAGTAAGGCACTCGACAAGGTTCCCCATGGAAGACTGATTAGCAAAGTTAGATCTCATGGAATACAGGGAGAACTAGCCATTTGGATACAGAACTGGCTCAAAGGTAGAAGACAGAGGGCGGTGGTGGAGGGTTGCTTTTCAGACTGGAGGCCTGTGACCAGTGGAGTGCTGCAAGGATCGGTGCTGGGTCCTCTACCTTTTGTCATTTACATAAATGATTTGGATGTGAGCATAAGAGGTACAGTTAATAAGTTTGCAGATGACACCAAAATTGGAGGTGTAGTGGACAGCGAAGAAGGATACCTCAGATTACAACAGGATCTTGGTTAGATGGGCCAATGGACTGAGAGGTGGCAGATGGAGTTTAATTCAGATAAATGTGAGGTGCTGCACTTTGGGAAAGCAAATCTTAGCAGGACTTATACATGAAATGGTAAGGTCCGAGGGTGTGTTGCTGAACAGAGAGACCTTGGAGTGCAGGTTCATAGTTCCTTGAAAGTGGAGTGGCAGGTAGATAGGATGGTGAAGAAGGCATTTGGTATGCTTTCTTTTATTGGTCAGAGTATTGCGTACAGGTGTTGGGAGGTCATGTTGCGGCTGTACAGGACATTGGTTAGGCCACTGTTGGAATATTGTGTGCAATTCTGGTCTCCATCCTATCGGAAAGATGTGGTGTAATTTGAAATGGTTCAGAAAAGATTTACAAGGATGTTGCCAGGGTTGGAGGATTTGGGCTATAGGGAGAGGCTGAACAGGCTAGGGTTTTTTTCCCTGAAGCATCGGAGCCTGAGGGATGACCTTATAGAGGTTTACAAAATCATGAGGGGCATGGATAGGATAAATAGACAAAGCCTTTTCTCTGGGGTTGGGGAATCCAGAACTAGAGGGCGTAGGTTTAGGGTCAGAGGGGAAAGATATAAAAGAGACCTAAGGGGCAACGCTTTCACACAGAGAGTGGTACATGTATGGAATGAGTTGCCAGAGGAAGTGGTGGAGGCTGGTACAATTGCAATATTTAAAAGGCATCTGAATGGGCATATGAATAGAAAGGGTTTGGAGGGATATGGGCCCTCCATATCCTGGCAGGTGGGACCAGATTGGGTTGGGACATCTGGTCGGCATGGACAGGTTGGCCCGAAGAGTCTGTTTCCATGTTGTACATCTCTATGACTCTACGACTCTAAAAACAATATGGGCAGGAAACAGAATCCATGGCAGGTGACGTAGACTCTCGATTGATAGCCTGGAGAAGTGAAGGTTCTGATGAATGTTGTCCCAGATATTCCAATTACTATGAGAACAGATTCAAAAGTTATCCATTTAGCTGTCGGTGATTTTTCAGGCTAAGGTTCTGGTCTCGCCTGTCCTAAATATATCCATTGGAGCAAGCCAGGGAATTGGAGCTGGAGCTGGGTGAACTGCAGATCATTCGGGAGGCTGAGGGGGTAATTGAGAGAAGTTATCGGCAGTTGGTCACTCCTGAGGCTCAGGAAAAGGATAGATGGGTTACAGTTAGGGGAAGGAAAGGGGACAGACAGACAGTGCAGAGATCCCTTGTGGACATTCCCCTCAGCAATAAGTATATCGTCTTGGATACTGCTGGGAGGGGATGACCTACCAGAGGAAAGCCATAGTGGTCAGTTCTCTGGCACTGAGCCTGACACTGTGGCCCAGAAGGGAAGGGGGCAGAATAGAAAAGCGCTAGTGGTAGGAGACTCGATTGTTAGGAGAATCAGTCGGAGATTTTGTGGTCAGGATCGGGATTCCCGGAAGGTATGTTGCCTCCCTGGTGCCAGGGTCCTGGACGTCTCCGATCGGGTGTATAAGATTCTGAAAGGGGAGGGTGAACAGCCAGAAATCGTGTTACATATTGGCACCAATGATATAGCCAGGAAAAGGATTGAGGATATAAGAAGTGATTTCAAGGAGTTAGGGTGGAAGCTGCAGAGCAGGACGAACAGAGTAGTGTTCTCGGGTTTACTACCGGTGCCACGAGATAGCGAGGCGAGGAACAGGGAGTGGGTGCAGCTGGGTAACACGTGGCTGCGCAGCTGGTGTAGGAGGGAGGGCTTCAGATATGTAGATAATTGGGATGCCTTCTGGGGTAGGTGGGACCTGTACATGAAGGACGGGTTGCACCTGAACTGGAAGGGGACCAATGTCCTGGGTGGAAGGTCTGCTCGAGTGGTTCAGGAGGGTTTAAACTAGTGTGGCAGGGGGGTGGGAACCTGAGCTATATACCGGTGGTGAGAGTTGATGGAGATGAGGCAATAGCAAGAGGTAGCGCAGCCAGTGGGAAGGAATTTCCTGGGAAAGAACCAAGGGATCAGTTAAAGTGTGTTTGCTTTAATGCAAGGAGTATCAGGAATAAGTGATGAGCTTAGAGCATGGATCAGTACCTGGTGCTATGATGTTGTGGCCATAACAGAGACGTGGGTTTCTCAGGGTTGCTGGATGTTCCAGGGTTTAGAACATTTAAAAAGAATAGGGAAGGGGGAAAAAGAGGAGGGTGTGTAGCACTGCTGATCAGAGAGGGTATCACAGCTACAGAAGTTACCATTGTTGAGGAGGGTCTGCTTACTGAGTCAGTATGGGTGTAAATTAGGAACAGCAAGGGAGCAGTCACCTCATTAGGGGTTTACTACAGGCCCCCCAATAGCAGCAGGGAGATTAAAGAAAGCATAGGTCGGCAGATTTTGGAAAAGTGTGAATGTAGTAGGGTTGTTGTAATGGGTGACTTTAACTTTCCCAGTATTGATTGGAACCTCCTTCGGGCAGGTGGTTTGGAAGGAGCTATTTTTGTAAGGTGTGTTCAGGACGGTTTCCTAACTCAGTATGTTGACAGGCCGACAAGGGGAGAGGACATTTTGGATTTGGTGCTCGGCAATGAAGCGGGGCAGGTGTCAGATCTAGCAGTGGGAGAGCATTTTGGTGATAGTGACCACAACTGCCTCACATTCTACATATCTATGGAGAAGGAGAGAAGCAGGCACAATGGGAGGATATTTAATTGGGGAAAAGGAAACTATGATGCTATCAGACGTGAGTTGGGAAGCATGGACTGGGAGCAATTGCTCTCTCTATATGTCCCGCCAATCTTTCTCGACCATCTGCAATGGGTTTGTTTCCCATTCCCATTCGATGTGTCAGATACATGAGTAATATTTTCCAATTTATATTGAGTGGAAACACATCTATTTAAAGTGTTTTTAAAGGGCACTATAGACATGTGGAGACTTTTTAAGGAACAGTTGTTGCGAGTGATGCCTAAATGTGTTTGTCTGAGACAGACAAGAAAGGGTAAGATAAAGGAACCTTGGATGATGAGAGCAGATGAGCTTCTTGTCAAAAGGAAGAAGGCAGCTTACGTAGGGTGGAGGAAGCAAGGGTCTTGCTCAGCTCTAGAGGATTACAGATAGGTGAAGAAGGAGCTCAAAAATGGTTTGAGGAGAGCCAGGAGGGGGCACGAAAAAGGCTTGGTAGGAAGGATTAGGGAGAATCCAAAGACATTTTACACGTATGTGAGGAATAAAAGAATGATCAAAGAAAGAGTAGGGCCGATCAGGGATAGCATAGGGAACTTGTGTATAGAGTCTGAGGAGGTAGGGGAAGCCCTAAATGAGTTTTTTGCTTCTGTCTTTACTAAAGAAAAGGACCTTGTCGTGAATGAAACCATTGAGGAGCAGGTAAGCATGCTGGAACGGATAGAGATTGAGGAAGCTGATGTGCTGAAAAGTTTGACAAACATTAAGATTGACAAGTCGCCAGGACCAGAGCAGATTTGTCCTCGGCTGCTTTGGGAAGTGAGAAGTGTGATTGCTTCGCTGCTTGCGAAGATCTTTGCATCCTCGCTCTCCACCGGAGTCGTACCTGAGGACTGGAGGGAGGCAAATGTAATTCTTCAAGAAAGGAAATAGGGAAATCCCCGGCAATTACAGACCAGTCAGTCTCACGTCTGTCGTCTGCAAGGTGTTCGAAAAGATTCTGAGGGATAGGATTTATGACCATCTGGAAGAGCAAGGCTTGATTAAATGCAGTCAGCACGGCTTTGTGAGGGGCAGGTCATGCCTCACAAATCTTACTGAGTTCTTTGAGGATGTTACTAGACAAGTTGATGAGTGTCGAGCGGTAGATGTGGTGTATTTGGACGTCAGCAAGGCATTTGATAAGGTTCCCCATGGTAGGCTCGTTCAGAAGGTCAGGAGGAATGGGATACAGAGAAATTTAGCTGTCTGGATACAGAATTGGCTGGTCGACAGAAGACAGCGAGTGGTAGTGGAAGGAAAGTATTCTGCCTGGAAGTCAGTGTGAGTGATGTTCCACAGGGCTCTGTTCTTGGGCCTCTACTCTTTGTAATTTTTATTAATGACTTGGATGAGGGGATTGAAGGATGGGTTAGCAAGTTTGCAGATGACACAAAGGTTGGAGGTATTGTTGACAGTATAGAGGACTGTTGTAGGCTGCAGTGTGACATTGATAGGATGCAGAGATGGGCTGAGGGGTGCCAGATGGAGTTCAACCTGGATAAATGCAAAGCGATGCATTTTGGAAGGCCGAACTTGAAAGTTGAGTACAGGAGTAAAGACAGGATTCTTGACAGTGTGGATGAACAGCGGGATCTTGGTGTGCAGGAACATAGATCCCTTAAAATTGCCACCCAAGTGGACAGGGTTGTTAAGAAAGCATATGGTGTTTTGGCTTTCATTAACAGGGGGATTGAGTTTAAGAGCCATGAGATCTTGTTGCAGCTCTATAAAACTTTGGTTAGACTGGAATACTTTGTCCAGTTCTGGTCGCCCTATTATAGGAAAGATATGGATGCTTTGGAGACGGTTCAGAGGAGGTTTACCAGGATGCTGCCTGGAATGGAGGGCTTATCTTACAAAGAGAGGTTGACTGAGCTCGGACCTTTTTCATTGGAAAAAAGAAGGAAGAGAGGCGACCTAATTGAGGTATACAAGATAATGAGAGGCATAGATAGAGTTGATAGCCAGATACTTTTTCCCAGGGCAGAAATTGTTAACACGAGGGGTCATAGTTTTAAGCAGTTTGGCGGAAAGTATAGAGGGGATGTCAGAGGCGGGTTCTTTACGCAGAGAGTTGTGAGAGCATGGAATGCGTTGCCAGCAGCAGTTGTGGAAGCGAGGTCATTGGGGATATTTAAGACACTGCTGGACATGCATATGGTCACAGAAATTTGAGGGTTCGTACATTAGGTTTACCTGACATGAGGATCAATGGTCAGCACTTCATCGTGGGCTGAAGGGCCTGTTCTGTGCTGTACTGTTCTATGTTCTAAAACTACTCTGTAGATTTCAGTCCATTTGTTGCTCTGTATCAGATGTTAAAGGTCCCACAGTGGTTGAGGAAATAGAAATGTATAGGAGATGTGGAGGTTGTGTGCCAGGTGTGTAGCTAAGGGGGTTAATGTGCTCAGTGGGTGAGAAGGGGTAGGGTGCCAGGTTGGGAGGTGGGTAAGGTGTCAGGTGGGTGTTTAGGGTCAGTACGTGTGTTGGGTTGGGTTGGATCAGTGTGGGTGTGGGTGAGGATGTGGATATCCAACAAGATCAGTCCAGGCACAGTAGGTATGGGGTTGAGAAGGGTGTCAGTTGCAGCAAGGCCAGGCAAGGCTGGAGGAGTGGTGTTACTTCAGTAGGTGTCAGGGTTCGGGGGGGATGTGGTTGGGTGGATGCATGGTGAGTTGAGGGTTTAATGTAATAGTTACCCTGGAGTTTTAGTTGGTTTTTAATCATCTAACTTTTCCTGGGTGACTTTTGAGCTAAAGTGTGTCAGTACACCCACTGAAATATCTGACTTATATGAATTCTAATGAAGAATTCCAGACAGAGGAAAATACTTATTGGAAAATTCAATTCACATGGAGCCTGCTGCATCAGAGATCCAGTGGGGTCCCAGCCTGAAAAATCCAGTCTACGCTGTTCCAGAGATTCTCCAACCATTGGTATGAAAATATTTCTTTGCTTTATTCATCCATGGATGTGGGAGTTGGTGGCTCAGCCAGCCTTTTTTGCCCAACCCTAACTGCCCTGTTGGAGATGGTGGTGAGTTGTCTTCTTGAACTATTGCTGTCCTTGGCACATAGGGATACTCCAGTGTTGTTAGGAAGGGAGTTCCTCAGGGCAGTAATTGCAGTATAGGTGCAAGGTGATAGAAAACTCTGAGAGGAGGAGGCTGGCTTTGATATTGCTGACAGTAGAATCTGTGTTGTAGACTCAACTTAGTCTCCATGTAGTCACATATATACGATCACCTATATGTATGACAATGAGAACAAGCTCTTCAGCCCGTGTGATGCACCTGTACAGGGATCCAGTTGGAGATAGGATGACTGGAACCAACAGTTTGTTCTAGCTCCTGCTTATCTTTTTTACAAACTCCTTGGTTTATTGTGGTTGAGGAAAACAATGATAAAAAGCTCTTATCTTAAACAGGCATCAGATCAAACTCATTTGAAGTCATAAGCTGTAATGCCACTCCAGTTCATATGGCATTTTCATTTAGGCAGTGCTTAATGCACTCCTCAGCATTAATGCTTTCAGACATTTACACCCTGATACAACCACATATTATGCAACATCAATAAAGGAATGCAGTAGCCTGGCGGTAATGTCACGGAACTAGTAATTCCAAAGCCACAGGCTAATGTCTGAGAATGTGGATTTGAATCACCTCAACAGGTTGTTAAATCTGAATTCATTAAAATCTGGAAACTTAAAAGAAATAAACTAGTATAACGATGATTGTGGCCATTGACCTGTTTCACAAATGTCCTTTGGGGAAGGAAATGTGCCATCCTGATCTTACCTAGTCTACACGTAACTCCAGATTCACAGCAATGTCGTTGACTGTTAATTGGCCTCTGTAATGGCCGAGCAAACCACTAAATTGTATCAAGCCACCGTAATGTTTAAACAAAGAAATAAAACAGACTGACCATCCAGCAATGACCACGACAAACCCAACCCTATCCACCCCATAAAGTTCTGACATAGCATCAGCTTGAGATTGTCATGTTCTTGGAATCATATCTTAGCATGTCCTTGACACCACCATCACTATCCGTGGATATGTCTTGTCTCACTGACAAGACAGACTCAGCACAGGGGGCAGCACAGTGATTATATAGGAGGGAAGGTGTTGCCCTGGGTTTCCTCAACGTTGGCTCTGGATCTCATGGAATCACATGGTTTCAAGTTAAATGTAGGCATGGAAACCTCCCGCTGATGATCTCCCACTGCACCCCTCAGCTAATTAAGCAGCATTTCCCCAGGTTGAACATCACACTTGGAGAAAGCACTGTCAGTGGCAAGGACACAGAACAATGGGGGATTTCAACGTCCATCATTAGGAATGGCTCAGAAGCATCACTATTAACCAAACACGACAAAGCTGCAGGACTGGCTCTGTAACAAGAGGGAAAAATTTGCTTGACATTATTGTAACCAGTCTCCTTACTGCAACTGCATTTGTCCATGACATTGTCAGTCATTGTGTAGATGAAATCTTGTCTTCGCCTTGACAATACCTCCCGTCATGTTGTGTGGTACTATCAATGTGCAAAACGGGACAGATTTCAAACAGACTGTAATAATTCAAAACTGAGCAGCAGTGAGGCACTGTGGGCCATCAGCAGTGGCAGAGTTGTGTTCAGCCACAATCAGCCGAGTATATTACCCCATTTTACCTTTACCTTCAAGCTGGCAGATCAACTCTGGTTCAATAAAGAGTTCAGGCAGGCATGAACGTTTTCACCTGATGAGGCGATATCACACGCGTACTTATATGTCAGATAACATGCAATAGACAAAAGTTAAATGAAAGCTTATTCATCTGGTAAGCTCTAAATTCTGCAGTCTCAGAAAATTCAGTCATGAATCGAGGATATTTTTTTAAAACTTGCTAGAGGAGGAGGCTCTGCAAATAATTCCATCCTCAATGATGGCAGCACTCAGGATTCAGTGCAAAAGACAAGGTTGAAGCATTTGCCACAATATTTCGTTAAAACTGAAGAATGGAAAATCCACATTGGTCTCCTCCTCAGGGCACCAACAGTACATTTGCCAGCTTGAGCCAATTCAATTTACTGCAAGTGATATCAAGAAACTGCTCAAGGGCTCTGACAATATTTCTGCAATTGTAGTGAAGACTTGTTCTCTGGAATTAGTCATGTCTCTAGTTAAGTTTCAGTGCAATTACAACACTGGCATTTACCCAACAATGTGGAAAATTGCCCAGGTATGCCCTGTGCACAAAATGTAGGACAAATCCAGCCCAGCCAATTACCATCATATCAGTTTATTCTTGGTCATCTGCAAAATGATAGAGGTCTTTGACAATGCTATCAAGCAGTGTTTGCATAATCTGCTCACGGATTGGGTTTTATGAGGGCCACTCAGCTTCTGATATTTTTTATAAGCTTTGTTCAAACATGGACAGAAGAACTGAATTGCAGAGGTGAGATGACAGTGACTGTCATTGACATTAAAGAAGCATTCGATTGAGAATGGCATCAAGGAGTGCTAGCAAAACTAGAAACCATGCAAATCAAGGAGAGAAGTTTCCACTGTTTGTGGTCATATCCAGAACAAAGGGAAAATAGTTGTCATTGTTGGAGGTCATTATCTCCACTCTAGTACATCTCTGCAGGAGACCCTTAGGTTTGTGTCCTAGGCTGCTTCCTTCCATCATCAGGTCAAAAGTGGGTATATTAATTAATTTTGCACAATGTTCTGCAACATTCATGGACTTTTCAGATACAAAAGCAATCCATGTCCTTATGTAGCAAGGCCTTGATAATATTGAGATTTGGGCTACTGATAAGTGGCAAGTGACATTCATGACACAAGTGCCTGGCAGTGATCATCTCCAATAAGAGAGAATCTAACTATCACTTTTTGATGTTTAATGATGTAATGGAACATCCAGCAACAACAGTGATGATGAAGGAGAATGGTTAACAGGCGAGCTTGAACAGTTGCATCAGAACCTCCAGCAGCAGGCGACAGTGGGGCAGGCCAGCTGAAACAAATGGATCCTCTCTGGAAACAAGGGTGACTTTATGAGAAGGAGGCCTTGTAGGAAAAGGGGAACAGACAGTAAAATGATTCTTCAACATTGTGTAGTGCACAAGGCTTGTTCCATGTACATACTGTACATATTTGGTTGTTTGAGACCAGCCATTTGAATATTGTGGCTACAAGAATAGCTTGTTGTTAGTTCACTGTCGCTGGGTCAAAATCATAGATCGCCCTTCCTAACAGCAATGTAAGTGTCCCTACACACTTAGAGCTCACCACCATCTTTGCCAAGGGGTGGGCATTACATGTTGGCCTAGCTAGACTCCATGAATGAATATGAAAAATTGTGCCAATTTTTTTCCTACTATTAGTATGCATACATTTATGCATTTATAATTATATTTACCACACATCTCCCTCCTAGACTTTGACTTAACAAATTCAAGTGGTCTGGAGAGTTTGCAATTCCATTAGAATGCATTCTGTTTGAACTCGGAAGGCTGGTAGTGTTGTGTAGGGTAATGATTCTGAAAGAGCTAATGTTTCAGCTAATCTAGGCTCCCCCAATATGATGCTATCACTCAATTTCTGGGTAGAAAATCAGCTGGAACCTTGCTTATTCTCCTTACTGAGACACAAGTGTATTTTTTACTACTTACTTGCAATGGTTGATATGATGTATAACTACACTGATGTAATAAACTACATCTTTTATCAGAGATGAGATATATCCTTCACCTGAGACATATTTGTGATATATCTTCTGCCACTGCACAGCCCCTTACTGTTGTATAGGAAGGAGGGTTGGTGACAGTACTCCTGCCCTAAACACAAGCCACCAGTGTTTGGTATCACACTGGAATACCTCATGCTATCAGTGGTGTACATCATTGCTGAATACCAAATACTGGTGCTGAGTGCACTTTTGTTTAAAGTCCATATGAGGCCAACAGTGAAAAAAACACAGAGCAACCTGAAGGAAAAAAAAAAGAGGAAACATTTTGCAGAGAAGTGGAGCACCAGTTTGGGAGCATTGCCAATTTAAGAAAGGCTCACCAACTTGATCAGCAGTTAAAAGCCTTTAAACTGATGTCAGTCAACACAGGTTCATGGAGTTGTAACAGGAGAAAACATAAGCAAAATGTCCTCCAAGGCTACAAGGAAGCCAGTCCTGGGGATAAAAGCAGTGTAGCCAGTGTGAGATGTAGACAGTTACACTTGGGCAGAAGAGAGTGGACCTGAGTCGAAGTTCAACCAGAGAGTGAACAGACAGTGGGGATCCCAGTAGTAAGTCAAATTCCTTAGGGAAAAGAGTAGAAAACTGAGCTGAACAATGCATAGCCCAAGGTGGGAGGCTGGGAAAATAAAAAGTGCATTGCTGCAGTCACAAATGCTGAAAAATTTACAACAGCAACATAGCTAATTTAGATTAAAGCCAATGACATCAGAAACAAATTGAAACATGTTAAGTCTGCTGCAAAAGTAACAGCAAAGCATTTCAGAGACCTTTTTAAAAATGTGGTTTATTTTGTGAAAAGAGCACAAATGCATTATTTTGTCAGTGAAAAAGGCACTGAGGCAGCCACTAATGCCTCGACAAATTACTTGGAACTTGTAAATATGGCGATTGGTATTCTGAGAGGCACATTGTTGGAATGATTTGATCAAGTTGGTTGCAGTCTAAAGAAAATCTAACTTTGGAGAAAACTATTCAAATTGTGCTTGAAGCAGAGGACAGGGAAAATCATAGACAAATCCTGAGAGGCCAAGAAGAACCTCAGCATGGAAAAGCAACAAAAATGATCAACTTTATAAGGTACAAATACTCTTATCAGCTTCCTGATAAGCCAAAACAAAAGACAAAACATCATGTATGAAGTGATAATGTCAGCCTTGATGAACAGGAACACCTCACAAGTAAAAACAATGTCCAGCTATTACAGAAGAATGTTAAATCTGTTAAAATGTAACTTTCAGAGGACATGCCCAAATCAGAAACTGTTCCAGAACAGTGGAACCACTCTCTACACCTCTGTGACATCAAATTTCCTCATTTGTAAATGCACCTTCATTAGAGGGAATACCTCAGGCATTCTTAAGGGAAATTGATGATCCATCTGAACCAAGTTTGACAGAACCTATTTATGTCAGTAGCCATCTTACTTGATACAGGGACAAGGGCTGTCCTGACAGACCAAGTACCATGGCTGAAGAATAACAATTTCCAGCTCACACAAGTAAAACTGCATGATGCAGGTGGAATAATTAACAAGGCTAAATGTATGCTCCAAGAAAATCTGGTAACCCAATGTCCTTAAGAAGGTTGAAAATGTGTATGTAGCTCATAATTAACACTTATTTTTAAGCTTGCAGACATGCCCTGACCTCAACATCCTGAAAGTCACAGCTGGAGTTGAATTAGTTTCAATAGCTTCACTCCTTCAGAAACAAACAATTGACCAACCAGTCATAGTCCCTTGAAGACTAATCGTCGAACATATATGAATCAGTTATGTTATTGTCTAAAATCCATTTAATCAATAGAAGAAAACTCCTGATGAAAATACCTATGAGAATTATCTCTTATCCTTAACAGCAAGGAAGTCACAGATTCACCCAGGAAATGGCTCCATTCCTATCATCAGCAAAAAGACTTTCAGATGATAACCACCAACAATGTTTGGCACAGCAATCAAAAACTGAGAGCAAGAATGAGAAAACACACATGTCTGTATCAGGTGACTGGCAGATTCCAACTGATACTCTACCAAGAGGCTGTGAGATATCATCAGACTGTACAGAGCTCAGCATAGCTCAAGCAATAATTCTTTCTGAAGTTCATTTGCCACCTTTCAACTGAAGTTGTCCATATAATGTAACAGTCTGCCGAACACATTAATAAAACAAAGCAATCAATGCTAGCGACAGGGTTGCAGCTGAGCTACCATTTGGTAAAATATTTAAAAGAATTTGGAAAAGTCCATTTCACAACTCAAACAATCACAAAGGGTAACTGAAGATGTCAGCATCATTAACATCTCAAGGGTGTTAAGCGGCATATCCAGGGAAAGATCCCAAAGAAGAAGCTGTCTGCTCTAACAATCCAGGATACCATAAAAGCGAGACTACCTTTTCCAATTGGAAACAGATTTCCCTCTTCATAAATCCGGGATAGGACAAAAAAGGAAGTGTCTGTTTCACTTGTACAATTGTCCTCCATGGGGAGGAGAAAGTGAGGACTGCAGATGCTGGAGATCAGAGCTGAAAATGTGTTGCTGGAAAAGCACAGCAGGTCAGGCAGCATCCAAGGAACAGGAGAATCGACGTTTCGGGCTGAAGAAGGGCTTATGCCCGAAACGTTGATTCTCCTGTTCCTTGGATGCTGCCTGACCTGCTGTGCTTTTCCAGCAACACATTTTCAGCTCTGTCCTCCATGATGGACAATCATAAAATTAAAGGGTCTCCAGGTGAGATAATGGACCAACAATGTCTACAAGGAAGGTCAATCTCTACAAAGCAAAGGCATGCTAATCTTCTAAATCTAAAATGCATGTATTTGGGAATATTGTGCACTGTTTGAATTTGTGAAGTCAGAAACCATAGGGTAGTAGGATATTGGTTAATGTTATACAGTTATGCACGGGATTGTGTAATAAATTAGCTAAAGGAAACAAAGCTTAAGGGAGATATTGAACAAGGGAATGGTTCAGAAAAAAATTACTGTTTGAGTTATGCTGAGCTCTGTACAGCCTGATGATATCTCATAGCCTCTTGGTACAGTATCACTTGGAATCTGCCAGTCACCTGATACAGGCATGTGTGTTTTCTCTACCTCTACCTTTTCTTAGTAATAGTTAGTGTGCCTGTTAATATTATCTGTGTTTAGTTACTGAAATACAACAAACTATATCTTGTTACGAAAGTTAAGAGTCTGCTCTGCTTTTCCTGCCAGATTTGTTTGAGCCTATTTTGGCTTGCTGACCATTACGCTGACATGGCCTGTGTATATAACACAACTTCAGGGACAATCTCCACATCATGCTGAGTATGACAGTGGGCTGTAGCTCTAGAGAGCACATCTTAAGTCTTACATTTATAATGTTTCCCTGTACATATATCGTCTCAGAGGGAAATCACATAAGGCAGTCACAATTTCTGTATTTCTGGAGGTACCTTTACCAACCTTTCCTCATTTAGTAGGGAGACTCCTTGTTTACGGGCACAATGAACACTTAGAGGCCAAGGATTTAGTCTAAAAATCTCTCGCTCATGTAACCAACAGGGCCACCTTCTCTATGACTGCACACTGAGTCCAACAATGTCTTGTGGCACAGTGCACTGATTTATGACATCTGACTGTTTTGCTTCTGAGAGAGTAGTGCTCCTAAGCCTGTAGCTGAAGCAACAGCAGCAATGATAATTAGAGAGGACAGATTGTATTGGGCCAGGGAAACAATGGACCTCAGCATGTCTTGTGGAAAGCATTAGAGGTCATGAAACTCCAAGGTCATGGTCTACATGTGCACACCTGACATAGGTAGAAACAGAGATGAGAAAGCAGAATGTTGGGACCCAGGCAAGCGACTGTAATACAGGACCTCAAAGAAGTAATCTCAGGATTACCGCCAGTGTGACTTGCTGTTGAGAATAGAGAAAGGAAGATTGAGTGAATAAACATGTGACTTGAAAAATGGTGCAGAAGAAGACTTTAGATTTCAAGCGCAAGGAGGACTGATTACACTTTTGGAGGGCTGGGAGTAACATCTTTATGGAAATATTTGTGAGTGTTGTCAGGAGAGATTAAACTAGCCTGTCAAGGTGTGGGGACATGAATTCAAATGGAATAAAAACAAAGCTGGTTATGGGAAGCAAAAAGAGATCAGATTAGATTAGATTCTGTACAGTATTGAAACAAGCCCTTCAGCCCAACAAGTCCACACTGACCCTCCAAAGAGTAACCCACCCAGATCCATTCCTCTACCCTATATTTAACCCTAACTAATGCACCTAACACTATGGACAATTTAGTGTGGCCAATTTACCTGACCTGCACATCTTTGGATTGTGGAAGGAAACCGGAGCGCCCAGAGGAAACCCATGCAGACACGGGGAGAATGTGCAAACTCCACACAGACAGTCACCCAAGGTGGGAATCGAGCTGTGAGGCAGTAGTGCTAACCACTGAGCTACCATGCCGCCCCTAATTCAGTTTGGATTTAATTTATTGACAATCTTAAAAGCCGATTACACTATCCAATGCTTTGGGGGTATAAGACTGGGGGAAATTGAATAGTTGAGAGGAGAACTGCCAAGCTAGCAGCATATTTAAAAAACTGCCTGAAAAATAGCTCTCTCAAAGATACCTTCATCGATCAGTAACCTGAGAAGCAGAACAATAAATGGTGAAAGTGAAAGTGAAAATGGAAAGCGATCGAAGCAAATTCTAGAAACAACAAAAGTAAGATTACAAAATAATGTAAAAACTGCAGAATGATAGCACTCTACTTGATTGCATACAGCATTCACAACAAAATAGATGGCATGAGTAGAAGTAAAAAGATATGATTTAATTACCATTGTTGAAATATGGCTGTAGGGTGACCAAGATTGGGAACTGAATATTAAAGGGTATTTGATATTTGATAGGATGAACAGGCAACAAGGCAATATAGGTGGGGTATGCTGGTAACAGGGACAGGGTAATGTATCAGTGAGACAGGGACGCCAGTTGGAAGAACAGGATACATATTCAATGTGGATGGAATTAATCATAAATCATACAATCTCTACAGTGTGGAAACAGGCCATTTGTCCCAACAAGTCCACACTAAGCTTCCGAAGAGTATACCAACCAGACCCTTTCCCTTATCCTATTACTCTATATTTCCCAGGACAAATGCACCTAATCTACACATCCCTAAACACTATGGGCAATTCAGCATGGCCAACTCGCTAACGTGCACATTTTTGGACTGTGGGAGGAAACCAGAGCACCTGCATGAAATCCACACAGACACAGGGAGAATGTGCAAACTTCGCACAGATAGTCTCCTAAGGCTGGAATCGAACTCAGGTCCCTGGCGCTGTAAGGCAGCAGTGCTAACCACTGAGCCACCATGCTGCCCCCGGACCACCATGCCGCTTAAGAAACAGCAACTAGAGCAAACATTGGTAGGAGCGGTTTGTATGTCATCAAACAGTAAATCTAATGCTGTCTATGACAAAAGTAAGGAAATTAGAGGTGCATGTACTGTTATGAAGATGTGGGTGCACTGTACCTTTAAGAGAGTTAAAAGCTAGCAGTGACAGTACCAAGTGTTCTCAATAAGACACAATGTAGCATGTACTACAGCTACTGGGGTAGCTAAGGTAGTTAGTTGCCTGGAGACAAAACAGATTTGAATTAGGCCAACCAGTTTAAATGTACCCCAAAACAAACACTAAACTCTAATTCAGTTTGGATTTAGTATATTGACAATCTTAAAAGCCAGTGACACTATCCAATGCTCTGAGGGTATAAGACTGGGGAAAAGTGAACAGTTGAGAGGAGAACTACCAAGCCAGCAGCATGTAAAAAGATTGCCTGAAAAATAGCTCTCTCAAAGGTACCTTTATCGATCAGTAACCTGAGAAGCAGAAATCCCGAAGAAAAAAAGATGATTCAACATCTGGCTGGTATTTGAAAAATTAAATTTTGGTAAATATTAATATGGGAAGTTTTATCGGATTAATATTATAGAAGGGAAAGTAAAAGATAAGTGAGTAAAAGGAGTTGTAAATAGATGTTAGTTAATTATTCTCTGTTATACTTTAAGAAATAAAGTTGTTACTTTTACTTTAACTATTTCTTGGCCTCTCGAAGTTTCACAGTTACTGCATGGGATAGCGCTGTTCTGTGTAGTTGGGTTTACCCTGTGTTGTAACAGTTGCAAAAGGAATACAGTAATCATAGTGATTTCAATCTACATATAGATTGGATAAATCTAATAAGCACCAATGCTGTAGGGAAAGATGTCCTGAAATTTGCTTGATATAGTTTTCTGCACCAACATTTTGAGGAACCAACTCAGGGACTGGTTATTTTAGATCTAGTATTATGCAGCGATAAAGGAATAATTAATAATCTAGTTGTAAAAGAACCTTAAGGGAATAGCGACCACGGTATAATAGAAATTTCTACTATATTTGATAAAGATAAAGATACAGCTCAATCTCAAACATTGATGTTACGTCAAAACAAGGCAATCAAAAAGGTATGAGGAGGAATTTGGCTGACGTGGTATGAAAAATACATTAAAAGAGATAATAATAGATATGCAATTGCTAGTATTTAAAGAATAACACTTGATTCTCCAAAGACAAAAATACCCAGCAGGAAAAGTGAGAGAGACATAAGTTACAAGGGAAGTTAAAGAATTTAATCAATGGAGCAGGATTATAAAGTTGCGAAAAAAATGTAAGCCTGAGGACTGGGAAAAATATAGAATTCAACAAAGGAAGCCAAAGAAATTAGAAAAGACAGAGGGAATAGAATATGAACATAAAATAGCAAGTAACATAGAAAAGGATTGCAAAGGCTTCTATAAATTTGTAAAAAGGCAAAGGTTAACAAATGCAAGCATATTACAGGCAAAGATAGCAGAATTTGCAAAAAGAATTGACAGAGAAGCTAAATGAGTACTTTGTATCTGTTTTTACTAAGGAAGATACAAGAAATCTCTCTGAAATAATTAAAGTCCAACGGTCTTGTGAGAGTGAGGGACTAAAATAATTTAGTAGAAGAACAGAATTGAAGAAAATAATGGGAGTGAAAATTCACAAATCTCTGTGACATGATGACTTCACCCTTGAGTGATGAACGACACATCTACAGAAATAGTGGATGCATTGTCATAGTCAGAGTCTTAGAGGTCCACAGCACAGGAAAAGGCTCTTCAGTCCATCAAATATGTGCTGTAACCACACTGTTTAAGAAAGAAGGGAGAGACAAAATAGGGAACAACAGACACCTAACTTGATGTCAGTAGTTGGGGAAGTACTGGAATCTATTCTGAAGGATGCCATTACTGGATATTTGGAAAATAATTGATTATACAGAATCAATATGAATTTTTGAAGGGTAAAACATTTTTAGAAAACCTGACAGAGTTTTCTGAGCAAGTTATTAGCAGAATCAATACTGGAGAGGCAGTATGCATGGTGTATTTGAATTTTCAGAAACCCTTTGATGACAAAAGGTTAGTAACTAAATTATAGCACATGGGATTGGGATCAATATGTTAGCATGAACTCAGGATGAGCTAATTAGCAGACTACAAAGGGAAGAAATAAATGGGTTATTTTTACGTTGGCGGGCTGAGACATGTGGTGCCAAAAGGATCTGTGCTTTGGTCCCCATCTATTCAAAGTTCATGTCAATGATTTTGTTATGGGAGCATTGTAATATTTTCAAGTTTGCGGTTATACAAAACTTGGTGGGAATATGGCTTCTGAGGAGAATACAAAGAGACGGGTTGAGTGAATCAATAAGAATGCGGCAGATGGACCATAATGTGGATTAGTGTGAAGTCATCTACTCATACTATTGTGGATGCTGGAGAACTCCAACATGGTGGTATCTGTGGAGGGAGAAAGCAGAGATGATGTTTTGAATCCAGTGACCTTTTACTTGCATGGAATTCCTGGCCCATGACTCTCCAATCATCGTAGCTGTATATTCCTCAGCACCACTCAAACTATTTTCAGCAGCCTCTGCTTTAAGAGAAGTACAGCTCATGTGAGCCTTCTGTCTTGGTTTCTGTGTTATTGTGTTAGATACTACTCTGCTGAGATTTTGTCACACAATGGGAATACTGCACTAATAAGTAGAGATCCCCCTTATTGAGCATTTACTATGGGCAGTTATGTTTCTGCCTCCCTCTTACTTTAATGAAAAGTGATAATAATTTAGCTATAGTCTTAGGAGCAGTGCTCTTTTAAGGCCAAACAGCTTGATAGGTCATAAACTGGTGGTTATCAGCCCTTTATGTTGTGTAATGGATACTCACCACAGCTCATCGTGGTGTAAGGTGCATCTGGTAGAATGTTGTCATCAGTTTCTTTCCTGTTTGATCTTATCTGGCAGAGGAAAACTAGAAGGGACACTTGTCTTAAATAATCTTTAGATTATTACATGATAGCAACTAGGTACAAATTATATTGATATGATAGCCATTGCTACCAAGACAGAGGGAAACCTCAATGTTATGTCTTCTTACTCCTTTAAGGTCCTAAGTTGTTTCACTGCCTGAGTCCAAATGATATAAATATCATGGCCAGTGCTTAATGTACTCCTTAGCATTAACTCTTCAGAACTTTACAGTCTCATACAAAATTACCTTTTCTTTTCTGTCCCTGCTCTTTTTAAATCCTGTAAATGTCTGACTTTCTAGCAGTGTTAGGGTAAGGCAATTTTCTCCAGAAGTTCTAAATACAAGTTTATTTAATGTACAAAAATAGTTATCATTCAAAAAGCACATAAAATATTAACTAAAAGTTCATAAAATTAAATTGACTTTTCTAGCAGTTTAATGTAAGTCAGACGATTCTGGCGTCAGTGGCAGATTTGGTAAGTGCTACTTTGACCCTCATTGATAGGCCTCATAGAATTTTGGGCCTCAAATCTTTGGGAGATGCTATGATTTTGCATTTTTATGGATAAACTTGGGGTAGCAATCACTGTCCCTGAATCTGTTACTTCAAGATATAATAGTCCAATTTAAAACAAACAGATTAAAACAGCTAACAAATGACAATCATATGAATGGTGAAGAATTGTGCAGTATCACCAGTACTCATTACCAGGCCTTTAATGTTAAAATGAAAGAGATTTATGCTTTGAGTAATTCCAATATGTGGGTATATGTTGGAGCTGCTCCTATTTTTAAGAGGCACAAAATGACCTGAATTTAAAGAAAAGCCTGCTTGAACTGCCGTAAGTTAACAGCCACAAAATGGCTGAAATTTAAAAAGCCTACTTCAGCATTTAAGTGAAAAAAAAGGTGCCTTTGAGAAAGGGGTTATCCTGAAGCAAAAGAAAGCATTATCTGAATGGCAAGATTCCAAAGAATGCAAAAATTCAAAGAAGAACATTTGGAAGATTTGCAACAAACATAGAAGAAATAATGGAATTGTAACTCATAAAAAATTTTGAAAGATCACTAAATTACAACAAGTAATTAATTCCAGTCACACTAAGGAAAGGATGTGTTCAGCCAAAAAAAAGCAGCTAAACCTATCTTCCAGAAATTAGCTGTTTCTTTAAAATTATTTACAATATTAATAGGTTCTAGATAAAGATTCTTTAAATAATCAGAGAGATAGATTTCAATGTAATTATAAAACTTTATAATGAAAATACTACGGAAAAACATTAAAGAGATACCTGGCATATCTTGTCTCATTAGCCGAAGAGTATTAATAATAGGAGTAATTATAAAATTTTAATGTTACAAATTTTATAACAGAACCAACTGTCTTTTATATAAAAAGAAATAATGAAATTTTATAGAGATAGCAAGTACAATGAACAATAGAATTCAAACGGTCCTCAGAGTTAAACAAACTAGGGACATGACCAAAAGAGAACAGCCAGTGACTTTGGAATGCAATATAGAAAGATCCCAAGGCCTAGAGATTACAATAATTGTTAAAAGACTAAGGGAACGTAAGGTAGACTATAGGGATGCCCATCATTGATCAGGTGTTTTATAGGATTGGGTCCCATGATGGGGGGGGAGGGGAGGGCACAGTAACCACGTTGTGTATGATTATTGTAACACAAAATGTATAAAAATCCTGCTTTTTACTGTAAAAATCAGAGAGCGTCATTGATCTCTCTTCCAATCTGAGTTGAAGATTAAGAGGACAATTGTGATCTCATGTCAAAGTCAGATTTGGGGATGATCCTTTGTCCATCTCCCTGCATTAATCAATTTATTCTGGAATAGAAGTCCACTACGTACCTGAATCCTGTTTCCCTCCTGAGTCTTTGTCCCTGGTTGAGTGATCTCGCTCCTACAGTATAGATTGTATTTTCTTATTAGTTTTCTTATATATTGTGAATCTTGATCTTGAAAATGATACTTGAGGTTCTGGTGGTTGCTCACAGAGTTACAATCATCACATTCCAGAAGAGATGAAGACTTTTGTGGCACAGTCTTAGTGTCCCTATTTCTGAGTTAGGAGGCTTACGATCAAATCCTAACTGCCCCTGATATGTGTTGCAATGTGTCTAAAAGGGTTGATTAAAAATATGTGCAAGGAGAAAGTGAGGTCTGCAGATGCTGGAGATCAAAGTTGAAACTTTATTGCTGGAACAGCACAGCAGGTCAGGCAGCATCCAGGGAACAGGAGATTCGACGTTTCGGGCACAGACCCTTCTTCAGGAATGAGCAGAGAGTGTTCAGCAGGAGAAGATAAAAGGAAGGGAGGAGGGACTTGGAGGAGGGGCGTTGGAAATGTGATAGGTGGAAAGAGGTCAAGGTGAGGGTGATAGGTCGGAGTAGGATGGAGGCGGAGAGGTCAAGAAGAAGACTGCAGGTCAGGAAGGCGGTGCCGGGCTGGAGGGATTTGGCTGAGACAAGGTGGGGGGAAGGGGGAATGAAGAAACTGGTGAAGTCCAAGTTCATCCCCTGTGGTTGGAGGGTTCCCAGTTGGAAGATAAGACGCTCCTCCTCCGACCGTCGCGTTGTTGTGGTTTGGCGGTGGATGAGTCCTCGGTGGAGTGGGAGGGGGAGTTGAAATGCTGTGCTACAGGGTGGTTGGGTTGGTTCGTCCGGGTGGCCCAGAGGTGCTCTCTGAATCGCTCCGCAAGTAGGCGGCCTGTCTCCCCAATATAGAGGAGGCCACACTGGCTGCAGCGGATGCAGTAGATGATGTGGGTGGAGGTGCAGGTGAATCTGTGGCGGATATGGAAGTTTCCTTTGGGGCCTTGGAGAGAAGTGAGGGGGGAGGTGTGGGCGCAAGTGTTGCACCTCCTGCGGTTGCAAGGGAAGGTGCCGGGAGTGGAGGTTGGGTCGGTGGGGGGTGTGGATCTGACAAGGGAGTCGCGGAGGGAGTGGTCTCTACGGAAAGCTGATAGGGGAGGGGAGGGAAATATATCCTTGGTGCTGGGGTCTGTTTGGAGGTGGCGGAAGTGACGGCGGATGATGCGCTGTACATGGAGATTGGTGGGGTGGTAGGTATTTTGAACTGGTCCGTGTTGATTCGGTCGCCTGAGATAGAAACAGAAAGGTCTAGGAAGAGGAGGGAGGAGTCCGAGACTGTCCAGGTGAATTTGAGGTCGGGGTGGAAGGTGTTAGTGTAGTGGATGAACTGTTCAACCTCCTCGTGGGAGCACGAGGTAGCGCCGATACAGTCATCTATGTAGCGAAGGAAAAGATGGGGGGTGGGGTCAGTGTAGTTTCTATCTCAGGCGACCGAATCAACACGGACATCTACTACAAACCAACCGACTCCCACAGCTACCTGGACTACACCTCCTCCCATCCTGCCCCCTGTAAAAACGCCATCCCATTCTCTCAATTCCTTCGTCTCCGCCGCATCTGCTCCCAGGAGGACCAGTTCAAAATACGTACAACACAGATGGCCTCCTTCTTCAAGGACCGCAATTTCCCCCCCGACGTGGTCGACGGTGCCCTCCACCGCATCTCCTCCACTTCCCGCTCCTCCGCCCTTGAGCCCCGCCCCTCCAACCGCCACCGGGACAGAACCCCACTGGTCCTCACCTACCACCCCACCAATCTCCATGTACAGCGCATCATCCGCCGTCACTTCCGCCACCTCCAAACAGACCCCAGCACCAAGGATATATTTCCCTCCCCTCCCCTATCAGCTTTCCGTAGAGACCACTCCCTCCGCGACTCCCTTGTCAGATCCACACCCCCCACCGACCCAACCTCCACTCCCGGCACCTTCCCTTGCAACCGCAGGAGGTGCAACACTTGCGCCCACACCTCCCCCCTCACTTCTCTCCAAGGCCCCAAAGGAAACTTCCATATCCGCCACAGATTCACCTGCACCTCCACCCACATCATCTACTGCATCCGCTGCAGCCAGTGTGGCCTCCTCTATATTGGGGAGACAGGCCGCCTACTTGCGGAGCGATTCAGAGAGCACCTCTGGGCCACCCGGACGAACCAACCCAACCACCCTGTAGCACAGCATTTCAACTCCCCCTCCCACTCCACCGAGGATATGCAGGTCATTGGACTCATCCACCGCCAAACCACAACAACGCGACGGTCGGAGGAGGAGCGTCTTATCTTCCAACTGGGAACCCTCCAACCACAGGGGATGAACTTGGACTTCACCAGTTTCTTCATCCCCCCTCCCCCCACCTTGTCTCAGCCGAATCCCTCCAGCCCGGCACCGCCTTCCTGACCTGCAGTCTTCTTCTTGACCTCTCCGCCTCTATCCTACTCCGACCTATCACCCTCACCTTGACCTCTTTCCACCTATCACATTTCCAACGCCCCTCCTCCAAGTCCCTCCTCCCTTCCTTTTATCTTCTCCTGCTGAACACTCTCTGCTCATTCCTGAAGAAGGGTCTGTGCCCGAAACGTCGAATCTCCTGTTCCCTGGATGCTGCCTGACCTGCTGTGCTGTTCCAGCAATAAAGTTTCAACTAAAAATATGTGCAGGAGAGCTGATTTACTGTGACCTTGCTGAGCTAGTTGTGCAGTAAGGAGGGATCACAATTTAGAAGGCTCCTCAAATGTAGACCCATGTATAGTGGAGCAATTGTATTTTTGGGAATGTATTGTAGGATCCCCGGCAGTCCATGTGAACTAGAAGAGCTGATGTGCAGGCAAATTTCAATGAAAGGTAAAAATAATAGGACACCGATAGGAGGGGATTTCAACTTCACCAACATTAAATGGGGTAGTGATAGAGTGAAAGGTTTAGAGGGGGGCATAATTCTTAAAATGCATCCAGGAGCATTTTATAAGGAGGTACATAGAAGGCCCTACAAGAGGACGAGGAAAGGGGGAATTGGTGATATGATTCTGGATTTAATGAAGCCAGGCAAATGTTTGAAGCATCAGTAGGACAGCATTTTACATATCATGATTATAACTCTGTTAAATTCAAGGTTGCTATGGAAAAGGACAAGCATGGGCCTAAAATTAAAAGTCTAGACTCGGAGAAGGCTCAGTCATGAGTGGACTGCAAGCAGACACTCTGAGGTAAACAAATAGCAAAGAACTGCAAATGCTATAAACGTGAAACAAATACTGAATTTGCTGAAGAAACTCAGCAGGTCTGGGTCACTGGATCTGAAGCATTAACTCTGCTTTCTCTCCACAAATGCTGCCAGACCTTCTGAGTTTCTGAGTCACTGGATCTGAAACATTAGCTCTGCTTTCTCTCCACAAATGCTGCCAAGCCTGCTGAGTATCTCCAGCAACTTCTGTTTGTGCTTCACTTTAAACTAAATCTGTGTAAGAGCGAAAGGACACATCAAGAAGGAAAAAGAGAGAGTCATCGGGCCAACATGTTCCAATAATGATAAAGAATGGAACCAACTAATCCAATAAACCTTGGATATCAAGAGATATACAGAATTGGAAAAGGGAGCCTTATGGCAGAAACCAAAGGCTCAAAACAGCAGAATGCTTTGACTAGTGCAGAATTTGTAAAGGGAAACTTAAAAAGGAAAGTAGGAGAGCAAAATGCAAGCATGAAAGAAAAATGACAAGTTAAATTAAGGAAAATCCAAAGTTATTTTACAAGCACATTAAGGGTAAAAGGATAACTAGGGAATGAACTAGGGCCCATTAAGGACCACAACGGTAATTTTTGCAAGGAGCTGGAGGATGTAGGTAGGGTTTGAATACTTTGTGTCAGTGTTCATTTGTGTAAGGGATGTGTGATTATAGAAATCAGGAAGAGGCCTGAGATATATTTAAATAAATTAGCATAAATAGAGAGGAGGTTCTGAGTGGTCTTGCAGGTTTACAGGTAAACTAATCTTCAGGTGCAGATGAAATGAATCCCAAGCTATGGAGTAATGCAAGGGAGGAAACTGCAGGAGTGCTGGCAATAATTTGCAATTCCTCTCTGGTCACAGGAGAGGTGTCAGAGGACTGGATGGCTGCCAATGTGGTACCATTATTCAAAAAGGGAACAAGGATTAAACCAGGAAACATAGGTCCACAGTGCAACTTCAGTGAGGGGGAAACTATTTGAGGCAATTCTGAGGGACAGAATTAATCTGAATTTGGAGAGTCAGGGATTAGTCAAGAAGAGTCAGCATAGTTTTTTTAAGGGGAGGTCATGGCTTACAAACTTGATTGAATTCTTCAAAAAGGTGACCAGGTGTGCAGATAAGGAAAATGTATTTCATGTAGTCTACTTGGATTTCGACAATGATTTTGATAAGCAACTGCAGGGTGACTGACAGTGAAGGTATGAGCCTATGGAATCCAAGGAGATCTGTGAATTGGATCCAGATTTGGCAAGAAGCAGTGGGTGATGGTCAAAGGCTGTTTTTGTGACTGGAAGCTGTATTCAGTGGGATTCTGGAAGAATTAGAATTGGAGTCTTTGCTGTTTGTGGTATATGTAACTAATTTAGATTTGAATGTAGAAGGGTTGATCAATTAGTTTGTGGATGAAATGAAAATTGGGTGGTAAATAGTGAGGAGGACAGTCTGAGATTACAAGTAGATGTAGACAGGCTGGTCAGACTGACCAGTGGCAAATGGAATTCAATACATATAAGTGTGAGGTGATGCACTTGGCAAGAAAATATTTAATGAATAGCAGAATCGTGAGAAGCATTGAGGATCAGCAGTCCACTGGTCCCTTAAGGTAGATAAAGTGGTTAAGAAGGCATATGAAATACATACCTTCTTTAGCGAAAGCATAGAGTTTAAGAGCAGAGAGCTTATGTTGGAACTGTATTAAACATTGATTAGGTCACAACTTGAGTATTGTGTGTATTTCTGGAATCCACATTATAGGAGAGATGGGATTGCATTCAAAGGATGCAGAGGAGATTACCAGGATGTTGCCTGGGATGGAGAGTTATGAAGAAAAATGAAGAGACTGGGATTGTTTTCCTTGGAGCAGAGGAGACTGAGGTGGGATGGGGAGGGGTGGGGGGGTGCGGGGGGAGACATGATCAAGATATACAAAATCATGAAGGGCATAGAAAGTAGAGACAGAAAGAAGCATTTCCCTCAATGGAGAAATCAATGAGCGGGAGGCACAAATTTAAGGGAAAAGGCTGGAAGTTTAGAGGATTAGGAAATTGCTTTTCGCTCAGAAGGTGGTAGGAATCTGGAACTTACTGCCTGTAAAGACGTAGAGGCAGAAACCCTCATAACATTTAAGTTGTATTTACATGTACACTTGTGAAGCCAAAACATACAAGGCTATGGGCCAAGTGCTGAAAAATGAGATTAGAATAGTTAGGTAGCTGTCTTTGACTGGTGCAGAATCAATGGGCCAAAGGGCCTTTTGCTGTGCTGTAGACCTCTATGACTGTGACTTTGTGATATAACGTTTCCAGCTACTTCCCATGCTCTTTTAATAATGCACAGGACTTTCACTCTTCCAAATATAAATAAACATGAACTTCTTTTGGTGGTATAATATTTCCAAATTGAAAGATATAAATAAATGATTGCAATGCATATTGTTTACAGCAGATTGGTTCTGTTATTAACATTAATGAATAAATCCAAATGGCCAAAACTGGCCAGAGTTTATTTCAGATAAAATTATAAATAATTATTTGAAGATATAGCCTGTTAATTACTGATTTTTAAATATTAATTTCATATAATAAAGAAGACTGCTGTAGGTAGTGCATTATCACAAAGTCACTGTCTCCAGTAATTAAATGATCAATTTTATAAATTCTAGTCATTCCACTGATTAAGGACATAAAACAAATTGCTGCAATGGAATATAAATAACATTTAAAACCAATCCTTCCCAGAATTCACAAGGGGTCAATCTTTTTGAAGCAATATTGGCCTGGAAATTGTGATTTCATACATATGTTAACATACTTGTATTAAATTCCTCCATGTGCTTTCCTGTGGTTTCACTGAGCATTTCTGTTAACATAGCAGACAGAGGATTTTTATGCAAACACACTGAAGGTTCATACAATATTATCATGTGACAATAATTTCCCATCAATGCTTTAAAAGTGCTGATTGATATTGTGTTAAAGTTCAGCAGTTTGTAATTTGAATGTGCATTTATTTGAGCAGTAACAAAAATTGCAGCAACAAAAGTTGCCTTTACCTATATAGTACCTTTAATGTAGTAAAATACTCCAAAGCACCTCACTGGACTGTAAAATAACCAGGCACCATGAATGGGGTTAAAGGAATGAGAAGAGGTTACCAAACCATTTGATGTTGAGTAGTCCTTTCCTTAATAGAGGGTCATTCTTATTTATTGTCCATTCATTTCCTCTAGTTTACACTTCACCAATCTTTTCAAGAAACTAGTAATGCATTTGGCCTCATGGTTTCAGAACTCCACTAAACACAAAGTGTGAATCAAGACCTAGATTGACTCCTAATTGAAACAGAGTAAAGATGACTGCTTCAAGGGAGTCTCTTCCTTCTTCACATTGATGTCAGATTGAGCCCTAACTCCATATAAAGGCTATAGTTGTATTCAAAGAAAGAAATTTACCCACTCCAACAGCATGAAATAAGCTAGAATTGGCACTGATTCGTTTTATTGCATTTAACGTTCTTTCTGTGGAAATCCACATAATGATAGTTAAAACTGTTTTTGGACTCTTGTTTTACTGTCACTTTTCTTTGGTTGGAAATGAAAATTCTTGACTATATTTTGCAAATCAAACGAGGAACAAAATACTCAGAGAAAAAAAAATGGCAATTGATTTGCTACAAGGACATTTTGTGTTGTTGTGGAAAAAAGATTATCCATCCTATAAACTGCAGCAGAAATATGAAATGTAACTATTTTACATCAAGTGCCCAGTAGTTGCTGGCAGTAATGCATTTTGAGCTTTCTGAGGCACCTTCTGGCCCTCAATCCCAGGACATTATGCGCTGGGAACATCTGAGAAGTGTTTAAATGAGCTGATTTCACATCATGGTGCAACAGCAGCTTATTTGGACACAGGCACAGACCAATGTTTGATGAAGAGCGACCTGGCAAAGCCACATTATTGATCCACATTGTGCGAAGAACTACCTTAGAGATTAATTCAAAAAAAAAGAAGTGAATTTAGTTTGACAGCAGCTAGATTAGCTAAAGAATTAGGATGACTATACTTACAAATTGAGGATTATTTCCACTTGAAGATAATAAATGCAAAGAAATTCACAAGGACCGAAACAATACAGGACCCGTATGAACTCCATGGCAGTTAGAGGACATTGAAATAATTCCTGCCTTCATAAAACATGTGAGGTTTTATTTCACAATTTTCATGCTACAAGCATTCTCTGAGTGCTTTGATGACCTTCCTAGCTCCCTCCCCATCACACACTGACACATCTAGCCTAAATTTGCGTCTTGCATCACCTCAGGAAACTCATGGCTAATTTCATTATTTCTGAGAAAAAATGCAAATGAGGCCAGACAGCTGGTGCCTTCCTTGTGGCCAAGAGTGATGGAAGAGCCGGAGGCCCTCCTCATCAGAGGCTCTAATACCCTTCTGCTTAGGCAGGCCCCTTCGGGGATAGAGCAAGGAGGCTGCTAGAGCAGCATGAACAGATGGAAAGGAGGCAGAAAGGGGGAAGAACACTCACTTTGGTTTGTGGGGAAGTCATGATGTCAGTTACCTGCAAAGCTGGATATGGTTTGCGGTATCATTAGTTTCCAGCTTCCTGTGCTTTCCAGGCTTTCATTTGTAGAGCTGTCAACCAAAGTTTACATCTGTCAATACAGAGGATTCAGTACCAGCATATTGAGGTGCTGTGTCAATATATTTCCAGCAGGTTTTCAGTGTTATTTTTAATCTGCCCCATTTTTTTTCAGTCTTGAAACAAATGTGAAGATGCAAATAAATATCAAGTTTCCTCAGCACTAAAAATATTTCAATCCACCACTCTGTATCCTTGTCTCTTTCTGTCTATAATTAATACACTTTCAGGCTAAAAAGCCTTATTTTTATAGGCACTTCTATGCTGATACCTAATATTTTCCAATAAAGTTAGTTCGGTGTCCAAGATGTGGTTATTTGTGTGAAGTTAGAAGCTTTAGTATAAATATAATATTTAATCTTAATGCAAACAGTTCTGCGTGGAAAGTCACACCAAGAAACAGCTGCAATTCCAACCTTAAGAAAGATTATGATGACACTTTTAATTCAGTGTCTGCTATCTGCTCAGGACAGACATACAAATAAAAGAGAAAGATTAAACAAAACTCTCTTCAAAAGCTTCCATGTTAATTTTTTTTAGTTCCCCAGTTACAGACTGTCTCGTTCATGTTATAGACAGACGGGTAGTTAGGAGCACTGCCAAGCATACATACCTTGATGTGGTGCAGTGATTGAGCTCAGTTTATCACAGGAAGTTTATTACCCCATTTATAGTACAGCCCCACAGAGATCACATCCAGTTCAAATCAGGATAACCTGAGCAGAGTACAATCGCCCAGGGTTTGTACTGAGGGCTGTCCATGTTCAGTTGATAGGCTGGACTGACTGACAGTATTAAATTACTACCTTGGTGCATACACAAAAAGGACAAGAGGTGCACATCAAATGTTTTTACATCAACTTAAGATAAGTCTCCTGATTTACAGAGCATGCCAGCTGACATCTCCAGAGCTGGGAGCTTGCAGGAAATAATTCAACAATGCTTCCTTATTGTTTACTTGTACTTCAACAATAAAACTTGATGCAAGTGTGTGATTATGTGAAGGTACAGAACAGGAACCTAACAAAATTCTAGAATAGTTTGTCAGCGATTAATCAGAAGAGAAACAATAACCTGCCTTTATGTTCAGTGGAAAAATAATGTCGCTCACCCTCACTGTGTTTATAACTGCCCACAGACTCTTTGCATCTTTTCTCTACAAATTTGTGGTCATCAGGCATTCAAACAGTGCAGCGCCCTCTACAGAAGAGCCGGAATTGAAATAAATAGGACAAGCAACAGTATACATCTTCAACCCATCAGACTACAAAATCCATATTGAGGCATATTGGGTAGTGATTTTCCTCAGGTTAATGACACACATGCCCATTTTCATATTGGTCACCTGCTATATGCACCGAATTAAATGTCAGGTGCTGTATCTTATGGGCAGGTGATTTGATATTGCCCACCACATTGGGCACAGTGGCTCAGTGGTTAGCACTGCTGCCTCACAGCACCAGTGACCTGGGTTCGATTCCTGCCTTGGGGGACCGTCTGTGTGTAATTTGCACGTTCTCCCTGTGTCTGTGTGGGTTTCCTCTGGGTGCTCTTGTTTTCTCTCACAATCCAAAGATGTGCAGGTTAGGTGATTTGGCCACACTGAATTGTTCATAATGTTAGGTGCATCAGTTGGGTAAATGTAGGGTAGAGGAATGGGGCTGAGTGGGTTACTCTTTGTAAGGTCAGTGTGGACTTGTTTGGCAGAATGGCCCATTTCCACGCTGTAGGTAACCTAATCTAAAAAAGATTTCTATCCTATAGAGTCTAAGCCAAGAAGTATTAGTTGGAACAGTTAATACAACATGAAATCATATACGGAAAAGAGAAGTAAAGCAAGATGAGAGGGAGACAGAGGAATTGAAAAAATTCAAAATCTCCAACAATAATTTAAATCTGAAGTAATGGCATGACTCATTTTGGTTGATGTTTCAGTACCAGAGAGATTGGTTGTTAATAATCAAAATTTATTACACCATCTCAAATTCACTTACACTTTTTATGACATATTTAATGGTAATCTAGTGAGAAGGTGCTCCAACTTCACACCTGTCATGTAGGTGAATGATGAGTCTCTGAAGTATTAGTAACTGGTGGAAGAACACAGGAACAGAAGCTGGTCATTCAGACCTTGGAGCTACTCCTCCAATCAATATTATCATGGCTGGTCAAACACTTCAATGCCTTTTATCCAGGCTATCTTCATAAACCTTTGATTCACTGGTAATCAGAAATCTATCAATCTCTACTTTAAACCCACTCAAAGGCTAAGCTTCCACGGCCCTTTGGATATAAAATTTCAAAGATTCACAACCCTCGGAGTAAAAAGAAACTCTCCTCATCTTGGTGTTAAGTGGTTTCCCCCTTATTTTGGAAATGTGTCCCCTGGCTCTAGTCTCCACACCCAGGGAAAAGAGATTATTTGCCTCAAACCTGTCTTTTCCTTTATGTATCTTGTTGGTTTCAATGAGATCACCTCTCGTTCTTCAAAACTTTAGAGGAAATAGGCACAGTTTACCCATTTCTCTTTGTAGGACCAGCCCATAGCAAGTCTGATTGCAACCTTGTTGCAATGCTTCAAAGACAGAATATCCTTCCTAATGCAAGGGGATCAAAACAGCATGCAGTATATTAGCCTAATGCACAATTTAATGAAGAATTCATTACTCCATACTCAAATCTTCTTGTGATAAAATCTAACATACCGTTAGCCTTCATAATTGTTTGCTACACCTGCACGATAGCCTTCAGTAACTTGTTGGCAGGAAGCCAACATCCCTTTGTATATCTACATTTGCTAACCTCTTATCATTTAAGATGCACTCTGCTGATGTGTACATCCTACCAATATTGATAACCTTATATTTTTCAACATTATACTTTGGCAACTTAAACATCTGTCCAAATCCTCTTGAAGCTGCTTTGTAACTTCCTCATTGCATATAGTTTCACTTAGCTTTTAGTCATCCATAAATTTGGAAATATTGCACTTATTTTATCCCCACATCCAAATCATTGATATATATCCTGAGTACCTGGGGTGCAGGTACGATCCTTGCAGTACATCACTAGTCATGACCTGCCTAAGTGGGAATGACCAGTTTATTCCTACTTGCTGTTTTCTGCATGTCAGTCAATCATTAATTTATGTTAGTACATGACCTCCTATCCCATGTGCTTTAAAGTTGCTAATAAAACTCCTGCAAAACCTTTTGAAAATCCAAGTACTGTATACTATGTCCACCTACTCCCCTTTGTCAGGTCTGTGAGTAACATCTATAAAAAAACCAAAACATGATTTTCCTTCACAATTCCATGCTTACTATACCCACTCAGATCAGTATTATCAATTTATCACAAACTTTATGCAGTAATAGATTCCAGCATTTTCCCTACTACTGCAGTCAGGCTGACAAGTTTGTAAGTCTTTTCTCATTCCCGGCCTTCTTAAATTGTGGGGAAACATTTGCTTTCTTCCAATCTGTAGGAACATTCCACAATCTACAGAATTTTGGAAAATGATCACTTATGGATCCATTATCTCCATAGATACCTTCTTCAAAACTCTGGGATATCGAATATAGATCCCAAGGACTACCCACTTCAGTTCCATTAATTTCTCCAACAAAATCTTTCATTAATGCTTCTTTCCTTCAATTCCATTCCTCCTATTCCCTTGGATATTTAATACTGAGAGATTTCTTATATTTTTCTCAGTGAAGACAAGAACAAAGTAAGTGTTTAGCTTCTCTGGCATTTCTCCATTCTCCATTATAAATTCTCCAGACTCAAGCTGCAATGGACACACATTTTTCTTAGCCAAACATTTTCTTTTTACATGCCTATAGAAATCTTTTCAATCCATTTTTATGATTTTTTTCAGTTCACATTAATATCCTATTCTTCATTTCTTTATCACTGTCATAATCCTCCTATGGAGTATTTTAAAATCCTCTCAATCCTTAGGTTGTCGCTATTTTTGCCAACATTAGAATGCCTTTTCTTTTTGTCTTATTCAATCCTTAATTTCCTTTGTTAGCCATGGTTGACTGACAATGTGTGTGATTTTGTGCCTCAAAGAAATGTATAGTTACTATAAACTATGTAATTTTTTTTTAAAAGACTACATATTGTCTATGTCCAGCACATTGCCCCAATTCACGTCAAATGGTTTGGCCTTCATACATTTATATGTCTTTTGTTCAGATTTTTCACTCTGGCTTTAGGGTAAACTACCTCACTTTCAAGCATAGTGAAAAATTCTATCATATTATGGTCATGAACACGCAGAGCAAATTATTAGGCAGCTTCCTGATTTTAACGTTTCACTACAAAAGAGTGTACATCTCCAGTTGCTGTCTGCTCAATCATCATGTGGACAGTGGGCGTAGGTATGCTTATGACTATTTCCACCACAAAATCCAAGCTATTAATCTAAAAAGATGATCTCAAAATAATCTGTGCATCATTTCACACTTATCAATGAGAGATGTCACAATTCAAGAATTCAATTCAAATAGAATTAATCCTGCCTGAGTTGATAAACAAAATTGTTTGGAATGTTTAACTATGCTGGATAATTAACTTTAACAAATATCATCTCACCTGATATAGGATCTACACAGTGCCAAGTAGAGATATAATTTATACCTTTGTGTTCCGTGTCTTTTAGTCTTTAATATATTTGGCAAAATCATACTGATCCTGCTAGAGCTTTATTGAGAAGTCTTTTTATAATTTATTATATGTTATCATATATATTTTATTTTCTTCTGCCCTGAATTGTTTCAAAGTAGAAATTAAATTCTATAGCTACATTTATTATGCAGCAAAGGACATTTTAAGTGTAAATAAATTTGAGGAACCTGATTGCCTGAAGAACTCCAGTTTCACAACTTGTGAATAGATTGTAATTTGTATCATAACAGTAGCAATACCGTGTGCTCTAAATCAACTTTTCAGTGCTGTTAGGTCACTGGGTAGTTTTGGCTCCTAGACGGATTAGCCTGCTGCTAAAAGAGATTAGATTAGATTAGATTACTTACAGTGTGGAAACAGGCTCTTCGGCCCAACAAGTCCACACCGCCCCGCCGAAGCGCAACCCACCCATACCCTTACGTTTACCACTTACCTAACACTACGGGCAATTTAGCATGACCAATTCACCTGACCTGCACATCTTGGGACTGTGGGAGGAAACCGGAGCACCCGGAGGAAACCCACGCAGACACGGGGAGAACGTGCAAGCTCCACACAGTTAGTCGCCTGAGGCGGGAATTGAACCCGGGTCTCTGGCGCTGTGAGGCAGCAGTGCTAACCACTGTGCCACCGTGCCACCTTCTTCAGGGCTTATGCCCGAAACGTCGATTCTCCTGTTCCTTGGATGCTGCCTGACCTGCTGCACTTTTCCAGCAACACATGTTCAGCTCTGATCTCCAGCATCTGCAGTCCTCACTTTCTCCTTTACAAAGTTAGGGCCAATGTCATTACCACATATACCAAACCATAACCCCTTTAAGAATTACAGCAGTATCCATGCAACCAAACTTTCTTCAAAATGCCTTCCAATTCCCAAAGGAATTTCAGATGAAATTGCTTCCCTGCTACAGGTTTTTATTTTAATGTGGGAAACTACTTTTAAAACATTTGAGGAAATATCTTTGATATCTGGGAAAAATCATAATAGATATTGACAGGACACAAAAATCTAGCACTGAAATGTTAATATGGTGAATGCTTCTTAAACGAAGGTGTGCAAGACACACTCGAAAACATTCTATAAACCCTTTAAACACACAGTAGATATATAGGCAACAGTCTATCTGTAACAGCTTCAAAAGCAAACAGCCATTAGTTCAAGACCTTAGACCATCTACAGTTTAGAATTGCCAGTTATGTTTATAAATTTGATTTTGAAGTTCTCAATGGCACTGCCATGGTGAGCAGATTATTTGGTTTCGGTAGCCAATTGTCCCACTCAACAGAAAGCATGCCTTCAATTCATTAAGCATGCAATAATGTTCATACAAATTGAAATGTTCCTTTGTTGAAAGTGATCCTATGGGCAAATTCATCTTTATTTGAAAAGTAGAAAAAAGCAAGAAAAAAACCTTGTTCTTGATTGTCCACTTCCAGGATGGGGTGGGGTGTGGATTCCTCATAGTCAGGTCACTCACTGTCTGACTGAGGGACCTGGAAACAGGAAGTACGAGGTGGGGAATTACTGAGAACCACACCAGCTGCCTTTGCCTCCCATTCCCAGTCCATCTCTATCCTCCAGCTTGTGACCCCCAATCGACCTTGACTCATACATGATTTTAGTTCCTATCTGATTGTGGACCTCAAGTGAATGAGTTTCAAGCAGGTGCCAACGCTCTGTCTGTCTTCAAACTCTCAGGGGCTGGACATCCACCCCAAGGTCCTTTCCAACCACTTTGTTGACATTTAATGTGATAGGCCTTTCCAAGGAAGGTAACTCGGGCCAGTCTCCAGCTAGAGGGTGAGAATCTTCTTTCCAACCAATCAGCCTTAACACAGTTCATTTCTTACAGAACGAATTTCAACTTTTGCTTTCAGTATAGATTCTTTGATTTAAATAGCATACTACATTCCTCATAAACAGGAAGGTGCATTCATGATGCAGTTAGAAGCTTTGCATCTTTATATCTTTAAAAAGAAAGTAGCCCATTGAACTGAATGCACTCCTTTAACAAACATTTGTTGATGGGAAGTTCTGTGTTTTAAAAATTAATTTTCATTTTAGTATTTATCAAATTTTAACAATTCAAAATGATTGCATATATATTTGTGTTGCTATGGGAGTTACAATATCAATAACTCCTGCATAAAATCAATATGAAGTGATTCTCCAGTAGGTGAATCAAAATCAATTTCTTGCCTCCGAAAGCAGCAATATAAAAGTCGTTGTGCGATATCTCCCCAGTTAAAACTGGATTGTAAAAGCCATGAGGCAGTTCTGTATCTTGCACATGCTCAAGCAGCTGCACTGCGGGCTGAACAACTCTTCCTGACATCTTTCCCATCAGCATCAGGATTTACAGTGATAATTAACAATACAGAATAGCATTGTTCTTTGACTTGAGATGAGGTATTAGTTTTTTACAATAATGATATCAACTCCCTAATGAATCAAGAGGTTACTGGCTCTCTCCAATGGGAGAGGAAGATCAGGAAGTAGCCAGGCTACAGTTCCCACAAAATGACAACATTGTTAACAAAGATCTTTAATTGGCCTCTTAGCTTCAATATACACTTTAAGACCTCTTTCATTGTCCATCCAGTGAGCTAATGATCTCCTTAGCACCTTATGTCCTGACATTTCTTTATTAGTACAAGCATGTGACTACTATGTTACTCACTGTCAGTGTTGTTGGAAATGTTCATCATCCCATAAGAAAAATAATATTTTCATTTTTTTTCTGAAATTAATTTGAACATGGCTCTGTTGTTTTGATTCTTAATAATTCTTAAGATCTTCAATCTAAACTTGTCTATTCAGTGTTTAAACTCAAAACAAATACAAGGCCTAATGGACAAGGAAATGATGGCTACCCATAACTGTGTTCTCAAAAGGCAGAAAAATCCATGCTGGATATGCAGCAGATTCACTTAACAGTCCTGGATAATAGAGGTGACAGGAATTAATGAAGGCCAAGCAAGTTATACTGTACTCCACCTCTTGCAGCTTTACCCTTTCCATAATTACAGTAAAATGTAAACTGCAACAATGTAACCTATGTCTGATAATGAGACTACTAATGCAAATGGTAATTAAAGTAGAACTGTTACTGAATGATTCACTTTGTAGCTTTATTTCAAGTTCTACTTTTATTTGTATCAAATTTATTTTAGAAAGTTACCTGACAAAGCAATGGAAATTTCTGACAAGATATTGAGGTATCAAAAATGTCAAATATTCAGCAAATTTAACAAAATTAACAAAAGATTTGTTCAGATCATATTAAACATGAAATACTTCTCTAGGAGGAATGACATCTATATCCTTGACATATTGTGGCCCATTATGAACACAGGCAGTTATTTACCTGCAGCCTGTTATTTTTTTCCTTAAACTATCTTTCAGTCCCAGTTTACTAAAGAGGTTGAGCAGACATATTTTTCATATTCACCATTTCTGGTGGAAAAATACTTTCCACTATTTAAATATCAAGGTGTCTTAAACTACCTATTAATATGTTGAAAGTTCCTTCAGTTGCTTATGTCCTTGAGTAAAAATAAAGATACCGAATGGATCATCAGAAAGCATCAAAAGATTTTAGTTCCTACAGTTTAGAAGTGAGGGACTCCAAGTAGGGACAAAAGGCACTTCATCAATGCAGAAGTTATGTCAAGACTACATTTTAAACCCGTAATATCAGAATTTAACAATATGTCTGAGATTTAAGCTTTTCTTTTTTGCTTGGATCAGCAAACTAATTGATCAGTTTGATAGAACACACTTCATGTTTGGCTAAATCCCATCCCTTTCCTGAAGAAGGGCTTATGCCCGAAATGTCGATTCTCCTGTTCCCTGGATGCTGCCTGACCTGCTGCGCTTTTCCAGCAACACATTTCCAGCTCTAAATCCCATATAGGCAGCTTTTCATCTGCCAAGAAGTGACACTATGCTGAAACCATAAGCTGTGGAATACAAAAGATGATCAACAAAGTAGGTTGGCTCGGCACTCTTTTCTTTTCAAATGTAAGTATATAAAAGACTCCTTTCTATTTAACATTTTGCAGTTTATACAGAGAGCTTTATTAATGTCAAGATCACATTAAAAGTAAAACAATTCAATTATTGCAATTTCTTTTTAAACTCAATGTGAGTCAAGCAAAAACCTAGAGCTTACATCTCAGACATATGATGGTTTGCAGTTTTAACTTATCAAGTTTACATGATTGGATCTCATAATGTATTATCTTGGTGTATAATTAAATGGTGCTTGCCTAAAAAATAATTTAAATGAAAAGTATTGGGTGACAAGCCTTCTTCCAGAAGATCTTCTAGGAGAAAGTGAGAACTGCAGATGCTGGAGATCAGAGCTGAAAATGTGTTGCTGGAAAAGCGCAGCAGGTCAGGCAGCATCCAAGGAGCAGGAGAATCGACGTTTCGGGCATGAACCCTTCTTACGACGGGAATAAGGGCTCATGCCAGAAACATCGATTCTCCTGCTCCTTGGATGCTGCCTGACCTGCTGCGCTTTTCCAGCAACACATTTTCAGCTTCTTCCAGAAGATGCCCATGGTCTTTCATCTCAAACTCTTCTGATAGTAGAAAGTAAAGAATGTCACATATGAGGTGGGATTCTGCTGTGTGCAGAATGCAAATGTCCATTCTAATATAGGGAAATCTCAACAGGAAAGTGGTGATGTAATTTCCGAGTTTCAGGGTTTATTCACCATTTACGAAGACAAATATCATTCACAGAATGAAAGCTATGAAGCAAAAGGTAAGTGACCCACATTTATGAACATTTTAAATGGTGTTATTACTCAATCAATGTTTCATTGTGAAAATAGAATTTTCCTTGCAAACATAAAAGAAGTGCCTGGAGTTAGTTAGTTAGTTAGACCACCGTCACCAACATTGTATAAAAACATAGGTTAAAAGATTCAGGAATAATGAATGAAAAATGTTGCAATTAATTTTATTTCAGCAGCCCAAAGATTTTTGTGAATTTAGATTAAACTTATATCAGCTTTGAGTATCAAAATTAGAAGATTATAATTCAGTATATGTTTATCCTTCTCTCATTATGTAGTGAAATTAGTTTTCCTTTACTGGCTGTGATTGGCTTTACTTTTCAAAAAACAGATGTATAACAGTAAATTTTGTTCAGAGATTTGTCAATGGCCATCATCCAATCATTATGCTCCTTTATCTTTACCTCTAACTTCACTATATTCTTACATTTATTTTAATCCTATACACTAGAATTTTTTTTTTAACAAAACCCCCACAGTTTACTGGTGTGCTCTGGTTTCTGAGATGTCTGGGAAAGCATCACTTATGCAGCGGCTTGGTGACACTTTGTACTGCATCCTTTAGTCACTTCTGTCAACCTGCAGAGAATAGTCACCAACAGTACTTGTAAACATATATTACTGTCATATTCCCATCTGCTGTGTTTGCTCAATGCACAGCCAGACTTCAGCGAAACAAACAACATTCATGTGATGACAGAACTACTTTCATTTGAAAGCAGGAACCTAAAGCAAGCAACAGCTTGATGAAAATAACATGTCTGTTTGGGGAAAACATAATAAATAAACCTGTCAACACACAGCCCAACAACCACCCCACAGGAGTAATCTGGATGAGGTATACTCAATTGAGCTGAGCTGCAACAATCAGAGTATTAGAAAATTAATGATTATTCTTTAGGAGAAATTACAAACAAATAACCTGTTTGTCCTTGTTAGGCATAAAAACAATGCTGAAAACTGAGTGCATTTGAACTCACAGGTCAGGTGCAGCCTGTAGGAACACTTAGAACTACAGTATTGACATTGTCTCGGGAAGTCATCTATGGCCTCAAGTAATATTAGCATTCTTCACTTGTTTAAAATAAACCACTCATGACTAAAGCTTCAAAAACAAAATAGTTTTAAGAGGTATATCATCAAGAAGTTTATGGTGCATTCACACAAGTTTAACATCAATGTTGAGCAGTTCCAGCTTTTCACAGATCCTAAATTGACTGTCAAACATTGAGACTAGTGTGAAGTGAAACAGTGTGAGACTAACTTTTGCAGTGACTCTTGAGTAACTTAAATTGAGAATCCAGTGGAGTGGATAATGAAACCGGTGAAGCACCATTATAATTCACGGTGCCTGAACCATAAGTCATTTGCATACTATTAGTGGTGTTTATTATTACTTGACTCACAGAATGTGGAAAGTTATCATGAAGATAGAAAGAGTTTGATCTAAAACAAAAAATGATGTTGGCTTGAGAAATTATTGGATTAAAAAAAACACAGTAGAGACTGGTCTTCAGTCCATCAACACCGTGACAGCTCCTTGAAGAATAACCAGTTTTTCTCTCTGTCCCTCTCTCTGTATCTCAACATTGCTTTTCCCATCTCAGTTTCCTTTTCAAGGCTACTACTGAATTTGTATTCACCAAACATCAGTCACTGAAAATCCGGTCCTAAATATTTGGCTACAGAAGCATGTTTTCCCTGATATTGTTTCTGGTTTGTTCGCCAATCAGCAGAAAGCTATGCCTTTTGGTTGTCCACTCTTCAGCCATTGGAAACTGTTCCCCTTTATTTTCTCCTTTGAAACACTTACTAATTTTAAAGACTATTCTTAATTTTTTTTTTAGCTTTCTTTGCTCTAAGGAGAACTCCGGTTTTTCCAATTTATCTACATATCTATAATTCCCAATTCCTGGAAACACCTGAGTAAATCTCTTCTGCACCCTTTCCAAAGTCTTCATATTCTTCGTAGATCATGGTGCTCAGAGCTGGGAACCCTCCAGCTGGAGCTGACCTCATATTTTACATTGGTTTCACACGTCTTTATGGCTTTTGTACTTGGTGAGAGAAACGTATTGACTTAGTTCCTCGTGCACCAACGACATTGTTTTCAGGTTCAGAACTGGACTTCTCAATATGTGGGCCTTCTCATTAATTTTTCTCAGAGCAAAACTTACGTTTCTTGGTTGGCCAACTAATTTGGGAAGGTGAGTGGGCTGACACAGGCATTTCGTCTGTTTAATGGGATGGTAGTATATTTCAGTAAAAGCCCTTAGTTTTCCCTAAGGTTTTGGAAAGCAACACCTGGATTTGTCCAACAACACAGCACCTACAGAAAGTGCAAGCAGACATGGGAAAGCTACTCACTGAGTCTCATACCTGAAGTTCCAGCTGAAGATGTGGACGGTTTACAATGAGGGTTAGCTTCTTCAGGAAGGCAGGAGGAAGAAGGCAAACC